>NC_071288.1:614000-921000 GCF_943734705.1 Anopheles coustani
TTTGAAAGCTCTGAGGGGTTTTGTTCGTTCGTCTTCATGCTTCGGACGTAAAAACAAAAATTGCAACTCAACTACATACATGCTTTGAAATAATATTTATTTTTAATATACCTGTAAAGAAAATTGTGCCATTCAAAGTTGTTGATTTCAATTGAAATATAATTAAACATAGTTTAAATTTAATATCATTTTGCTTGAACAATTAGAAACAAAACAAGAAAGCTAGTAATCTTTACCATTTAAGGTACTCTAAAAAACCACAAAGTTTGTTATGGCAAACATGTCGGGGAATGTCGAGAAAAACTATTTTATATAATTCTATTAGATTCACTTTCAAAGCAAAGAGAAGAAACTCTAAACTTTTAAATTCAAAGGATAGGAGGAGAAAGTGAAAATTATATTCAACAATGCTGTTGAGACGATTTGTTTGCTGTGAAGGATAGGGAATAATTCTATCCCATCCGCTTCACGCGAAAGTGTGGAGCTAGAGTTGAATGAATTCCAATTCCAGTCGATTTACTCGCCTCCTTCGTACTGACTGCCCAACAAAAATGAAGAAGTTTATAGATATCATTCAAAGAGATCAATAACAGACCGCTATAAAGCTTTTCTTTCCTGGCGTTGACGTTCGCTTGGCTTAAGCCAGAGCAAAGTAGGCAGCTTTAACGGATTTGCAATTAAGAAGCTTGTCTTTCCTCACAAATGACGATGACAAAAGAACACATTCAGAGCAATTCAATAAAGTTCATGTTAATTCCACTGAATCGGTTTCAATAAAATCAGTTTAATTTAAGCTTCGAACACAAGCATAATAATCACTCAACTGTTGACATTAAGACAGCCAATACACGCTGTTGCCTTTTCTAGTCCTTTGCTGTGTGTGAAAAACATCACGAGATATGGATTTGCTCCTCATCGGCGGTGCGTACTCCAATAGCGAGAAGGTTATCATTAATCTATGTTGAGTTTTCCGAGAAGCACCATTTGCTGAGCCTCCTTAACATTTTGTTACACAACATAACAACGCCGGAGTGTTTCCCGTGACACTCAAGCCCCAACTCAACAGCTCAATGCTCAATTGCGTCCTGAATTTTCCGACCCCAGCCGTGTTTGGTACGCAAGGGAGGGGGTTGATGGGATGTTTTAATTTTTTTTACACACTACTCCGCAACGTCCGCGAACTTTTATAGCGAAATTTGAACTCATTGTTCCGGCGCCACGTGGGAGGACAAGAACCCATCCTTGAACTGGGCTTGCTTCATCTTCTGCTCATCTTTCACGCTCAGCCAGCTCGGCTGTCAGCTGACCGTTTTCCCAAACCATCCCCCATCCATCGTTGTGTCGTTGTGGCAATCAAAGTAAATCTCTTCAAGAGGCAAGTGGGAAATCTCTTCATTCATTCTCGTTGCACATGGCCTAACAACTGGAACCATTTTGCGCAAAATTATTACATCCTCCTTTCTCCAGATATCGTTCTCTCTCTCTCTCTTGCTCTCTCTCTCTTTCTCTCTCCTTTCTTTATGTATGCCTCTGTTATTTTCTCCTTTAGTCATAGTGCCTCTCTGATAACTCCCTATAACGGTTCCGTATTCCGGTTTACTTCGCCGTATAATAATGTGTGCAGGTAAAATGATCCTTTTAAGCGTACCGATTAAGGATAAATAAAATCAACAAATACATTTTTCTTCCTCGCTCCCTCTGGTGGCAGGAAGCGGCCCATTTCCATTCGGGAAAAGCTACATAACTTCCCTCCATAGGTTGAGAGCGACCTGGCGGGCATTAAATTATTACACAACATTCAAAAATTAATGAACCACACGTTTATTTTATTTCTCCGCTAATTTCCAGCGGCTCAGCAACAACCAACAACAACAACCACACGGTACTTCGGTTCGGTTTGTGGCCGTTTCCTTTTGTGGTGTAGTATTGGTTGGTTGCTTGCTTGGTGGATGGTCACTCACTGGCGGGCAGCGGCGTTGTCGAGGCGCCATCATCAGCTGGCAGGTGGCGGGTTTTCGCTCGTAATGAAGGCAGTGGCCAAGACCTACTTTTGAACCGGTTGGAAAACCGTTTCATCCAGTCGTCTGAGGGCAGCCGAACCAGACTCGGCGCAATGGAACTCGAGCGGAGAAATGGTACCTCATTGGAAGGACGTAATCTGTGCGCATGTTCCGGCGAAAATGGACGCTCACCGACCGCACCGGAGCCGAACGGATGGCCGGAAGGCGCATTTGCCATTGGCGAAACATGGTCAGCAACGTCAGTTTGGTGGAGATTCTCACACGAGTCGAACCAACCTACGGAATTGTGTGTGTACCAACAAACAAACGGCGACGACGACGACGAGGACGACTCGGGAGCTCGTTCAACGTTCCATCAAATCGCAAGACGTGCCGTGCGTGCCGCAAGATGTGTCACAAACAGAATCCAATCGTGGCCCCAAGTAATGGAGTTTTTGGTTGTTAAAGTGCTATAATTGTTTTTTGTTTGCGCGCTTGAAAGAAGCTTGTGATTCGTTGTTGATCAGTGTCGGTACTGGCAGAGATGAAAGAAGGAAAATAATTAAGAATAATTCCCGACCCGCGCCGGAAAATCGGCTCGCCTTTTCGGTGCAATCTCGCCTGTCACCGGAGGGAAATAATTTCACAAGAAAAGGGTGCGTCACGGTAGACAGCTTGACGCGAGTTTATTTCCCCCCCTGTTGGTGTTGGGGGGCAACCCAAAATCGAAGCGGAGAAAAAAAAAGTCGGCGCCGGACAAAGCGCGGCATCGCGGCTGGAGTGAAGTGATCACTTGTTTCGCTGTGTTCGTAGTCGTGGTCGAATCCCTCGTCCGAGACCGGGTTGACGTTTCGCTTAGCCAGTGTTGACGGAAACGATTAACTTAATTTTTAATTTTCACGCTCATCCCCGCCGCGAAATGGCACGGTTTCGGATTAGATGGATTACATCTTATCGCTGACAGTTGATTATTCAGATGTTTGGTGGAATGAAAAAACACAATCCGGCGGATGGCTGCAACCTTCAGCGTGATGAAGTTGATGAAGTGACAGCATGAGGCGCGCAGTCGATATGCAGGCAGACGGTTTATAAGAGCGTTCGTACCAGCTTGCCACCGGTGCGAGACCATATGCACTGGTGCAGATTGTGCAGCAAAAAAACCAAAGACCCTAGGATGGCCCTCTCCCTTCGCTGGCTGGCGTTGATACATACTAATGATTTAATAATGCGGGTGCGTATGCAAATGACGGTTGCTGACGGTGGCAGTTTCTGCTTGGGACGGTCGTTCTGCAGGGCCATGCTGCTTCCCGTCAGAAAACCCCATCCATAGGCACAGCCCTAGCCGCATCCCAACGCAGAGTGGCAGAGGACAATCTTGTTCGCGCTTCGCGGATCGCGCGGAAAAAATAAATCCCCGTACGTCCACTCCCACCACTGCCAGCCAATCAGGGGCAGCCCGACGTCCGACCGGGCCACGGACTCGCGAGGACGGCCAACACTCAAACTCAAACACTGCTGAATCATTTAGGCCTGCGTGGGTAAAGCATGGCCGTTTTTCTTCCGCGTTCGGTTGACGAGTCGGGAAAAAGTGCCGGGGTTCCAAAACCCGCTCCGAAGCCAGCAGTGTCCACGGGTTTCCCGGGAGGTAGCACTTCCGGTGAGTGCGTGTTAGTGCGGTGAAGTGATTGATGAATATTTTAAAATGTGCTGACTCTCGCCGGAGCACAAGGGAGGAAGCTAAACCGGCCGCGTGTTGCTGTCATGCAACGCTACATTCCAGGCGTGAAGCGAAGCATTCAGTGCTTTGAAGTTGATGAGGGAAAAATTGCACTAGTTGGTGAAAACAAAAAACAGGTTCAATCCGGGGTGCTTAAAAGCAAACCAAAAGTTCGACCCATACAACATTTAGGGCTCAGGACAGTGATGTACGATGTGAGCTTCAGGTGAATGCAGTTCGTTCGAAATTGTATGCCCAGAATCAAAGACATCGGGCGCTGAGTGGCCGTGTTGCTTAAAAGTGTCCAACGACTGTATTTTGTGCGGTCGAATGGCCAGCTCCTTCAGCTTCCATGAACGTTGACCGTACCGTACCGAAACACCAATTCGCTCCTCCAACAACCAGAGCAGTAACAAAGCATCGCCAAAGCAAGAATTAACGCCAGCGCGAAAAATCAACATGGAAACACGAATAGGATTATTAGGATTATTTTTCTATTACTTCGTCCTGATTTCAACGGGTAAGTGAATGCGTTGAAATCCCAATTATCGTTCCATTAAAGCCCTGGTCTGGGGATTTGGATAATTTTTGGGGCCGTATATCGATCCCGCCTCGCTTCATGGTTCGTGTTCGCTCCGACGTAATGAATTTGTATTCGGTTCGGTTTTATGGGGAAAATCTAATGCGGTGAACGCGGGGAGCGCGAAACAATCCTCTATGTGGTCGTAAAAGTTCAGATGAATTTCGGATTCCAGCGAATCGTACCGTTCACAAAAAGGGCTCTAATGGCACCGTCTTGTTTCCGCCAGGATGTCAGATAGAATTTATTGACCCGTGCTCGCGTTGTTTTCATTAATCCCGAATAATGTTCACCTTGAATCCACACGGAAATAATCGGATATGGACTGAATTGGGGCACACAAATCCAGAACGCTTCGGAAGCCAAGATTACCAAAAAGGCACTCACGATACCATCGATCCAGAAAGTGGTAAAATGCTTTAAGCCAACCACTTTTTCACCAGCTCCAATATCTTTTCCTTTACTGCACGCATTTCCTCGGAATCCTGAGGCGACAGGGAGCTCAAATCAGCACAGTGGGCAACACCTACAAAAAACGGGAAAACCAACCATGAATTTACAAACCAATCCAATGCTCATTTACCATCAAATGCCATGTTTGCACTACGTACCAGGAATCACAACGGCAGGCGATTGATCGTTCAGATCTTCCTGAATGCCCATCGCACGCCATGGATCTAGATGGCCGTGTGTGAAAAATACATTCGTCACTTCCGGATTCCAACCCCCGTAGAGGACGTTGACACGTTCGACGTTTTCCTCCATTCGAGTTTTATCGAAGCTGGAAAAGAATGCTTGTGTGAATTAAAGTTTCCGTGCCGTTGTCCAACCGACAGAAGCAGTACTTACAATCCATCATAGAGATCTTTGCACAGCTCGACGAAAAGGTCGACGGGGAAGCTCGATCCGAAGATTTGATCCGAGGAACCCGAGATTTGGTACCATCCATATTCAGCACAGGTCTGGTACAACCACTGGCGCACTGTTGGTGGCCGATTAAAGAACGAATTAGAAAAATTGTACAGAATAAGGAACGTCCCATTGCTTACTCGAACTCGTGGCGGCTCCACTGTCCCAGGCCGTAAGTTTGTAATAATCCACCATAGCTTTGTATCCATAGTTGTTGCATCCGCTATCTCGCAAGCCCTGCGTGACATACTTCGCAAGTGCCTCCATTTCTCCAGTGCTAGTCTCATCCTCAATTACGCTGCAGACTCTCTCGATGTCGCCCGTCGAATGATACTGCACAACACCGGCAAACTCGTCCGAGATGCTGCTGAAGAAGTTCATCCGATCAAGGGGGTTTTCAAGATCGACATCACTGCACAGCCGGAACTCAGAGGCAACGCGCGTGTAATCGCCATTTTCAAGCAGTTCCTCAACCTGTTTGATGCCGCGTTCGATGCGATTGGCACAGTTGGCTCCTCCAACTAGCCGGATACTTTCGCTCACGACTTCTTTGTATTCTGGTCGTCCAATAACACAGTTAAATTAGTGGGCACATTTAGCTTGAGCGAATGGTGTGAGAACCTACCGGTAAACTCCATCTTAGCAAAGACCGGTGCACTCGAAGCCCACGCACCGTTGACCAGATGTGGGTATTTCTGACGGAACCAGGTCACCATCGTTGCCGAGTACGAGCCGCCCACCATGATCACTCCCGACTCCTGGGCACCCGGAATCGTCTTGCGCTGCTCCACGACGAAGCGCGCCAAATCCGCGAGAGCCTGGTCAATGTTCAAGTACTTCAGCTTATCGGTCCGCACGTCGCTGAAAATTCATCCGATAACGCGATAAGCATCCGAACCTACACGATCCATTTATGGCTTCATCTATCTTACACAGTCGGATGGCTCTTGCCGTAATACCGGTGCTCGGTGTAGAACAGGTATCCTCCTAGCTCTTTGGCCATATCGTACGTGTGTCCTCGCGAGATACTTCCTGCGGAGATTTCCCATTCGCCACCGACGTAGATGAACAGTGGGCCACCGGGTTTATAGTGCTCAGCGTTTTCCATATAGCGCTAAAGTCATAGAACAACCCGCTGGTTACTGTCTTCCGCGCTGGCAACACCACGCCACTTACCATTGACCAGGTGTACACGTTCTGTGCGTCGAAATGATCCAAAGGCTGCATGATGTACTTGGTGGTCACTTCAGCCGCTTTCTTTACGCCGGAAGCCCCACCGTGGACCGGCGGTTCACGGTGCATACGCTCCCAAACCGAGCGAGCTCTTGGGCCATCCGTTTGCTGTCCTACCACACAAACACCGGCCAGGGCCGACAGGCACACCAGCACCAGAGGAAACTTCATCTCGAACGACCAGACCAGACCAGACACTAATGCAAACGCAGCTATTTAACCGTGGGCGACCACTCCGATGGGGAGCATTTATAGCCCCACGGCACGTCCTCGCTCGCCGGGTCTAATCTTATCGAGGATTTAGCTCGTTCACAGTGATTTAATCCCGTCGCCTATTCTCTTCACTCTATTTGGCTGATACTGGTATCGGGTTTCTCCGCGTATCGATAGGGAAGATTCATTTTTCTTTGAGCCTTCGGCATTCGTTCCCGATAAGATGGAGCCGTTGCTGTAGGGTTCGTTGTCACTCCGAACTGTGAAAGATAATAAAAAAACGACGTCACTTCAAGTGATTGAGCTATTTTGAGTGTATGTTTATCTCTGCCCATCGGCATAGTCAAGCGGTCTGGTTGTTTTTTTCTCTACAACACGTGTTGTTTTGAAGAGAAGATGAGGAGAAAGTTGTTACTCCTATGCTTGAAATGTTCGATATTTTAAAACGCACAAACACCCACACAATAGAGTGACATTTCGTAACTTACCCATCGATACCGAATAAAGGATTTCTTCATTTATTTGTTCCGGTGATCAACTCGATGTGAAAACAAGATAAGTGGTGTATGCATAACGGCATCCGGTTAGCATAGGAAAGAAAACATCAGCAGCCTGGTGCCATCTTCGGATTGTTAAAGGTTTCTTTCGTGCTTGAGCGCACTGATAACCATGCCCACGTCGTCGTAACCATCATGGTAGATTTAACAATCGCACGGAGATTCATTTATGCTTTCACGAACATAATCATAAGGCTTTCCCGCCAACGTGCGCGCACATGGGACCCGCCGTGAGATGCGGCATGCGTTCCCGCCGGCGGCATCTAATTGCGGAATTAATTCGTTAATTCTCTTATCTCTCTAATGATCTAACGACACGAGCGTTGGAGTTTGCGAACGGAGCGGAGGAAAAATTCCGCCCTTTGCTATTCACGTCGTTTTCTCCGCGTGGCCGGAATCCGACAAGAAAACAAATACGCTTCATTTGCATCGAATCATTGAATCCGCTGTTTGCCAGGACGTCGACGGTCGGAGAAATATGAACCCAGCGGCCGGAAAAGGCAGCCCAGCGAAGGAAAAGTGCGCGCGCGCTGCCAGCGAAAGAAAACGGCTCGTAAGAAAAGACAAAAGCAGAGACCATTTGTGAAGCTTCAGTGGATTCCACGTTCGGTCCTGGTAATGGGATAAAAATATTTGCCGACAGGGAGGGGGGACGAGTGCCGGCTCGCTCCGTGTTGTGGGGAAAGACGATGGAACCGCTGGATTCACGAAAAATGGTCGGAGTTCGGGATTGAATTTTCTGCAGAAATCTCGTGAAGCGCTTCAACCAAAGCGGGAAGCGGCACATGAGTGACGTTTTCCTCGAAAGTGCGGCGGCATAAACATCACAGGCCGCAGTTGCCTTAAGACGCAACCGTCGCTAGGCTCCGAAGCATGCCTAAGGTTTCCTAACGAACGACTGGAAAGAACGAAAAACATGAAAAAACGTTATTGTTACACAATGCTTTGCATAAAACATAAAGCAGGTTTGGGGCGCGCAACGGGAACGACCATAGACGAAGCATGCGAAGAAAATGGTGATCGACGAGTGAGCGTATCATGTGTGTTCAAGTGTATGTGCGAGCTAAGTGATAAGGGAGCACCGACCGTAGACGAAGAAGAAACTGGCTTCCTTGGAGGAGCGGAAGAATGTAGCTTTATTTTGGTTTCACTGTTCCAGCTCCGTGCATCGTTAACAATGACGAAGATTCGCCATCGGCATTGGCCGTAGTCTTGCTTTAGTGAAGCATTAAAAATGTACTATTCTTAGAGCGCATACGTCACTTTGCTTTCAGCGAAGAAGCTCCTTCCTTCGCAGCGAACCGACTTACAGACACGGCCACCTAGGATTGACATGTAAAGACCTTTGCAACCAGGAAAAGCAACCTTTCCTTCACATTTGCGAACGCGAAAAGACACGACACTAATGTGCGAAGACGTCTACGCTTCAGTTCAACGCAAATCTTCAAATGGAGTATTAAAGAATCATTGGAACTGAGCTTTAAAATTGTCAAGAAAGACCACAGGAAGAGCAGAAAGAGTTATGGTCGGGTGGAACAGACCAGTATTTTCATAAATAACAAATCTGTCATCACAACGAGACTCTGCTGGACGATGGGAGATAGATGGTTCTCGGATTGGTTTTAATACAATCTGCTAGATCCAACAGAGGTTACGGTGTGTTCGAAAACACGATAAACCGTTTCGATAGTGGCGTGGGGCAAACTTCCTGTAAAAGCCTTATAATCTGTGTCGTTGATATCGGTTTGCCGGACTCATCCAATCCCGTTGCGTAAGCATTCGTTGCTATCTTTGGAGGATAATCTTTGCCTAACCATTTTCCCCCCCTGGGGAATGAAAAGGCTAACACACCTACCGCTTCACCACCCATTCCTTCGAGTACCGACCCCTCGATCGCACATCAAAGGTTGCTGAAGTAACGCTGCTAACAATCCGGATCACAAGCTTTAGCAAGCTCTGCCCTGCAGATCACAACGCTTCTTCAGCTAAATAAGTCTATCGATTTCTTTAGATCTGGGACCACTGCACGTGTCTACTCTCATGTTGGAAAATACACAAACAGAGGTCTAGTATGCGAAGGAAAGCTGAACAAGTACATGCTTACACCGGATTACGTACCGTCGACCACGGAGCAAATTCCATAAATTGGGCTGTACAAGCTTTCTGAATGGTACATCCTTGCACACACGTAAGCAGAAACCGTTTCGAATCATCATATCTACTTCTAATAAGGTTGAATCGGCGTACGCTAGAATGAAGGACCGGGCGTCTCCATCGTATCACCAATGCGGTTTTCTGATAACAGTTGCATTTCGTAAAGTTTTACAATAAAATCAATATTTGTTTACATACACTTGAATGACATCTTTTTCCAAATACTTTATGGTACCTTCTGGTATGATTTTTAAATCAAGTCGCATAATAGATGCGGTCGCGTTTGTTGTTGTTGTTCGACCACTTCGATAGACGCGAGGGAAACTTTTGTTGAATAATCTACAATCCCGTACGGTGAAACGGCAAAGTTTATCAGGTCGTGTTTCTAGTGGCAATACGATTCCCTTGCTGCTGCAATCGAACCAAAATGAATCAATAAGGCCAACTCAAAGTGGAGGTTGGTGATTGTGTCACCAAAAAGCGTCGGGGCGGGGAAACTTGACGGGCGTAGACGGAGGAGGAACCAATTTTCCCGATTAGGGCACTGCGCAATGCAAACAACCTCAGCAGCAGCAGCAGCAGCCGCCATTTATTGACATCGCTGATAAATTTTGTATACATATTTGCAAACAAAATTTAGCCACGCGCATGCGAACACTCGGGCATGTAGCTCGGTGCTTACCGACGTTTCGCAAATGTTGCCTAGCCTTTGATCAACGCATTTCAATGAGCTTGGCATGTGATTTGCAAAGAACCAATTTGCTACGATACATTACGACATGCTTTGCACCGTCAAGGATTTCTACATCAAACAGAAACTTAACTACGTAACTCCTCGAAGTTGGGAAAATGGTTTTCCACTCGAAATGTTGGCACTTTTCTCGTAATCCAACTAATGACGCAAAATATAGGATGCAAGAGAATTTTTTGGTACTAGTTCACCATGCACGTAACATTGTTGTGTAAATTTATGTAAAATTCAATAAATAGTTCATTCATTCATTCATGGCAAACGTTCATCAAGCAGGTCAAGTAGTAAGAAATCAACGACCGAATGGTCATCACAATCATAAAACCCTTGATATCTCGTAAACGGCTATCAACAAACAAAGCCCGAAGTGCTAAGCTTCTTTCCAATCTTAAGTATCCGTATTGCCAATACATCTTTTTCGTCACTCTCACACCCAGCTCGCTGCTTTACTACGCTAAGGAAAAATGCTAATCGCGGTTAACAGCATCGGCAAGCGACCGCGAAACGCTCCGACCTCAAAGGCCAACGCCAAAGGCGATATTTCATTTTATCCAATATTTACTTTTGTGGCATAAAAATTCGAATCCACTTTAGAATCAACTCCCCCCGTTGAACCCCCGGGCCAATGTTGACCCGGGAAGTAGCGACTATTCATCAGAGCCCGTGATTCCGAACGGCCGAACCCGACAACGTTCGAAGATGAAGCGAACGAAAACGACTCAATCAGGCTTTCCCCAACTCGATCGGGGAGAAAGAGAAAAAAGCTAGCAAGTCTTATTCGCTATGAATAGCCAATTTTTCGCCATCAAATCGCTCTATGCAGAACTTGCCCGATTCGGTTCGTTCTCTTCACTACAAAGTTAACACTTTGGTGTCCGCCGGCCGCCGCATGTTCGCTTCGCCCCATGGTTTGTTTGCACTCAGCGTACGATGATAAAGTACGTCAACTTTTAAATAAACTAATAAATTGAAATTTCAATTCCATCACTCGCTCCATAAACTGATAAAATTTATGAATACATAAAATATTAGACTGATTTCGATCCTCATCGAGAGGCAAGCTGAAACGATGGCCCGCAAGATGCAGCAAAGTACCGAAACAAAATAGAAAAAAGGCAGATGCACATACTGCCATCTCTGGGAATGTTGTTTGGAGGTATGCCAGAATGCTACGCCCGCATCATCTGCCCGGGGAAGAACCCACGATGCGGGGCGCTTGCATAATTGAATTGAACGCCTTCGTCTGCAAGATGCCACGATCTCGGGACGGGAATGGCATGATGTTTCGTACCGATGCAGCAGTTTTATTGCTCCCGCTTCGATGAATGATGGTTTTTCCACGAGCGGCATTCCGGTCCCAGCTAGGCACTCAGGCCCCTTCCCTCCCCATTGATGAATGAATGGCAGAGGGGAAAGTTTAAGGAAATTTTCATTTTTGCATCCTATCGATAGAGCAAACGTGAAAAAATAAAGAAGAGCACAAAAAGAGAGCTTGGTAGAGGAAAAACTATGACTCCTTTGCGAGCCCAGACAAGATGCAAAAGTGGAAAACACGACACAAGCACAAGATAGTCGGCGCATCGGGGGGCAACTTCGTTGGCAGTTGCAAGTTGTTCCGCAAGCGCCTGGTATCAACTGCCTGCGTGTCGTCTCTAATCTCTGCCAGTGTCAGAAAAGTTGTTGACTACGACACAATCGGCGTTGTTGTACGAAGCAAGATAAATAGCATGTAAGTCGGATGTTTGCGTATCGTCGAGATAGTGTTTTTGAACACTGGCAAGGATGTTCTTTTCAGCGAACATTGGAGGTCTTGAGCCTCTTAACTAGAAGACAAAGCCAGAAGAAAAACCTCGATGGAAAGTTTTTCATTTCCGTGCATTTTTAAAGCTAGTTTAAGTTTTTTTCAGGATCATTGATTATTTATATTCAATCATGATATACTCTCATATAACGTAAGCTAATGGAAAGAAAATACAGGGCAACACGTTTTACAAAACTGTGTTTGCACTGCGATTAACTTAAAACTGGATCAACCCTTCTTTTTCTTTTCCAGTACACATTACTCTATTGTCGGTCATCATGGTGAAGATAAGATCTTTGAAATGGTACAGCTAATGTTATTCTGAAGAGAAAAAGATTTCTTGCCTTATCTATTGATGTGATAATGGGTCGACATTAAAGTAGAATGTGTTTCTAATTCTTTTCTATCCGAATGCAAAGGCCAATATGTTACTACTTCATCTCACAGGTCCTTCGTTCGCCGAACGTATCATTTCTTCGAAACACGAACGAAAATGTTCCTACAAAGGCGACAATCAATCAAACAATTCACTCTGAATCAAGAACTTTAGCCCGTTTATCCGATTAACCGAGGGTTCAAGGCACCGGGACGCACTTATCCGATCAAATCCTCCCACGGCATCCCTTGGCCGAATACAAACAGGGTGTTTTACTTGTTTGTAAAGTCCCAAGACATTGTTCAAAAATTATGTGCTCCTCAAAAGGGCAACCCTATCCTTTCGAGCAACAATATTTTCTCCCAAGAGAGGCGAAGGAAAAAGGAATATGACCCCGATTTAGAACCGACTCAACCGGCAACCTCTTGGGCTGACCTTTTCTGCTCGGGATCTCGCGTACCTTTTGGAAAGGAAACTTTTTTTTCCCCTTCAGCTTAATCCTTAAGCATCCTTTCTTAGCGGAGCAATTTAAAAGAGCACTGCTAGAACTTTGATGTGGTCAACTTCTAGATGTCGCTTTTGGCGGTACACGTTGGAGGCCAGAAGGTATTTTTAACTGGCAACGAACGTACCGAAACTTCACAAATAAGCGTTCAACGAGGAAAAGGCAGTCGCTTGAAAAGAAGCAAAGTTTTCCATTTTCATTTTCCAATGTTTTCTTTTCGCGCTCCACCTACAACTAAAACTGGATCGTTCGCTGCCGGCTTCCACGCGAAAGAAAGAAAATTTCAAGTGTGAAACGATGCTAAAGGCCACAGCAACACCCGCTCCGGGGTGTACGGGAAGGTCGCACGAATTTGAACGAGAACCAGGACTCTTGTGATAGCACGCTTAACACGTTGGCAAAAAGGTGTCCTATATACCAAGGTCTGCTCTGTTTATTTTAAGTGAGCTTCTCATTCGCTCGATCTCGGGGCAAATGGTGCAAACCTCCGACGACAAATACGGTCGTCTACCTTTCCGAACCTCACGTCAGCCGGAACCAACCACCGAAACGAATTTTAGTTTCCCTTTGTACTTTGTGTGTGTGTTTTTCCTACACCGCTTTCCACCTCTGCAGGTACGACAGGACGGTACTAGCGCAAATGGGAATTCGTTAAGACACGATGACTCGTGTTTTGCTTCTCCGCAATTCTCTACAACACTCTTGTAAAGTTTGTAATTTGTTCGTCCGTTCCGTTTTTACGCTCAATAGATGACGCCACATTTTATCGCTGGAGGTTCTCGGGCTTTGGTGCGGTCCCCCCCTTTTTTTTTAGTGGTATTAAATTTGCTTTTTTCGCCCCATTCCTTTTTCGCCGAGACTCTAATTGGAAGCGTACCATCGCCGAGGCATAAAATGCAAAACTCCTTCGCGCGCAGTGTCCCCACAAACAGGCCACTCCGACGAAATCGATATCCATTCAGTGCCGAGCCCCGGACGGTTAAATTAATTTTACTCGTCCTCGTAAACTTCAAACTCGTTGCGGCACTGGCACGGTACGTATGGTTGCGTAGTAAAGTTGTCATTTTATTCGACCTTCCTCCATAACCCCGCTCCGTGCTTTGCGTTTCTTTTTTACTTTAACAAAATCACTTGACCGTCACCCGACCCGAATGCTGCTCCTTTGTAAAGAAAATAAAATTTACCGCAACTTCTTGTTGTTTCTGTTTCTCCTCGCCACTGGAATGGCGGCCATATGATTCCAGCTTAAAATGAGCTATGTAATTCCAGCCCGCCTTCTTTCCGGCATAGCGTATTGGGTAACATTAACCAACCCCTTCCGTAACCTATCGGGTGATGTTTGTAAAGAGCGAATTACAATAAACAGGATGACATAAATCCCTGACCAAACGGGATTTATTTCAATCGAAACCAACCTCTTCACACGCATCATGTATGGAAAGAATGATTCGTCCTGATTAAATTCCATACGCTGTAGGCTCTCATGAAACGCCTCATTGCCAGTAAAACATATTGACTGAGTTAATTGCTAACCATTACAAGTACAAATAATATAGGCTCCGCGAGAAGCCACCATTTGTCCCCGACGAACATCAGTGGTTGAGTCAAAATCGATTATTCTTTAGCTGATGAAAAATTCATCGGAATGGTAGAGTAGCTCAACCGATGCCAGATCAGCTTAAATTTTGACAGTATGATTTCAAAACTCGTCATTAATGAATAAAACAATGTACCGTCGGTGGCACCAGTGTGGGAGTGGAACGGTATGGAACGGAATTCATGTTTCTAAGAATGAACCACCAATATCGACATTTCCCCGTGGGCACCGGCGGATTATTCCACTGGCGCAATTATGTCAGTTAGTCTAAAGCCCGACCAACCGACGCAAACAGTCGGAGAAATTTCATCAATCATTTACGACCCAAGAATACTGCGCCAAAGCATCCCAAAACTCGCTCCGCTGCCACTAAAGGAACCGAAAAAAAGTTTAAAATTCAATTCAGCAAACGAACAATCCCTCCCTCACCCTCTCCACCTCCCGCCCAAGGCCACTACCGATCTGGTAGTCGATTCCCCCGGTGCGCCCACGATTGAACCTTCTGCGGATTTGTCCGACGCCAACCAGCTCGCCGTTATTATTATTATCCTCGAGGGAGCCTACATCCGACAGGGCGCCAACTGATGGCGAGTGAAGGGTTTTGGAGTCCGCTTTCGGCGCACACGGTGGCGAAATGAAGCAAACCAAATCTACCAAAATCCTCTTTTACGATCGGCTATGACAGCAGCTGGATTTTTACGACACTCTAGAGAATAATTATGCTCCGGTTCACAACGGTAGCAAAAACAAAAGCGCGCGGTCAACGGCTAACGGACAGCGCATCGGACGGTCGCTGGTTCTTCCATTAGCTCGGCCCCCAGATGGTACCGAAGGAGCTGCTTTCGGTGACCTTTCCCGCGCGAGGTCCTCGGAGACCTCGTTTCATTTTGCATTTTCCAATCACACTCGGCTGCCCGGGAAAGGGGCTGTCCTATTTTGTTATTTGTTATTTTCCTCGCCGACCGGCGACCAAAGAGCACCAGTAAGATGGTCCATGTAAGATGGGATAAAATCAACCCAGTAGCGATTCGTATCTCATCAAATAACCAATTGCTATGATTTTTCCTTTTTCTGCTGTCATTCGTTTTTGAAGGACAGAATAAAACATGCAAAATGGTTCCGAGTGGAGTTTCTTCCACCAGGGACCGGAACGACATACTTCTGTGTTCCGATCTGCAGCATATTTAACCTCCTGTTTGTTGAGGCAAACGAATGCTGAACATAAAATTCTGTTCCATTCTTGTGCTAGCAAAAAAACGAAACGGTATTGTATGCAGCAGCATGACTCAATGTAAGCGGACATTCCGTCCAGCCAACAATAGATTTATTTATATTTTAAACTTTACTCCTACAGCGTCTCTAAGGACTCTGTCCCGTTTTCTATGTAGGAGATTGTTAAATTGTAACAGATTTTATTCTTCGATGGGAAATCATGACGAGTGTTTTTGATGCCTTGCAATCAATGTATTCATACTTGATAATAGACCAACACATCGAACAAGTTTCTGCAAGTAATTGATTTATATTATTCTCATCACTCTTTTCCAACTTCACCCAACGTTTCAACCGGTCAAGGCAATGCTTTTTGCTCGAATTAAATCTCTTTAAGCGTTGTGCCAAATTAGTCATCCGATTTGTCGACGAAATTTCAAATTGCCAATGGAACTTCACGACGAGAAACCAAAACCAAAACAACCAAACTTGTTTGTAATGATGAATGGGACGCAGTTCGGGAAAAAAGGCCGCATATATACTGACATGCCGAATTCCCTACGGTACGGTGGCGGCACATTATGACACCAAAGGGATTTATCGCACGTAGCATTTGTGTTGGTCGTTGGTCAAAACCACCACAACCAATCGGATGTTGTCATTTGAAGGATTTAATTTTGGTCAACAAAATTAATCGATATGAGTGTCACGCAAAATTCTATCTTTCCCGTGGGAAAGCCGACAGTGTTCGCAATGACACAAAGTTTAGCCCCAAATCAACGTTTTCATAAGAAAAGTTACTTCTTTTTTTGGTATCCCAAACTTTACTGATTGACAAGAGAACTTCTTCGGATGGAAACAAAGTTTGTTCTACCCGGTTTCCCTCCAGGGATGTTTGGGATGAGAATGAAAATACAAAAAGTGTACTAAGAAGAAAGGGTGGAAACCAGAAGCTTACGCTAATCTTATTTCCGCACAAAAGTAAGACTCACCCAAATCGTGCAATTCTTGACCTGGAGCCTCGATAGACACAAATTCGATTAGTATCAAGCGATACAAAAATCCTCTATTCTCCAACCAGACACACTTACACATACACACACTCACACACAAACTAACACAAACGTACAAGCATACACCACCACAGGCAGTTCAAGATAAACGTACTATATGCCGTGCTATAAGCCATCTATTGCCAGCGTCCTTTGCTCCGGGTCTAAGGCCTCTCGTAAACATCCTACCTTTCCACTTGAAGCATTCCTGTCGGCTTCGAAGCACACACTTCGACCTCACAACAATTTTTCGTACGATATTCACCCATCCCCTGCCGGTGTGGCAGCCCACGGAGAGCTTGTAAGAGATTTACGACCATCCTTTTGAAGGGGTTTCGCAATCCTCCAAACCACAGGATTCACAGACAGCTTCATCAAGCTTTCAGCTTGTTTCTTCTTTGCGCTTATGTTTATCCAACACGTGGTCGTAGGTGTAAGGTTTGTGGCCGTATGAGTATTATTTTCCTTGCGTGGCGTGAGTAATGCCGACGAAACTGTCCAATCCAATTTCCAAATCTCGCAGCTCACCTTTCTTTACGTATTATCTCAAAGGTCGTGCACGATATTTCCACGGAAAGACGATATGAAAAAAGTATGCAATTATTCATTTGTGTTTGCCGGTACTCCGATGTAATCTATATTTTACTTCACTTTGTGAGTTTTTAGTTCCGTTTGAAACTCGTCTAATATTTTCCAAAGAAAGCTGTTTTTTTTAAATAGAAAAGCAAAGCTTTGACTTTGGAATAGACACTATTTGTCAGTGGAAAATATATTCAAAGAAAATCCCATCAATCAACCTTTCGACAAATCACATCCTTTGTCGGACGAAAGATTTTTCTTATCATCATTCCACCTCGTTGCGTTCCATCTAATTTATGTTTTCACTTTACAACAATCAAACAATTAGCTATTCCCTAATCGCAAATTACATCTCCAACTGCGCTGTCTCATCATGGCTCATCCATTATCTAACTCCTGTCGCGCGGGACGATTACTCGCTTCAGCTGACTGGCTTGGATGAACTTTCGTTCCATCATCCATAAAACTGTGGTGCCCCGCGCGCTGTCCTGCCCGATACGACGAGCCTAGATTCAATTCGCGGGAAAATCATTTACAACAGACATGGAAAAAGCACTCTCCCTTTCCCCCTCTCCCAGCTTCTTTTCCTCTTGGGAGTCGTCATCGGTTTTGCTGCAGTCTTGTCTTTCTCCAACATAAACATCGAATGCCTATGGAATGGATGTGAAAATATGACGGCTTATCACCGCTACATCATCCTTTCGCGAGCCTCTCAATCACGGCCGTTGCCATCGTCGTTTCGTTCCGAGCGAGAACTGGGCGTCGCTGTATCGGTCGGTTTCAGGACATAACACCATAAGCCATAGGCAAAGTCACTCGAGTCGTGTTCATAAGCGAACGAGGATGATATTGCGTTTCTGGCATGTTTCCCGACAACGACGACCACGACGACGTTACTTTGTACCCGGGGAACGACATTGTTGGGGGGAAAATTGTCGTCATCTTTGCAGTTTTGTTTCCATCATCATCGTTCACGACGGCGTAATGATGAACAACTCGCGTCGTGCTGTGAGTTACAGACTGCCATTTGCGGATTCACGTATTACATGCGGAAGAAAAGGGCTCTCGGTTAGGGTGCTGGCGACGAGATCATCTACCTTCCAAGTCGCTTCTCAGCCCTACAAGGTTTTTGTTTGCCCTATCAAGGCTCCCGCAAACACACCTTTGCCAAATTGCTTTCTCTCTTTCACGGGTACCTGTTTTACCTCGCCATATGAGGGCTCAAAGAGGCTGCTGTTTATGCTGCTGGCAAATCTTTCAAACGATGATCTTCATACGGTTTTACGCAGGAGTTAAAGGGTGTCGAAAACTCGACGAGTGGTAGGAGTTTGGAGCCCTTAACGAGACCCGCAACGCTGAAAAACCATCCTCTCAGGAAGACAACCTGCGAGGAGGAAAAATTTCATTACCGCCATCTACTACCATACCCTTGGCAACATGATGACCCTCACGTACCCCCAAACATTATGGGCATGTTAAAAATATTGCAAAAACACCGAGCGCAAGGATTCGAGCTCTGGCCGGGGCGAGATTCCGGGTCAAAGGTTCAAGGGAAAGGTTTACCTACCGGCCTACGTTCTACCGATGGTGTGGGAGGATTTACCATTTCGGCTCAAAACGGTGCGGTATGTGGAGTTTATTAAATTAATGAAGAATTACTGTCACAACATGGCGCGCAATGGTCTCCGGCCCTTTTTCCCGCCACTGGTGGTATTCTTAGATCTGAAGCCGACGGTGACGGTGTAGCTCAGCGACCCCGAAGGCATGTTTATGTCTCGGCGGGAAGGTATGCACACTGCTACCCTAACGAGTAAAACCAGCATCCATTCCAGTGTGTAATGAGATAAGCTCAAGCTAACACCGTAGCGGCTTGGAGCCGGTACGAACTACCGCCGAGCGCGGAGTAATTAGAGGAACCTGCCTAGCGGCAATGTTCGATGATCCTCGCACACCAGGTGCCGTGCCATGCCGTCGTGTTGGTGCCACAGCGAAACCATCCCCATTCGTATGGCTAAAACCGGTGACTCATTAGTCATAACAATTGACGATGGTGCAAATAGAAAATGATGTGAATTAATTTAATTTCTCCCTTACATTATACCGACGCGGAATTGTCGAAGCACAAAGCACTCCCTCCAGCGAATGTGAACCGTCTGTTGGTTCATTTATTTAGCGCGAGTCGTGGTAAACAATTTACTTGATTGTGCAGACACGGATCGGTTTCCTGCGCATTCATCACGCAAACGAGCAACTGTTCCGTGCTCTGCAAAACCCGACAAGAACACGGTTCCGAGGCAAGAATCAATACCGAGGGTGTATAAAACGGCAAAAGTCGTACGGCATGCACCACCACAACGTAAAAGGTTATGAAACCTTTTAATTTCTACCACTCAACGGTAAACAACAAAGACCTAAATTTCCTCGTAGTTGAGAAAAGAAAACCCCAACACCAAATCGTAACACTAGCAAAGAAATACCTTTCCGTTTAAAAAGACCTTTTCTTTACGTAAACAGCTTTCACTTCAAATTCGGTTGGGTTGTACGGTTTCCTGGGTACGTTTCATCATAACACCGACCTTCTCATAACTAACGTACCATTACGGTTCTGCAAAATCTATTGACAATGCGTTAAAAGTCTCATTGCAGGAGTGTTGAGCGAAATGGTAGCAACAAACGAAACACGTTTACTTGAAAACTAAATGCGATATAACAAAACATCAACCGCAAGACCGTGTTCGCTGGGAAATGCAATCACAAAGGAGTACCATTGAAAGGCGTGTCCTTGGAATCGTCGACTGAAGAATGCTTAACACATTCTGTGTGTACCGTTTTCCAATCCATTGATTCAAGGCGAATGAAATCGGCACCGAAAGACAATTCCAATAAATCAATCCTTCCGTGTAGGACTTAAGCGAAGCGGCTCAGTTCATCTGTGGGGCGTATAAACTTTTCATTCGCTTACCTGCGAGAGATTTACCGTGACGGTTTCGGCCCAAGTTTATGCCCACGGTATTACTTTGTCATTTTTCATCTTTTGAAGTTTAAAAAAGTTCTCCAATTTTCCACCTCAACAAACATCCACTCAAAGAAACGTGGGCTGTCGGTTTGAAGAAAAACACACCTAGACATAATTTTCTACATGGCACAGCCAAGCCTACGGGTTGGCCCATCAAACGGCCCAGGAACGTCACAGCACTGACGTGAAGTTCGTTTTTATGGTTTTGATTTATTTTCCACTTCATCGGCGCTCCCAGCGGTGGGGTGGGACCAAGGGGAAAGCGAACAACACAGGGCTGGAAGCCTTCTTCGCTTGGCCTACCGATGGGTAACGACGAATCGGGAATCGAAAAACCCGGCCAACAATCGCTCACCAATCTCGCCAGCTCGCCAACGGACAATTAACCTTGGAGTGCCTGCCAGTATTGATTGTTCCTGACAGACATGCAGAACCTTGCCGAACCCCTGCAGTCCCTTACGCTTGACCCCACACCAAAGGGTTGCTCGGAAAATCCGACCTCGAAGGAAGCGAGAGCGTGTGAGCGAAAAAAAAAACAAGCAAACCCGTCGAAAGAAAGCGGAAAAGCTTCCAACGGGGGCGTAGGAAGCAACTTAAAGGGGAAATAATACCCTTCTGGCAGCAAAGTTTTCGGCATTGAGGCGAATCAGAGGCCAACTACCAAATCCCTAGTCGAACGAAAACGAAAACGTTATAAATCACCTTTTTAATGCTTTATTATTGAGCCATTAAACCATCGGACCTTTGCCGCGGGGTAGGAGAATCAACCGCGGAGACGTGCATTATGGACCATGACTTCGTATGAAACCGTATGGTGCCGAGGGAATGCGAAAAGCAGGCGTGAGAAATACGTGAGAAGCTCTTTTCCCAGCGTATGGCCAAGATGTGCCGTGCTTATTTGGGAACCCCTTTCTGTTGCGGTCATTGACTGCTTTACTCAGCGGCACGACGGCGAGGAGGATGATGATGATGATGATGATGACGATGATGATTGGTTCAATACCTCGATTTGCCCTTTCACATAATAATGTCAGCAAACCAGAACACATCGATGTTCTCACCACCGCAAAACGGGGGCAATGATGGCGTGATGGCAATGGTACGGGGCAACCACGTGTAATTTCATCAAATACAATGCTATGGACCCATTCGACCCCGGGGCCATTGCCGGTGTCGGATCGTTAGCGGAAACGCCGGAACCGGACGCAATCAAACGGATCATCAATTCTAACTCTAACCTGTAACCATTTCGGTTGAATTGTCACACCGAGTGCCGGAACATGTGCCAACCCCGCTCCAATGCAAAGTGCTCCTCACCGTTGGCAAGCTGGCGGGCTAATGCAGGCGAATTGTCATTATTGACTCGACTAATTTCCCTCAGCGTCGTGATCTGCGCAAATTTTTCTACATTTCATCAATCATTGCCACCGAACTCGCACCTGCACACCGTCGTCGTTCGTGGGCGATGGGACGAGGCATCATACCATAACGTCTGTAAAATGGGCCACTGGCTCGAGACCATACATCACCGAGCGAAATGCATGTGCATATAAGTGGTGTGCACACAACTGCAAATCGTCGATGCGCCTGCAATCATTCACCAAGCTGCTGGCCTCAATGCATTTGCCATTTTGGCTCCACCGCAGAGTGCCAGTGAGTCTTCCAAGATGCCTCACACACGCACACACACACATTCGCGCAAAGGCACATACATGCTGAAGCATCCACACACTCACTTCCGTGGTGGATGCAGTTTGATTGAAAGCCCTCGTCATTGTGCAGCGCAATCACGTGCTCACCAAATGCAATCTGATCCATATCCGTATATATGGATGTGCGCATGTGAGTGTAAACATTTGATGGATCCCTTTTTTCTCTCTATTTCAAGAATTTGCTCTTCATGGTGCAGGTTTATCTTCATAAAATCAATAGCGAAAATTGATTCACTAGGTTTGAATTGGAATCGCAATACACGTATCACGTATTGTATGGAAATAAACTCACTTTTCCAATATTCAATTTAATTTTGCAAATATTTACCGTAGTTTTTAACGAATGACGCTGGCAAGAATTTAACTTCAAATTAATTTTGTTCAATGGAGGCGCATGGTGATTATGCGATGGAGACGCATGGTCGTTTGTAAACAGTCATCATAATTCAATCATGTACTGAAAAAAATGTTAACAAACTTAACTTAAATGTCAACAAACTCGAAAGATTATCTACATACCGTCCGTGATGCTACCGAACTGTTATAGCCTAATTATGTTGCCCTAGATACCATCTTGCTACCATATATCCCATCTAGTCTCAGATATACTCACATGGCTCATCCTTCCAATTGCAGTGCTAAACATCATCAGCGGTGAAGTGCAATCCTACTGGGAACAGCCCTTTGCGCAGCCTTACTTCGACAATAGCACAAAACGGGAGATCACAGCCACCGTGGGTCAGTCCGCATTGCTACACTGCAGAGTGCGGAATCTGGGCGACAGGGCGGTAAGTAGCCGCCGCACACACCTGCATCCCCTTTCCGGGTGGTGGTTTACATGGGCCGGCTTTTTCTTCCCCGAACTCGGCAGGTGTCCTGGATACGGAAACGTGACTTACATATCCTGACCGTCGGCATTCTCACGTACACCAACGACCAGCGCTTCCAGTCGCTGCACACCGAAGGCAGCGACGAGTGGACATTACGCATCACGTCACCGCAGCCCCGGGACTCCGGCACCTACGAGTGTCAGGTATCGATGGAGCCCAAAATCTCCCAAGCCTTCCGTCTCAACGTGGTCGGTAAGTATGCAGACGCCAATCCCCGATGGCCCATCGGGAGACGCCATGGCATCCCCAGAACCGTAGGCGTTCATGGGAAAGCTGAGCCCACGACGGTGGATGGGGTACAACGGTTTAATTATGTGTCAGCTTTCACTTCATCAACTTACCGCCAGTTCGGCCGTTGCGGTCGGCGTCCCATCATTGGGCATTGCGTTCACGAAACCACCACCATTACCAGCCGACGATTGTTTGCTTGCCAGTCGCTGCAGGCGGTCTGTCGCTTTGCTGGTTGGCTGTGTTTCTGCCCAGGAGGACTCTATCCGTCGTACGCCGGGAGCTCACTTTTGTCCGCTCGCCTACTGTATCACGTTGACATTTTTGCCCGCATTCACTCCACAAAGTCGTGGCGCTCACAATGATAATTTTAACTAAACTCACCATTCACCATTCCGGTGTTTGGGATAGCTCTAGCCACCACTAGTGGCGATATCAAATAATACAAGCACAGAATTCCGGATAAGCTCCCATTGTGGCTGGCGGTAAATAAGGGCCCGGCACGAAACTGATTCCACCAGCTTGAGCCTACAATATCCTCTCTCTCCGGCGCTTTTCCGCCCGTCCAGGGGCGTCGAGTTCGGTTGCAGTTGATAATAGGATAATTTAATTAAGATAACTTTTGCGACAACTTTACTCAAGCAATTACCCGGCCGTTGCACCACGCGGAGAACGTCACTGACAACCGGCTAGTGGCTTCCAGCACAGTGGCTCTTGCTTGAGAAGACAAATAGTTGAACGGCTTTATCTATCGTAACGCATTGTGACGTTTGATAATTTTGTGATTGCGTTTCGAAACAAAACCAACATGATCATTAGAATCTTTTATGCAAGCAGCCTATGTGATGTCCATAAATTTATAGAGTAAGCAATAATAAACAGAACATTTCAATCATCGATAAAACATGCTCTGAAGCGTGAACTCTGAAGGATTTATAGCATTAATATTCATCATCTCGTTTGGATGTTAGGTAAAAGGTTCACTTATCACATCTCAAAACAAGTATACCTTCTTATAGGCATAGGGATCGAGGCTACAAGTTCGAAGAACTGAAAACGTGAGAACATTTTAAATCGTTGTTCTCGTAAAACAATGTTCAACCAAGGTGACCTACGCCTTTTATATGTCTGACCGATGCTACCACCCCGTAGCTCGTAACACATTGAAGCATCGGTTAGGGAGAAAATCAGTATGCATACACGTGTCTTTGCTGGGCTATCGACAACTTTTCAAGAGTCTCATCAGAAGGGCTACTTCAAGACCATCGTCAGCTTCATTCAAGTGGATCAACTGGCGATTCTTGCTTTGTTCGAAATCAATCCTTATTTATGCAACCTGAATAAACGATTAAATGAACTAAAATAGAGTAACGGCTCTTCTTTGTCTTGTGAGAGAAGAAACCGGCGACACGATAAATGCTTACCACTTTCTAAGCTGCTTACCATCAGCGCTCTTGTCACAAAACTGTATTATGCTAAACTATGCATGGTGTCTGGACATCGGATAGGAAACCAATTGAGCGAACTTCTCGGGCTCGAATGGTGCTCGGAATTGGGAAAATCCCCTAACAGCAGCTGATAACCTGTAAATCCAAATTGCCGAGGTCTGCAACCTGCCTCTGAGGTTGATTCCAATTGAATCAAATGTAATGGAATCGCACTGTCCCGTATTAAAACTCCCTTTCAGGAGATTTGAAACCGTGCACCGGTATCGGGTCCCGGTGAACGGATAATGCTGGGCAAAGGATCTAACGCTATAAATAAAGCAGTCTCGCCTTGGGGCTCACATTTCTCCTCCAATCAAGGCCCCTCCGTTCGTCCGACTCCGAGCACCTTGAGACGTGGGATGCGTGTTGGACTGTTGAAATGCGTTCGAGAGCTCAAAAACGGAAGCAAAAATCTTCACTTTTTAGCATTCGGTTGTCTGATGGGGATCCAATTTGAATTCAATCAGGCGCAATCGCCCGGAACGGGAACATCAATGAACATTTTGAGCAGAGCCCCAAATGCGGGCGAGAGGATCCACCTCCCCCCCCCCCCCGGTTCGGTGAGGTTGTCTTTGCCTTTTCTTCGTAAAAATTGATGATGTTGCATTGACAGGCAAATCCAATAACGAGGTAGCTGAAGTAGGGATTGCGCTCGCACGGCCCTCGGGCCCAAAACGTTACAAAATCCAATAATGAAATCCTTTCGTTTGACGCCACTTTCAAATTGGGACCGGAACAGATTCTTCCTGGACCCAGCATAGCTTGTATTTAATCACGAAACCTTGCGCAGCACTTAACGTTACATTGTTGAAGCGTGGACGAAAGAGGTCCGAAGGTGGAGACAGCCATAACACTAATGCTCAATGACTTGTTGCAAGGGCCGGAGGCCGGTAGGGGGATGGCGTAATTGAGCCATGTCTGTGCCGACAGGGCCTGTAGAGAACTGTAGTTTAAAACAGAAATAATTTCAACGCCTCAAAGAGCGAACCAAGCGGCCTTGCTGCAGGTGTGTTTCAATGCTTTTCCAGCAGAAACTAAACAAGCCACCCTTCGGAGCCGGCACGACAACACGACGACACGAAACCATAACGAGCCGGCCGTGGCCTGCCTTCCCCAAGACTGGCGCTATTAGTTGCACTTGCATTGTCATCTTCGTTCTTCTGTCTTCTACTTCCTCGCGCCCTTACGTGTTCCCGCAGCGATAACGAGGTATTGATTTAATAATTTGTCTGCAATCATCACCAGTCGCATGCAGTTAATTATCCATTCAAAATGCATTTTCCTCCCTGTGAGAGAGCGACGTCTGTCGGTGCTGGTGGTACACTGAGTCCATTGAATTATTTGAGTTGGAAATGCATTAGACTTTAAGAAACTATAGAAACTTGTAATATTCATTGTGGACTTTGCAAACTAAATTTACTCTTAAAACTTAAGCTGGGATTACTTTCTTCCTAGAAATCCGGATCACCTACTCCTAAGCATCTGGGTAACGAGTGTTGGGTGAAGGAATGGAATTTCACAAATTACACTCGAAACCGGAGCAAATAATGCCACGGCAACCCGGAACCGTGTTCCCTTTGGAGCTGTCACTGCATATAACCGCGCTGGAAGAAAAATGGCGAATGTACTTTGCGTAATAAATTCTGACAGTAATAAAGTTTCGGTTCGAGACAGGCCCCGCGGGTGGGTACGGGTGTGTGGGGTGGGTGTAAAACACTACGTTGGTGCAACACTCCGGTCGACAGGAAGGCACACGGAACCCGGTAGTACCAGCAAGTTGGCGCAAAGTTTGATGTAGTAAAGTTTTGTGTTCATTTCAAGCTGTGGTTGAAATTTAATTCCCCACCTAACACTAACTTCCCATCGCATCGACCCAAGCATGAAGGGCAGCGGGAGGAAGTGACGTACTAGCGAGCGGTCTGTTCGGAAAATGCGGTGCAACGCTAGCAGTAATGCTTTCCATGCCATTTACCGGTTCAAATTGCCAACAACGGTACCTCTAATGCTCGTTGCTTGCTAACCTCCATCTTGCCGCCATCACTTCTTCGTGCTTCATGACCTCATGACACCACAATGCGACGCCACAATGCACAATCCGCAGTGAATTCTTGTCCAATTGGACTGTTCGATTGCATACAACACCGCGGGGTTTGTGCTCGGTGACATTTGCCATGAACAAACTGGACATAATCTCTTTACAGTATAGCTTTCAATGTACACGCCCGCTCACACATACGCCCTCTTAAGGACCTTCCGATACACCCCACACATGCACCCGGCCGTTCGCGGGGGTGTCGGGAGAGGCGGGATAATTTAGCAAGGATTTACCACCACCTGCCATGATCGGACACAGACACAGGGGGGTTCATTTTTTCGTATATTTTCACTTTCCGGGCACGTACCGGTCATAAACATAAACAAGTAATGAAAGTAATCCCCCGGACTGAGTGCAGAAATGCGACCCGGGGCCGGTCGATGGCTTCGGTTGCGCTAGAAACTGATACGATATCACTTTCGCAGGTCGGGCTTTCGAGCTGTTTTTCATAAAACGGGTGCCGGAATTTAGACCTACGAGAGATTGCGGAAATGACCCTCCCAGCTTCCGTGTGTGCATGTGTGTGTGTGTTTGCATGTAATGGCAAACCATTTCTGAGAGTTTTTAGGAGACCTCCTAAAGTGCCTCCAAAGCTGCTGAGCCTTTCGCTGGCCTTTCACTTTCTTTCGCACGCAACAACGGTCGAGAAAGCGTGGTCAGTCACTGGTGCGTACGTATAACAAATAACATCCTTTGTTATCTCGGTCACACCACGACCGCAGGCACAAACACTTACTACGTATGGGCGATATTTATACGCCGGGGAGGGAGTGTTGAAGATTGTAGTTCCATCCTGCGAAAGGGTTTTAGAGGGTCGTGTAACAAGCAAAAGTAATTAGTACTAGCTACGGACTTCACCTGCTCCACAGCGTGTTTAACCTCGGCGACCCATGGAGGTCGGAGGGTTTCACCCTGGTGTCGCCGAGCAGCACAACTTATCTGTCAACTCGCACATCACAGACACCTGCCCTTCCGGGGGCGTCCCCATTGAAAACGGGGGATCGGAATTCCATTACAAGAAAAGCATTTTCCGGGCGCCCGGGTAGTGATTAGCAATCTCAGAAGTCCGTGTCACGCCTGCAGGGATAGCTCTCTGGGGCGGTTGGTTCGTTTGTGTCACACCAGTGGCTTACATCTCTCTCCACACGAAGGTCGTTCATTTTCCATGTTCGGTCAATCGGAAAGATAGTTTTTGTATCAGTATGCGTGTCGGTGGGTGGAGGGTTCTGAGGAATGCCCATGGACATGAGTGTCGCTGGAAAAATTAATTACTTGGAATGGGGTAGAGGCTTCACACACACGCAACTCTAGCTGACAAAGAGATTGTTAATGTTTGCGTTACACTTGCTAACATGCGTACTAAATGCGTCAACGACAAAGAAATCCAATCGGATTAAAATCATAACTTTGTCCCAGTGGCGTTGGGTCAATGAAACTTGCAAATTATTGACTACGGTAGGTAAGCGGTAAACATAAAATCTCTTCCAACCGTCAATAAGTTAACAATTTCATGGTTTCTTAACAAATTTCGCCTAGACGGGACGGAAAATGAGTCTGAGATTTTCTGAATGGGTAAACCGTACTGGCAAAGTAATCAAGGTGTACCACCGCGCCACATCGTTCAATTTGGGGCTGACTCTGGCTGGCAGAACAGCGGGCTCAGCACGGCTTCGACGAACAAGTCAAAGCGTTGGATTGTTGGAAGTGCTTCTCAAGAGATTACGATCAACACAAACATTAATAAATCACGACGAGCTTCAACTCCAGCGTCTCAGGGTACTCGGTCGGGGAGCCGGAGATATCTATCAAAAAGTGCCTCACCGTTCGCTCTTTGGAACCGAGCGGGCGTAGAACATTTTATTATTTATATCCTAGAGCTCAAAAACTCTTCGTCTACCGAGTCTACCGTTGACGTTTGCAAAGGAAATAGCTTAATGCAGACCGTTTTCCGAGTGGTTGCAGTCGGTGAAAAAGTTTTTCCCCAAACACTTGCACACCCGTTGCCAAAAACAAAGAGCTGTGAAAAATTCGTTTTAAATTTCAATAAAGTTTTTCCAGCGCGCATGTAAAGTTGTGAAATTGAAAGGGAACGGCAAACAAGCGAGAATTCACGCAAACAAACCCAAAAGAAAGAGAGTCATTACCCTGAACAAACATGCGTAGCAATGAGACGAGAAAAACGAGTCTTCAAATTGGGACCCACCCATGCGAGAAACATTGTTGGACGAAGCTCGTCCGCCATTACGACCGCAGGTGAAATGTGCGTGTAAAAAGGGCTGGTAGCGGTATTACTCCCCCGACCCCAACCCGGCAGAGTGACTACCGGGCATCAAATGATCTACCTGCGGTCATGGTGGCCAACGTCAAACCATTCCTTCCACCTTCTGCCTTCCCGGAAGCCTGGCCAATCGAGCAAAACTCACCCAAAACCGAAACGGTCAAACCACGAATGTCAGTAGCACTCGAAAAGCCAATCGAATCTATGGCCAAACATTCGCCAAAACATCACGCTTCCCATTTCCGGACGCCCAGCCCCGTAACGGCGTCCGTTTTCCCCCCTGCGGCGAAAAGGTCCCCTTTGGCACCGCAGCCTACTTTTTTGTTGCTCCATTTGGTGCACGAGTGCGGTTTCCGGGCGGGCAATCACTGCATTTGCCAATCGTACTTGGCCGCAAAAACCGCAGGCCTTCAACAAACTAGCAACAGGAACTCATCAGCCCAACCTCTGGTCATCGGAGGCCGGTGTGTCGTGGCCCCGAAATGTTTGCTATCTTTCTGCCCACTCGTGCGGTAAAGGTTCTTTTTTGTCCCGTTTGTCCAGCGCGGCCAAAGAGCAACCCGTACTTCAATTTTCCATTTCTAAACGATGTTTAAAGTTGTGGCAGTAACGCTGTTGTGATGGTTAAAGTTGTGCTAGTAATGCTGTAGATTATAAAACCGTAGAGCACCACAACATTTAACTCTTTTTAAGATCCCTACACCCGAGAAAATACCACTTTCTCAGGTGTCGCTTGAATCGATAAGTGTCTGTTGCGTTCTAATTCATAATTGAAGACACATTTCTTTTCACGCCCATCGGTGGAATGGTGCCGCTTTTCAGAAATAGAAACGAAGCAACTCTTCCGCAGTATAAATACTTAATACTGGCACGGGTTTCGGTTCCACCCGCTTCTGGGGTACATTTTTCTATTTGCTAGTACCACGTTTCCCATGTGCCAGTTGTTTATTCTGATATCATCTATTTATGGACACTAAAACGTCGAGGTAAATATAAATACAATTCAACTCAAGATGGTGAATAAGACATCAGTGTCTCAGACGGCCTCTACTCGTAATAGCTACGTAAACATCGAGGAGAGAGACATATTTATACCAATTATAACAGAAAAATGGCACAGGAGTTGAAACATATTAGTGTTTTCCTGCTTGAGAAGCAATTGTGCGATGAAAAAACACAACATCACCGTTTAGATTCAGCTTCTGAGCCCGACTGTTTGATTGCTTGCAAGAAAACGTCGACAAAGTCTTTGAGCGAAACAACAAACAGTGCATCCTGCATCCGGACGTTGAGAAATTAGATATGGCCTTCGGATCGTTCGATTTCGTGTTCTTTCTCGTCTCAAGAGCGCCAAGAGTGATCGGCAGCTTTGAAGCCACTGACCGAGTAAACGTACACTTCCGCTGACTTTCGATGTTTGATCTCGAGGGCACGTACGATTGCAATCCCCCTCCCAGCGCTCCGCAGCCGAACCGTGTTTGCTATTCCAGCCCTTCGGCTCATCCCTCGATGCAGATGCACAGGTCGTTGCATCCACCACAAACAAGCGTGTGCCTCTTGCATCGAGCGTTGCAAGTGGAAAGGAAAGTTTGCTGTTTGCTCGAGCATCGCTCAGATCGATTTGTGGGCTTTTATTTTATTTTTCCTTTCCATCCATCGCACCACCCCCCGCCCACACCCCGCGTGATGCCGGTTAACGGCCTGGGTGGGATGGTGGAAAATCGAATCATTCCCGTCCCTCCCATCCCGGCCGGCAGCGGTAATCTACGCCTTCGGATGAGTGGTCAAAGTTCAACACACTTCCCGCTCCGAACGGGCAAGTTTCCATGTTTACATTTATTGACTGGAGTGCCCTGATCGTACCGCATCCGTTCGGGACCCGTGTCGCATCGGAAAGACGGTTACGAATACGAAAAAAAACCCTCCTCCGTCACAGGGAGGGGGTGCCTTTGTCCGGGGAAAGCGAACCGATTGTGTGAGCAAAGTTTCCCTCATTCGGTCCCTAGGGCCATTGTCGCCGAGCGGGATGAAATTTCCATACCACCGAAAACCCGACACCAACAAGAAGGAAAAACGAACACCACAAAACGGTATCGGTAGCCATCGGAAAACTGCAATTGTGATTGTTAGAGAAAGAAGGGGGAAAGAGAAGGCTTTTGGGTTGTTTTGCATTTGAAAAGTGGACTTTGTCTGCAAAATGTGCCATGCGGTGTACGTCCCCATTGGAGCGTAAAGGTAAAAATGAAAACAAAAGTAAGGCAGTGTACATAGTATCCTTAGTGGAGTTTAGAGCCTTTTCAATTACAGCTGAACTGAATCGGTTGTGAAAGGATTGAACTTCCAATTGCTCTATTTCTCCTTTTATTTGCTAGAAAACTTCAACCACAATTGGAAATATGACAAGTAAAAAACAATCGTTACTGCAATAAGTTTTCGAAAATCAATTATCATTTCTTTGTTGTTGGTATTCGATTCAAAAATAAGCGGATCGATCGGTACAAGTTGCTGAACGCTTTCCAATCAATGCTTTTCCATTGCATTCGTATGAAACTACCCAACAATGTGCAATTAATTGAAGCCAGCAAAGGGTCAATCGTTACAAAGGCACCGTCCCGAGATTTATGCTTCCCAGCTCCCCGTCTTACATTCAGTCGTCAGTCGTCAGCCGCTGGCACCGTTCAATTCTTCTGTCTTCACCTCGAGCTAACGATTGGCAATGTTGTATCGAAAGGTTTGGCACTGAATGATGCTGACCGGGTGCTTGTCTTGTATCGCATAAAAGGTACGTACCGAGCAAATCATTGAATGAATTGAAATAGATTTTACCTGACCTGAAAAGGAGCGAACGGAGTCGAAATGGGAATTCAGTAGGGAAAATTGTGTGACGCTGCACAAAAGTTGAACGAACGGATGAAAAACGAGCTGCTCAGCGCGGCTGGGTCGAATGGGGAAACACAAAAAAAACACCGAGAAAGCAAGGTAAAAGAGGGGCGTAAATCATAATTCTCCCTCCGTAGCAAACAAATGGAAAAGCAACAATGGCCGATGCTGGGAATGGCTCCAATCGGAATGGCGCAACATAAACTAGAACCTGCTTGAACACGCAAACTGACCCACAAATACACAAGCACACGCTCGCATTAAGGGGGCCGGCTTCAGAATTAGGATTCTGTCCGAATATGAAAAATGATCACCCGAAATCTGACATGTTTCTGCCATGTTTTTTTTTTTCTTTCTCGTGCCAAGAGTCACGCCCGGAAGAAGGTAAAAGGCCGACCGCACGGACTCAGAGGGGGGGGAGTGAGGGAAGGGGGTTTCTGCCAGAAGGTTCTTTCGGGCGGGCCATTTTTATCTTTCCACTTCCGACCGGGAGCCGACGTGTGTAAGTTAGTCTATTCATTTTCGCCATTTTCTCTCCTTCTCTTCCACTTTTCTGCAGTTTCGAAGGCGAAAATCCTCGGCAACTCGGAGCTATTTATCAAAAGCGGAAGCGATATCAATCTAACATGTGTTGCACTGCAGTCACCGGCGCCGCCATCGTTCATCTACTGGTACAAGGGTGGTCGGGTCGTTAATTACTCGCAGCGCGGCGGCATCAGCGTCCTCACGGAGCGACAAACCAAAACCAGTAAATTAGTGATTGCTCGCGCCATGCCCTCGGACTCCGGCAACTACACCTGCTCCCCGAGCAGCTCAGGTGAGTTTTGTGGAAGCTGTGGTTGTGGGCACCACCGGGATGTGGATTTGGTTCTACCGAGTGTGCATGCAGAGCAGACGATTTCCGGCGGCGTGAGACGGCCCAACTGATGAATGATAAATGAACGTAAATCTGCCTCGTGCGTGTTTCTCGGGCTTCCCATTTATTGAGTGTGCATCGTTCTTTCAAAACGATTTTAATTTGAAACCGCAACAACTTTTCCCAGTACAATCTGAAACAGGGCCAACAAATATTTCAAACCCAGTGTATATTGTGTTAAAATTATTTTGAAAAACTATACATGATTGTGAGTACAAGAAAGAATATGAGGATAATCGTTATAGAGTATCAGTTTGTTCTTCATACAATGATTTGAAACAAGCATGATCTAGTGAAAAGTAGCAATTAAAATGGTCCGCATAGCCAAGACGGAAGAATCATCAACCAAATTACGTTGGAGCGGAAGATTGTTTCGAAAATTTGACCACAAAGTAGCTTGCGGAGGGCAAGATAATTGGAGAACAATGTGTAAAGTTAATTAGCATGCTCACCCCGAAAGTCGGCAAACCCAAGTTTCTGCTTATCCAATTTGTTTGTGTGCGTGCCCGCCCCGTGTCCCGGCCCGAGGCCGCCAAGGATGGATGCCGTGATTTCCGAGCAATCACTGCCGCCGGCAGGCAAAACACAACCGGCTACACACGATTGCGAAAGTTTTGTTTGCCGTTTTACCTCAGCTACTTGCCACACGACCTCGATCGCAAAGCAGCCATCATTACGGGTGTTCCCGAGGCACCGGAAAAAGCCACCGCACACCGGATGGCACTGTGAATAGAGATCCGAGATAGTTTTCCGGACAAAAGGGAAACATAAACTAACGAGAACGTCCTCAGATGCGAACCCTTTTCCTCGGCCGAACGGGGGGGGGAGAAAAGTTTAATCACGTAGTTGCTCCTTTAATCACTTTCGAAAAATTGTTCATCTGCTAAATCGAAGGACTGTCGGTCAAACCGGGCGCCGTGTTCGCCTCGCGAAACTCCACCCAACCGACCGCCGACTTCCCATCGAATGACTTCCCGGCAAACTCAAATAGGGGCTGTCAATTACGAAGGAACACCAGGAACACGCACCCGCACACAACGCCATCGCTCTTCCCCCAGCACCGGCTTTTTCGCCTTCTGACTTTGTCGCACTTGTCGCAACGTTCGCTTTTTAATGTCCCTTACACGTACGAACTTTTATTCGCCGTCGGCCGAGTGCTCTCTAAAAGACTCCCACCATTCGGCGATCGAATCGATTGAAGTAAACTTTTATATTTCAGACTCCTGAAAATGCCTGTTTTCAAGCTGTCCGCTTTCGGTGTCCGGAGTACTTTTCCAGCGTGGAAATGGAAGCGTGGCCACATAAAGCCAAGCCGAAAAGTCATAAAACAACAGTACAATTGTTTCATAAAACAAACCTATTAGGGGTGTGTAACGCCCGCCGAGAGCGTTTCTAACTAGTTGCGCAAAAAAGTACAGAACCCTCCACTCATCCCCCCCGACACCCCCAACCGGGGTGCGATTGCTCCTAACAACGCCGGACGGGCGCAATCGTTGCGTTCCACCTTGATGGTGGAGCACAATAAAAGACCAACACATCGATTGAATGGTGAAATATGTTTAATCTAATTTGTGCTATCATTCCTGCTTTGCATTCGTCGAAACAGGCTCTCGCAGGTGGTAAGTGGAAGAAAAAGGAAAGCCACACTCAAGGTGGGGTATGTAAAGAAGGTCCTTTTTACGGGCCTGTGCCGGGGCCGTTAAGTACAATCCATGCTCGGTTGGCCATCGGGGACGAAGCGGGGTGGGGGGGATAGGGGGGAGGGGAAATGTAATAAAAGTTTATAGACCGAAACGAAAGCGAACCTAAATTCGTTCACTTCCACTGCCATCCATCCTTCACCCATTGTGCGTTTTTGTGTTCGTGTTAGGCGAATGGAGCTTTTTCTTCGTTTTCCGCTTTCCCACATTCATAATGGCACTTGGTCACGAAACGTTAAACAGAAGCCGAGCCGAGTTCGTTGGGCTGGGCCAAGCCACAGTCGCTTTTCCAAACAGAAGAAAATCCCAAACGGAAGAGTCTTCATCGTCTAGAAATCGGCTGCGCCTGTTAGGGACTGTCCTGTTGGTCGAAGGTTGGAGGTGAAAGTTAAAAACAACAGCCACGATCGAATGCGTGCGGGCGAAAGAAAAACTAAAATCAAGCGAAAAGTGGAAGCAGTTACTTCATCAAGCGGCACCTCATCGACGATCTGTTAATTGACGAAATGCGTCCAAACACTGCCTGGGCTGGACCGTTAATGCCTATTTTATTCTAACCCACTTGAGGGGTTTCTCCCTCCCAGCGCTAAGGGGCCAATTAATGGCATCCCTTAGAAAACGGGAAGGAAGGTATGAACTCGGCGGAAAAGTGCGACACTTAAAACGGACTTATTTTAATTTAAATCAATTTCGGTACGCGAAAAGAAACGCCGTCCAAAAGCGCCAAAAATCCAATACAAAAAAAAACAAACGCTTTATTTCAGTACTATTTGCGGAGGGCGTTTTGGGAATAAGGAAAACAAAATCAGAATCCTTCGCCCGGGCGTTAAAGCCTGCGCGAATGGAACAAAGTCAAAATCGGGTTCAATCGCGCCGAAGAAATGGAGGGATAAAAATAAAATAAGAAATTACGGGCGGAGGAGGGTTGGTCAAAAGTGGAAAGCAATTAATTTCCCACTTATCAACAGGCTCCCATCGGGGCGGGAAAGTTCGTTTCATCGTCGTGATTACCTTTGGCTCGATGCGCCCAACCAACGCGCTCCCAGGGTGGAATAGTGACCTTTGCCGTCATTGATTGTCCGACGAATCGCACCCGGAAGTAAGTCCGGTAAACTACCCTCAAATCCCTTCGCACCCCTTCGGGTGGCAAGAACCAGGAGTTGGTACGGTCCGGTGAGGGCGGCATTCGGTCATAAATTGCACAATGGCTTCAAAAAGGAACTCATTTTCAGCACGATTAGTACGATACGAAGCACCATTTCCGGTCAATGCCGAGCGGGATGGACGATCCCTTGCCCGGTTCCGGTCGGCCGGCCATCAATCCTCGGGAGTGAGCCGGCGAACCGCGGGGCCAAGGTGTGGTGGGCCATTATGGCGGAAATGTTCCCCCACCGCAGATAACATCGACAACAACTACACAAGGACAGCAACCGAGCGCCCCCAAAGGGACCTTGCTGGCCATGCAAATGCAATTTCAAATTTAGAGCGCTTTCAAATTACCCGCCGGGATACCGCCGTCGAGAAACGGGCCGTATTGTAATTTAATTTTGCAACGAATAAAATGTTGCAGTGCTTCTCCCGAGTGGCAGTGTATTTTAATTCCCCCCGGTCAAGCGGTGCATGTGCTAGTTAAAATATTTACATCGCAGTGTCGATGTTATCGGCGAGTCAACAATCTCCCGATGATAATTTCACCCTAACCTAGCGCTGCAAGAGGCACTAAACATGCGATTAGAAATGAATTAATTCCGCCGCTAACCAACCAAATAAACATCGATTCGACGCTGTGTTTGTGTGTGTGTGTGTTGCACATTTTCCTGCTCCCAGAGCCCATCTGCGTTAGGGCCCTGCCGCGCGGCATGTTGCACGCAGCTCCTAATGGCCACTAAAATTTGCATCAATAAAAACCACAGTGGCCCATAATTTATGAGCCAAACCAATCGGGAGTCGATTGCGCGCGCGGTCCTCCTCCGGCGCAGAGGCATCTATTTTACGCCACATAAATTTAACGATTCTGCCAATCCAACCGAAACCCTCGCCCACCCCCCCTCGCCGAAGAGTCCGTCTCTCCAAAACCGCTGCCTCCACCGTCACCGCACGGTTCTCGCCTAACGCATCACGATCAGATCTTTCGGTTCCACGTACTCGCACCCTCAAACTCCAACTCTCCGCCACGTGCTCTGATTAGGCCGCGCGCCGAAGAGGCGTTTAAAATATGCACAAACCCTTAACGCACAATAAAACGCAACGACACTCTGACCACGAACAGCCCGCCCTGCTAAACTTCATCATCATCATCATCAGCAGCACCACCGACAAGCGACGCGGGAAACAACATATAAAAAAGGAATCGCGCGAATTTTCCACCAAGTGCCCGCGGACCGCGCTGCTTAAATTCATTTTTCATTATTCATTCATTAGCCGCCGCTGCTGCTGCTGTTGCTACTCCCCGGGGGTAAGGATTGCGGGTGCCTTATCAAAAATGAGTCAACTTTCGTCGAGTCCTCGCCGCAAAGTTGCCCTTTGAATACTAAAATCGTTATCGCGACACGTGGTATCGCCACACAAAAGCAAAGTGCAGAAAAAAAATACACGATATACGTACACACGCAACGGAAGCTCGCCATAAGAAGCCAAACGGCTCTTCTTTTTTGGCAGCTTCATCGCGACAGCAAATATCTGGGTGCCCTTTTTTTGGTGCCTGTTTCGAGGAGCCGCCCGCACCCTCCCTCCTCTTACCGCCTCCTGCGCCTATGAATAAATATTACAACGCGAAAGGCCGGGGCGGGCGAAATGTGTTTAAGATGCTTACCCATCGCGACAGATAGTGTGAAAGATAAAACTTTACCTAAACCTCCCCCCACGAGTACCCTGCTTAACCGAGGGGGCGGATTCTGGCCCGACCCTGTAAGCCGGTATGCAAACAACATGAACCCGCGATTGCTGGTGATGCTGGCAAACCTCCGTGCTAGTGTTTCATTTGATAACAAAACCACACACTCACACACACGCGCATACATAAGTGCCAAAATGGATAAACGTTGGCATCGCATCGCGAGATGTATTGTGTGTAGCGCTTTAATGAGGCAGCAGAAGACGTGGGCGGATGCACGATGACGTGGGAAGGAAAATGTATTTACCCAGGAAATTATTCAAATTAATTTTAACCACCTGCGCCGTCACTTCTCACACTGCAGCCCGGGCTTGATGCCGGCCTCCTGCATGCCAGAGTCGTTTATAAAACTATACCACAACAATTATAACTCTCTGTCACACACGCGGACAGGTTGTGCCGCGAAGGATGAAGGGAGGGAAAGCTGAAGGGTGGAAAGTTTCCATTTGAGTTTCCGCTTAGGAACTCGCGTTGTTTAATAACTCCCGCCCGGCTTCGGACCGGCAGCGACAACTCCGGTGCAAAATCCGGCCCGTGAAGTTTGAAGTGAACTTGTAGCGCCTGGCGCATTTCCGGTGCACCGGTGCAATTTGCTGCACACCGCACGACAGGTGTGCTGCACGTGCTCCTGATCCAACGGCCTGGCGACAGCGAGAGACAGCGCTAATAAACGAAGCAGGCCAAGGACGACACCGACCGAAGCCGGCTTGAATAATTAACAAGCTGCGAAACTCTGCATCCGAGCTAAGAAAGCCGGAGAACGGGAACCCTCCTGGCAGCCATACGAGTGGTGACAGTTTATCCTGCAGGTTCTTAGAAAAAGAAAACTCATCGCCAAAGCCAATAAGTTGCCGCTGGCTTGTAAGATCACACCAGTAAAATCGTTGAACGGTGCCCTGTTTCGCCTTTAAACTCAATTTCACTCAGTCCACTTCCCTACCACTACACTACAATTCGATCCGGCTCGTATCGCATCCCTCTTGGCCACACACAAACATGCGAGCCCGGTGAGACACTGAGCGCGCCAAAAGCACATTTCGTGTAGTTGAAAGTTTTCCGAGCTAAAAACTTTCCAATAAATTCAATTACCATCACACCGTGCACATTCGCCGTATCGTTATAATGAAGTCGTTTCTAGTTTGTTTTCCATATTTTCCCAGCTCGAATCCGGTGCCGAACGGTGTCACTGCGTACGCAGAGGAACCTCGCACCGCCTCGAGGCTTGGCGAGGAAACGGCGAGGTTGACGGCACGGCCGGTGGATTTGCACCCGTGCAATAATTAAGTTAAGAGTTTTCCCCGCGGGCGAACGCTTTCGATCAAGATATTTCGGCCGTTTCTTTTATTCGAAATACCCTTCGCCCCAATGGCTTCGGCAACTTCTTTGCTACCGTTTGTGAGGAAATTTTCATCCACAATCTTGCACATTCCTTGCCGCTGTCAAACTTTGCGAGCGAATTTCCACCTCTATGCACGCGAAGACCGACGGTACAGCGGTCCATTCCGAGAGACACGGCAACGAAGACGCGTCTTCATCGACGGAAACGCTACCACCGCCAACACGGTCGGGTCGCAAAACGCATCGCGCTTTGAGAAGTTTATGTTAATTTCTTCAAATTTATGAAATACTTTTCCGGCGAACGAACGGAAGTCAGGCGCAGTCCGGCCGGATCTGTCGCGAAATTCCACCAGCCCAGCGAAATCATCCGGACACGGGAAATCCGGTAATGGAAATGAATTCAATTCTCAGCCCAACTCAGCCAAGCGTGCCGACGAATCATTCACGAGCGCATAAAACCTTCAACACGGGAATGCGTCGTCGTCGAGAGTCTGATCAACAACGTTTGTGAACTCGACTGAACGATAAAGCATGAGTTTTGAGCGAAGGTAAAATGATCCAAACGAAGAAAAAAAGGGAAGGACGCCCATCCATTATGCAGCGTTTGATAGATGTTGATCATTTATCACGTTATGGTTGCCAAAAGCGCCATAATTATCTAATTCGTTTTGATTATAAAACATATTTTCAAACATGAAATGTTCGAGAAGCCCTGAGCAACAACGCACCGAGAGCATCTCTCCGTTACATAGCGTAAAACAATGTTTTACAATGTGTGCAAAAGCACCATATTTAAACTGAAAACATAGGGCCTCGTTTGAATGAACGGTTCTCGCGTTCAGAAAGCTACATCAAAGCTCTTCGAGTCACAAAAAGAAATGAGAAAAACTACATCCACACATCCACCGCGTTGTGCATAAAAAAAAAGCATGACCGTTGAACGGAGCATGAAAAAGGGCGCATTACTTTGTCCCGGCACGCTGCCGGGGGAGCCCTGCTGATTGAAGCGGGCTTTGTGTCGAGAGGCCCGACCTTCGCCTCTCTTCCGGCGCGTAGCGAAAACATTAGGCAGGGAAATAAAACATCGCCCAGAGTTCCATCATTATTTTCCACTCTAAAGCCCGAATTATTAGGGAGCACGTGGGACGACGGAGGATTCAGCTCTGGCGGCCCATCGGGAACCCTCGGTCAGGAGAGGAAGGAACCTTTCTTTGCTTTGTGTGCTCGCTCGATCGGTCAAAAGGAGGAACAACCGCACCTTCTCAGCCACATCAGGGTTTGTCCCACGTGAATGGGTCTAAAATTGCGGCATAATAGAGGCACATTTTGTTGAATAAAGACGAACAGGGGCTGGGTCACCTAATCATACTTTGCTTTGCTCGAGACCTTCCAGGAGGCTCAGGGTTATTCAAATGAGCCACAGATTTCCTTAAAACCCACCCGGCAGCAGCGGGGTCTCGGGAAAAACTCACACACCAAAGCCAGGCGGACGATAAAAGCCTACGGGAAATAACGGCCGCTCGAGGAGAAGAAAACCTTCTGCCACCGGTTTGCTCGAGTGCGCGTGTGTGTGTGTGCATGTGCTTTTCTTCCACATTTATCGAGGTCCTATGGCACACTTGCAGCTTCCGCATCGGACTGTCCTGTAATCCTCCGTCGTGCATAGCCTCTGCATCCGAGGCGACACCTGGTCCGGCGCCATCGTGACATGCGAGTCCGCTCGAGGCATGGTTTCACGTTGGAGAAAGAAAAAAAGGGAAACTAACAAAAACAGGAGTTTCCATTTTCCAACTTTTATCTTTCGGCTACTTCCGGCTGCCCGAGCCTACTGAGGAATAATGTATCCAGCAGCAGCTCGGAGCCACCGGGGAGGCCTACACATGCACACCGGTTGACCCGGAACGCGGTGTGCTATCAGCTTTCATTATTCATATCACTCTTCCACGGGTGAACAAGCACACACACACACATACACTAGGGCAGCCACTTTTTCCGAACTCCCTAAGTGACCTCCCGCCCCACAGGATGGTCTCCTCGCGTACGGCCAGCCAGAGAGCACGCGCGAACCAGTTTAAGCGGCGAGTGTCACGTTCGGCAGAATGTTTAATTTAAAACTAGAGCATAAACGATGAATATTAATTCGGTTCCATCTTTGCTCCGGGAAAACTCCCATGGTGCGATGGTCTCACTGCGCCACCAGCGCCACGAACAGCGCAAAGCCCTTCGGGGCCGGAAAAAGGCGCGAGTGCCACCGATGCCTTTCGCTACTTCACTCGAACGAGCGCGGAGTGGAGCAATACGGGATGGATTTCCCCCCAGGCAAGGGAAAATAAAAGAGGCTCCAACCGCAGCGACAATTGCGAAGAGGTTACGTCCACCACCGGCCCCCAATGACCCATCACCACGCAAGGGATGCTGCCCCGCGCACAGAGAATCCACCTTCCGTGGAAAGGGTCTCTTTGCCTCCATCGGCAACGTGGAATAATTAAGAGTGCGGGAAAAAACTCCCGCTCCAAAATGGGCCGCAGGATAAAAAGTGGGCCCCACCCAGGCGAAAGTGTTATCCCAAGTCCCAGGATTAACAGCCGTACAACCCAACCTGCCTGGGTGCGAGGGCCGAAAGACAAAACCGGACACACGTCAATGACTCACGTTGTCACATTAGAGAAACGGGTGTACGACTAGTTTCGGCACGTGGCAACCCGGGGCCGACCGCTTGCCGAATGGCCGGAAGATAATCGACGGGCAGGACCAAACTAATTAGGATGTAAATGGAACGGAATGAAAACGCAATTGATAAGCGAAATGAGCCGCTTCGCATGAGCATGGGCGATTATGGAAACGAGTCCCCCCGGCTGGGCTGCACTGGGCCGGACTTGGATTTTATTATTTGCTCCTCGTAGTGTAAATGATTTTCCCGCGCACTCGGGCTCCTCCCTTTCTAATTAGCCTGCCTAATTGTGCCTAATTCCCAGCAAACGTGGTGCGAAAGCAGTTCACCAAAAGATAGCATATTTGCCAAAGCCTGCTGGATGCTGTTAGAATTATCAACAAAGCCTAATCTATCTCGAAAAACTGTCGAGTCTTTCTGGTTTCCGTTAAAATGCAAATTCTCGCTGTTTGTGCTTATTTCACGTTTCATTAGTTTACCACCATCGGTAAAAAACCTTTTCAGACCCATTCTTTACTAAAAATTAATGTATTATTCAAAAGCATTTTTAACAAAACTCAACATGACCCAAGGCGGAAGTTCAACGGAATAAAACAAACGACCGTCCCTCCATAAGCTCAACAGTATTGAGCGAAAGACTTAAATGGGCTTTTAAGGGTAAGGATCCTTTTTCAATACCTTTTTTTTTGTTTCGCTGATTCCTTCCAGCGGTTCGTTCTTCGTAAAAAATAACGAAATGCGTCATCTTGCATCATCATAAACCACTCGCTGGATCATTTTGCAATCACTGTCCCCTGGCAGCCGTCCTTTTTCTTTTTTTTTTTTTTGTTTTTTGCCCTCCTCCGGTTTGGGGTCCTTTTTCGCCTCCGACACACCCGGAATGGACGGAAAACCCAGCTCGGACCTTGAAATGGAAAACTCCTGCGTATGGCGAACCGGTGGCGATTTGTCCGAAGCGCATTCATCCTGTTTCCCATCCACCGCAGCAACGTTTTTTCTCTGTAACATCTCGGCCATTGGAAAACGGCATTCGTTTCGTTTCGTTTTTGTCCTCGGGTTTTCCGTTCTCTTCATGGACAAACACACCCGACAGTCGCTTCTAAATTGCCTATGAACGGATGCAAATGTAAATCTGGCCCGCGAGAAAGTTGCAACAGAAAAAAAAGAATGGGCTGGACGGCAAATAACAGGTTTATCTGTTTCGCTAGCATTGCCGCTGAGGAACCTCATGAATAAAACACAGCCACGATAATCTTCGCCCCGTTGCATCGGATGCAAATGGTGTCCGCTTCCTTTCCCTGGCACTTGGTGCAAGAAATGCAGCTCCGGATTGGGGTTTTTGCAATTCAATTACCTCTTCAGAGGGCGAGGAAAGTGCAAAAAAAAACAAGGAAAAATGAAAACGGCGTCATCGGAAAACGAACGCTCCTCAGACCGTGGAAAGCGAACACGATAACAATAAGTATGTAAATGCAGCCAAAGCGCCGCGTCGCCTATTAGCAGTGCGAAATAAGCTAAATGCGGCAATCCTTCGTGATCTTGTAAGCGGCCAAGTAATCATGACTAATGAACTTTACCTATCCTGAAGGGAAACCGGGCCGGTTGCAGCTTACAGCTCAATTTCAATTGATCGTCCAATTTGTCATCGGTTACAACTGCATTACGATTGAGCGGTGAAACTCCGACCACTTCAAAGGGTTGCACCGGGACGCCCATGAGCCGTCCAGTTTCGCCATTCGATCTAATGCTCGTGGTCCTTGCTCGGGTCGATCATACTCATAAACCAATCCCAATCTCCACGCACATTAATAACCCGCTCTTGTCGCCTTTCCCAACCGGTTCACCGGTTGCTTCTCTCGTCCGCAGATTCGGCCAGCGTCGTCGTACACGTCATCAACGGAGAGCAGCCAGCCGCAATGCAGCACGGCAATAGCAGCGCTAATAGCATTTTAATAAATAATCGCAGCTTTAGCCGCCGCGGCCGCCATCTTCACCGGCCGGGGGTGCTGGACCTCGTCGGCTGGCTCGACCACGTGGGCGCTAGTAAAAATTTAATATTATCATTAACATCGTCATGGGTTTGCTGGCTGCTCAAATCGATCGGACCGCTCGGGGGCTACGGTAGGTGATTTGCGGCGTAAAGACTCATAAATACAGTCGAATAAACAAAATGGCCACAGATGCGACCATCGAGTGTGGGTGTGCTTGTATCCTTTCGGGCAGTCCGGAGTCTTCACACGCACATTGTAATATAATCATCCCATCGCGGATGCAATTTCCAGCGGCCGATGGATATCATGTGAATATTTTTAGTTAGAAAAAATTATCTAGTTCTAAATGGAGAAGGAGTATAAAATCCCGGGAGGTCTTAGAGACAAAAAATCACATAGACATAAATAATCGGCAACGTGAGATGATGCAGCAACTGAGGCGTAGGTTGATAAACACTCATTTGATGATGGATAATTTAACAGCATGATTGATCTTTGCCCAAAGGGCATTGATGGGAAAACCCTACGAAACCAAGCACACAATCGTGAAATCCATTTTCAATTGTTTTGCTCATGAGCAAAATAGCAATAAAGCACCGAGTGCAATTGCAATTCCCGTTAGTTATTCAGATTTGGATGTAAATAATTCCATACTCATCACATAATCGATACATTATTGGACGTTTAGCGTGTCAGCCGTGCATGTTTTACGTTGTTTCCTTGCGCAATCACCGCAATCAGGATGCAGATTGAAAATAGGCAACTAGCGTATAAAGCACCGTCAGCAAAAAACCAGCGTACCAAAGCCAAAGAAATCATTTCATCAATCTCAATTGGATTGTGGTAAAAATGTTGGGAAGGAGAAAAACAAAGAGAATTGTTAGATTGGCAATCGGCTGATAGAATAAGAATCTGTTATCGTTCGAGCCCTTAGAAGCGAATGGATCCCGTAACTCACTCACATAATAAAGACGAGTTTGTTTTCATATATCAGCTTAAACGTGTACTACATCGGTAATTTTAAGTACGCACGAACACATCCTTTCCTTAGGTTCACATTATTTTATTTTCAGAAACATTAAAACATTCCACATCACTATCAACATTTCACCCGCGCAGATAAGGACATAATAAATCATTTTAATGTACGTAATGATAATGATTAAAGATACAAATAAATTGATGATTCTTTTCTATAAATCGATGTCAGACTTTCATTTCGTTTCTTATTTACGTCAGAGCCCTTTCTAAATCTTATGGTCGGAATCGAGTAGCGTTTAGAGACTTCTTTGAAATGAAAGAAAATCAAACAATATATTCCTTAGGTAATGCAGAGAGACACTTCAAACGTAAGTATATAATTGAAGTTTAGAAAGTGTTATTTCACTCAAAAATACAATATAAGATACTTATATCATAGCGAATATACTACGCAAACGTTAACCCTCATTTTTCGCTACATTAAGTTTCCCCATTTAACCTATCCACGGAACACCCATCGCAGGGCATTAGTTAATGCAATCGTAAAAAAAATACTCAGCTTTAATCTCATTTTATTCCCCCATAGCTCGTGGGTACGGCATATGTTCAGAGTGTTCTTTTATACCCAAAATAATCTCCTCTGAGTCTGAGTGGGACATAGTTGATTACAATGTTTCTTGTTCCCATAATAGTCACAAAAAATACACCCACAAACTCGCAGTAGATCGTAGAGTGCACTTTAGTCCCATAAAACCGTTGGCCAGCACGCGCATCGAGCACAACGGGCTGGCGCTAGAATACTGGCACCGTGACTAACATACGACATTACAAAAACCCAACGCCCCGATGCTAGTGGGACGCCTCGTTGCCCAACAAATTAAAATAATAATCAACCGTGGATGTGGATTATTCAAAAACGTTGTTTCATCGAAATAATAATAATTGCACACATCCATGTTCCATGTTCCTGTGCCGTCCCAGTCGAGAGAGAGAGCCAAGCTGAGTTAGCATCGAAAGGCAGCATGTTGAAAGTAGCATTGCAAATTTAGGGTTTCGTTGAGAGTCTGGAGCCTGCTGATGATTGTAATTTACTAATAACTAATTATATCATGCACTTGGGAGGGGGTGAGAAATGGGTGAGGTTTTGGGGAATTGAAAACAACTTTCCGAAAGCCTGCAAGTCATTAGCATTTTGTAACTAAATTTGGCGTAATAATAACCTTCTGAGATGGTCGTGACTTTTGATGCCAGTGCAATTTATGAAAAGAGAATCCCGCTGTACCATCCCCAAAGAAATTACACACACATACACACACGAGACTCAACATTGACTGGAGAGTGCTTAGGATTATCTAATTAGGGAGAAAGGCATCACCACATCACATCCCAAGTCAGCTCCCGAAAGCTTTGTAAACGGTTAGCACGAGTCTAATTAAAGCATTACACACGTATATGACCCATGTACACAACATAATTCCACCATCCACTTCATCATCATCATCATCATCATCATCGTCAGTTGGAAATCCCGACCCAACGAGCTTCGACCTCCCAGCGAGAGCTCGAATGCATCTCCAGGTTTAGCTGCGCATGTTTGGCACTGGGGCATAAATGTTCATTAATATCACCAATAATTTATTTCCCGATAACATAATTATTTTAATTCCATTCCACCCTCTGTCACCAGCGATGTTGGGTTAAAACGCTTGCGGTTGGGTGGTTATGGTTTGCGTTGCAGCTTTTTCTCTTTCCTTCCGAGAATGCCCAAGAGTGCAAGCCGTACAGTGATGGGTTATTTTTATTACCACGAATAAAGGATTAATGCTAAAACTATCTGAAAGGTGGCTCGAATGCAATATGACGTAATGACGTTGAACCTCAGACTGTTCTAAGCTGAGCATAATATTTGTTTAATTACATAGCTTTAGAAAACGGAACTGAACGGTACTGTAGGCCAGGGCGTTCCGAAAGCGAACGATGCAGATAATGGAATCTGGTGCGCGAATGCAAATTGATGGAAGTGATTTTGATGCATTCGTTATTTAAATGGTAACATCGACATTATCCCCTGCCAACATAGCGGAAACACCATTACTATTGCGCCTGCCATGATTAACGAAACAACCGCCCACTCGCAACAGGGCGCGGAATGCATCGATGTGCATTTGGGATTGCATTGCGCCGCGACCTAATTGCTACGGGGGATGCACGCGGACACCTGTTTTTGTGTGCACCAGGTCGGGCTGAAGTGGAAGCAACCAGATATCCACCCCAGAGTGTTGGAATCACTTTCGGCATTGGGATCGGTCGTAATCCGATGACGAGCACCGGATTGGCGTTGGAAAATGAACATCAAATTAGCTTGTTACGAATTTAATTCGGTCGTTACCCGTTCCCTTCCCCCACTCGCCGGGAAAACGAGTTTTCAATTTGCTGGCGCACATCGAACATAAATTATGCACGGCTAGTAGATGGCATTGTGGTGGTGATTGTTAGGAAAAGTTGGTTTTATTTTTTCTTTGTGCCTCATCACATTATGCTTTGTTTTATTGGCGAATCGCCAAATACTGCAAATGATCATTCGGTCATCCGACTGCGCATTGATGTGCCTCTATTTTCCTTACTTTTGCACACCAAATGTAAAGTAGTAGCACCAGGCGGTAGTTGATAGGAATAGGTGCGTTAGACATTAATATACCAGGCTTTAGCTTCAGAAGTCAGCAGTGACGAGCCTCAAACAAGTGTTGGAGGAAACCTGTAAGCATAATCGAACCAATAGAAATGAAAGAGAACATTAATCATGCATCCAACGCTCCAAATATGGCTTTTTACCACACGTGTCATATTTCGACTGTCACAATAAATGCCTTTTAAGTTGCATAGGATATGGGCAATGGCAAATGTTATACATTTCGCTTCTGAATATCTGAACATGGATTACGAGGAAGCAAAACCATTTTGTTTTTTTTCATACTAGATTACAAATAATGCAACTCGAAAGAATCGTTCGGAAATAAATTTACTGGCCAACGATATTCGTAATACTCCTTATCTTTCTCTCAATAAACAAAACTTTCACATGATTTGCTGTACCATGGTGCGATCTTGATAATAAGGACGTTGTTTCCCGGTTCTTCGGTCGTCACAAACAAAACTAGCCCACAAACAAACCCCTACCAGCATATACCGAGCCGAACCAGAGCCAAAACAGCAAAATCATTCATCAAGATGATGTATGAAGCAATTAAAAATTTAATCGTTTTACCATCCTCGCGCTAAACCCCGCGCGGCCCTTGCGCCTCTTTGTTTGCTCTTACAGCAGACAGCCCAAACACTGGAAGGTGTATGGAGTTCCGCTTTTGTCACCCAACAATTGCGTTAAGGTCTTGTAGCGTTTCCGCGAACCTTGTGCGAGCAGAAAATCTAATTCCATGCCCAAGTGCAATATGCAGCGCGGAAAGGCGGCACTGTTGTATAACATCTCCGTCCGTAAGAACACTGTAGGATCCGGCGTCCGCGTGGGAAAATATATGTATTCAAAACATTTTCAAGCAACATGATTTATCCTGCGCTGAAGTGAAGGAAAGCACATGCACTTCGTTTTTATTTTACGAACCACAAATTGTTTCAAAGTGTTTGGTGGGCTACCATTCATGGCCACTTTCTTATATACAATTTCTGTGTGTCACGAGCAGAAACATAACACAACCACCAAATCCAAAACATTTCAATTTATTCTTACAAAGACTTAACTTAAGTAAAACAGCATGCAATTACCTACAATGAAACCCGGTGTCGGTGTATAAAATTTAAGGTGTTCAACGAACCAAGGGAAACCGCTGCGCTGGAGAGAAAAGTGAGTCCAAAAACGGAAATAAACGTGTTGACAGTCCTTCTTACCCCGTCCTCTGACGAACCGCTAAAGTTTCACTCGCACATCCTAGCAGCCTTTGCATGGCTTGCTTCAAGGACTCGCCACGAGGTTTATGCATTCGCAACACCATCGTCAATAACCCCTTTGCACTGCTGATCTCAGCTTTCCTACCACATGAACGAACGAACGAACGAACGAACGAACGAACGGACAAACTAACAAACGAAGGTTGTACCAAGGTAAGAGGAGTAAAATTCCACTGGACGCTCCGGCAACAAATTGTGTTTGTTCTATCCGGCTCAGCGCCACCAAGCGGCCAAAAGCTTCTTCACCGGAGGAGGAGCAATCGTGCCCATGAAAGTTGACCCGAAAATCACGACCGAGCAGCAGCAGCAGCAGTGCCAGCAGCTTCCAGAGGGAACCGGAAATTCCGAACCAAACGTGGCAAAGGCCGGCCAGAGTCCAAATTGGCGACCACGCTGCAATTGCTGTTTATTTGCTTAGTCTGTTTGTTCGGACGTTGCGGTTGGTGGTGTTTAAAAAAATACCATAAAACACCAACGGACTGGAAATTTATGCTTTTTCCATTCCCCCCGGGGGTGCTACCCCACCAAACCGTCCCACGAACGCTTCGGGAGCTCCTTTTCCGGAGTGGTTGTGGATGAGTTTTCCACTAAATGCTGCGCTTACCGTGAGCACGTGCTTTGGTCTGGGCTATGTTGCTTGGAAGCGATTAAACCGACCGTCCCGCCCGCCTTGTCGTCACCTCCGGGATGTTTTGATGGAACCATTTTCTGCCTCACATAGGCTTAGAGACGGCTTAGGTGTAATCAGTAAATGGAACGCGAAAACTTTTAACTCAGCAACATTTTCCCCCCATACCGTAAAAGTCGAGACGAAGCTGAAGCACTCGTGTAGACAAAGCTGTCGATTTTCTCCACTTGTTCGAGATTACCATATTCCCCACAGCACCGTTGCATCTACAAAATAGTTTACATGAAATTGAGGAGGACAACCTAACACGAAATTTTGAAAGGGAAACTCCTGCTGCCGTTGTGGGGGATCATTGGAAGCGTATTTACTTACCCGGTCTTATCCCCGGCAAAGGGTTGCATCGATCCTTTTTTTTTCTTTCAGATTAAATAATCCGAAGCAGAACGCAACACATCCGTTTCGTCTCGGCTCGTACCACATTGCCTTGCATTACATTGCTCGAGGAGGTTTATTGGCTTTCCATTCTCGAGCCGACGGGTCCAAACGCGCTTGTGGTTGTGTGAACCCAACAGCTCATCCTAGTTTCCAGCTAGATGATTGTTTCATTCGATTACTGTATGTTGTCGACATCTGCAAGCTTCGAGGAGGAGTTGACCAACACAACGGAACTGTTTGGGTGGAAGCTAGTCCGATTGTCCGCTACACAGACCTATCCTCTGTATCCTTTCGCATACATTAAACGGTCTTTCCGATTGGAGCACTGCATGAAAGGGTACCTCATTTGATGACCTACCATTCAGTAGACTGAGATCTTGTTTTCCTTTTTGTCTTTGGCTGACAAAGTTTGTGTTTCCAAAACCAAGATTTATTTTCTGCTATGTTCTTCTCGTGATGTTTTTGATTGTTTTTATATTACTCTTGATTGAGTCTGTTTTTTTTCGTTTATTTGGAACTACTCGAAGCAACTGTTTTGCGGCTGTTAAAATGCATCAAATTTGTGTAAGAAGAATATTTTAAACAAACTCTATCGTTTATCGATTGAGCAAATTGATTGTATTAGGTAATGTTTGTGGTTGTACGCAAACCATGGTTTCATGTAATTGTTTGGAATGACCAAAAAACTGTGTCCTTTTAAGGGCGCTGCGATAATGTGTTTTGTTTAAAAATTTGAGACAAAAACGCGCATAAGCTGGTAAGAGTTGAAATTCGGAACATATTCCATTGTCGGTGCACTTTTAATCATCATCATTCGTCGGACGTGGTTTTTAATTTTAAAAAATGGTTCACGACTAACTTGATTGATCGACACTACTAAATATATTTATATAGTAATCTGTATAGTACCACGAGTATGCTATATTTGTATGTATAATTCTTTGTTTTGCTACTTTCCAAACAGCTCACAACGGAGGCTACACGCCATTCTTATTGACATTCACGATTGTTTCACGTGTATTTCAAAATTTCAAGGATTACAACGTTTTGTATTTCTTTTTTGGTTTTTGTAGTAACATCCATGATGATCATATCCAACCTCGTCATAACCGCACTTTTAGAGCGTTGATAACTCATACGCACATCGACCACACATTGGCACACACACACACTCTCTCTCTCTCCCTCTTTTTCGATCATACCTATGGTTTAGGATCCTTGGTGCTACTAAATGGGGTTTCGTTTTACTTTGAGCTTCAAGACGGGCTAATAGTGGTGTAGGTTGCTAAATATTAAACATTTTTAAACTTCTTTGACTTGATATACTCCAAATATATTATCGTTTGAATTTCGAGTCATTCAAGATTGGCGCTTTTAGGCGATATGAATTTATACTATTGTCGTAGCCAAAGGGGAAATTCAATGTTTAGCTTTTTTTCCCTCTGCCTGCACCAAATAACGCTACGAACCTTAAGAACCAACGAACAGATTAACAGGATTTCGTATTCTGTGCACATTTTGCGCCTGTTTTAGGATTTAACGGCTGTAGCGGCTACAAGTCTTGTTAAAGAGTCGTTCAAAAATAGTTATGTTTGGTTTATATTTAATACGTTTCAAATTGCAACGATCAGTCAAGTGGAGAGGCGAACGTCAAGGGACGAAACAGAGTGCAAAACGGTCAGTGCCAGTCTCTTCCGGACATCGACTTTAACTATTCACCTATTTTACCGGGCAACGTGCAACAACGTTGCCAACATTTCACCATTACAATCCCCTGACCGCTTCACAAAGATACATCACAATCGATTTTCCCGGGGTTACTCGAAGAACGAAAAACTTCGCTGCAAAACGGATACCCGTGCCAGAACCCGGGACCCAGTAACGAAACAAAAGACACAGACGGGAGAAATCGAACGCGAGGAAAAACAGCCGAATGCTTTTCCGCGCTAGTTTCGTTTATCGAGACTCCTGATTACTCCATTAGGCAAATTAATTTGCTCCCTCTGGTGCTCTGGTGCTTTCCTTCGCCATCGATTCCGCTTACCATTCATGGTGAAACGGGCTGGATTGGTTAATTTGGGCGTAGTTTATCATGATTTTCTCACCGGTAAATCCCGTCGCTATGAATGGAATGGTTGTGTTGATTCCCATCGGTCTGGGTCGGCTCCGAGCCAGGGGCAGGATTAGTTAGGCAGACGAAGTTGAACCTTCTTCGATTCGGGTTGGAGATATGTAACATTGATTTTAATTAGTGATTGAATAAAGAATCTCTTCAACTTTCCGTTTTCCTTCGCGGTGACCATCCAAATTTCCCTCCCTTCGCTCATTGTGTTCAGAAGCTCGCTAATCCATTTCTGATAGTTTCAGCAATCTTTGGCCCACCCGTGACTAGGTAACATTGAAGGACTTTCGGGGAGAACAAGGGGGAAACACGCCGATACACATTGCTACCTTTTCTGTACGTTTAATCGATACACGAAAGTTATGACCAGCATAACATGAATTCTAACGTTAAGTTTGTTTATGTTCTCCACCACCCCCTAATAGCCATTTCATGTTTTATACACCATGTGTGTTACATTAAATTTGTTTCACTTTCAAGGTGATTTTCTTCTTTTGCTTTTGCTTCTAAATATCTATCCGAAATGATACCGTTAAAAAGAATGTCTATTTGAAGGCAGGAAAATGCGTATTATCTGCGGTAGGTATCTGCTATCTTCAATATACTTCATGTTGTACATTAAATTTGAAAATCGCCAACATCCTTGCAGCACACAAAATAAGTAACGTTGCGTGCGTACAATGACACGCGGGATTTCATAACTGTCATAAGTTGTTATGTTATTAAACTCGGATTTGTACAATTAAAAGATTATCGATTTGTCAATTCCGCAATAAATTCTTATGCACCATCTTCCACGCTGGCCAGCCATTACTTCTACATCTATCTTTCGGTTCCTACCGCATTGCATTGCTACTATTACAAGCTACGGGCATGCTATCGGGCTTGTTGGGACCTTACAGCAAATTTGTCCACCTCACCATATCCTAACCATATAAAAGCTCTTCTTGCACAACGCTGTCTGGTGAGACTTTTTCGTTTAGCAGCAGTAGTCATATTCAATGTCTCAATACTTACATTTACTATGTTTCATGGAAAGATACCATTTCGAGATCAAACGATTGGACGCGCCCTGGCTGATAGCAGCTGCGATGTCCAGTTTACTCTTCAGAGGTGGTGGACGGGTTGTATTCTGTGGATTATAGATATGTAACAATAAAAAGGCCTCATTTATTCAGTATAATTACAATTGATTGCAGAATTGTTGCACTAGTTTTAATTTCTCACGCTAGTTAAAGCATTTGCAGCAACTACTTTCCACGTTGCACCATACCAAACCAATTCGTCTGAGCTGCAGAACCAACAGAAATATTTAATCTTAAATTAAATCACTCGACGTCTAGCGAGCAGTGGGCGAAAAGAACGATCATTGCCGCACTGGCCGTTTCGAGCGAGAGGAGATCCATTTTAAATATTTACTTTACATAATTGTTTCAATCTCATTCGACCGCTTGTTGACACAGGGAGCCATCTGCCTGCGATAGCGCGATGTCGCTACTCACTCAGGTTTCTTCAGCTGTATCCTGCGCTTGGCCATCGTGGACGTATTTCGAGCGTTAATTCAGCAGGATTCTTTTGGGTTCGTCCTGCGGTCGGAAATATTGAACCGTGGTTTAATATACATTGTGCTAGCCCAGCGATGAGCATGCGGAAGGAATGGCTCTCGACTGTGGTTGTCGTAACCATCCCCACATTGAACGAAAGCCGCACCGAAGCAAGAAGAATTAATGTAGATTTAGATTATTCTCATCGCCACAGTTAACGACATCTTCGCATTTTAATTTTGGACCAAGATTAAAATTCGAGCGGCTAGAACGGGGAAACGATGGGAAAAACATCCACCATGCCGCAGATTGTTCTGAAAAACTAATCGACTTGATAACAAAATATCCATAATTAGCTTACAAGGAACCGAAGACAAGAACGTATCACGAGAAAACTAATTCGCGTAAGATTTTTTCAATTACAAATGTCTTCTGTTTTTGTTTGGAAAAATTCCCACTTCTGAATCAATATGAAATATGCTTTTCACGACTAGCCATCTTTTTAACACTGAACGGCTTCAAACAAAATTCGAAGAAACACAAGAAATAGCCCCGTCGAAGACCACGATGCACAACATCACTCTTACTCAACTGCAATGCAATATCACAAAAATAGGATAACTAAATGAAAAAGATATACAATGATTACTTCCGAAGGATGATTAGGATGATAGGTTCGATAAATTAATAAACTCGCAAATTACAGTTATACGCACATCGGTTTTATTCACTGATCAAGGAATTGTTCTGTAGTGATAATATCACATCCCACAAGGTTCGATTGAACTCTCCTGTCGAGTATCCTCGGTACTCTGAAATACCACCCAAAAGGACGAGCGTACCACTATTTTACAGATTTAGACCTATCAAGGAAATGTTTCCGTAGTGATAATATCACGTCCCACAAAGTTTAAGAGAAAGCACTGCATTTTAATTTCCGTGTTTTGTATTGTAATACCAAATCTCTGTAGCAGAATGCACGCAAACTGTACAAAGCGATATCAGAAAAAAGCTGCCACATACGGCGAACTTTTGATGAATGATATTTTAGTATGATTTTGAAAGAAATGTTGGTGGTTGCTTATTGTTTGTCTAATGTTTACGTAATTTGAATTACTTCTCGGCATGATGACTTTTGCGAGAACGATAACTAGAGCGCCATGCTCTTGCTATGCTCGATATTCTAGCATCCCTACAATTGATGACACCTATCAGTTTGCAAAAATTTAGGGTATAGAAAATATTGAGAAATTTTAGTGGTTGCCTACACAAGTAGCTCGCTTCGCTACGGATGTCTTTATCAATGATATTTTAGTATGATTTTGAAAGAAATATTAGAGGTTGCTTGGATAATTCTACACTCGCTCTCACACATGAGGCATCTCACGGTATGACACGACGACACGCACAACAGCAGCAGGCATGCGCGGAACACCATGTCGCCGACGAATATGTTGCGATAACAATACCGATGACGTACTAGCGATGTCCGTGGTGCCGGCTCTGCACATCCCAGGAAAATGTGAACACTCCTCCATCCGTAGGCCCAGCGATGTCCATGGGTCGTCAAATCGCATAACACGGAACCACCTCACGTGCAGAACGATAAAATGTAGAACCGGTGCTTGTTGGCTGCTAGGTTAGCAAGCCGAGATAAAGTTCCTCAGGCTAGCCTACCTAACCTCAAAGGTCAGCACCAGCGCCGGAAATAATGCATTGTAATGCAACTGTTAATGAAACAAGGAAACGGAGAAATTGGTAAAAAGTTCTGAAACTGAAAACCTGGCAGCGTTTTTCAAACTATCGGATACTCACTTCAAGATATTGCAGTCCAACGCAGATCGATTCGTGTGCTGAACGAAAATGTGTCTCGCCTCCATCCGGCGGCGTGAAAACGCCCTCAGCGACGCCATCTTGGTGACGAGATGTTACACGTTTTCTCGAAAGATTCAACTGTCGTACTTTCATTCTAGGACTAGGTGGTTTTGCACATTTCACTGTACCGGCTTTTCTTCACGCCTTAACTACATCTAGCCGCCCGAAAATAGCACCGCGTTTCCTTGCTAAATTCTCACTTTTCTTACAGCAGACGCCTATCCACCATTTGCAGAACACGCCACTCTGCACCAACCGTACGTACACTTCACTCTTCCATTTCCAGCACACGAATGACAGCAGCTACGGCTCGGTCGCCCGTATTTGTACCAAACCCGGTACAATCGACCGATTACTGAAATGACACACACACCATCATACCCGGTTTGCTTGGGGACGCCAGAATTTCGCGCTTTAAAAGTTATTTTAATCAATTTTTAGCACTTATTTTGTAAATCCACTTTTAATTACACGATCTAATAAATATGTAGAATCGTTAAAATACATCCCTGAGCGATTTAATAGATTCCAAAACACATTTGTCTAAACGTAGCTATGACGAATAGCACTTATTTAGAAATGCTCTATCTAATGCTACTACACACTGCCAATAAAGAACACCAGTTTAGGAACTTGCTAGATCACTTATATTAATGATTTTTTGTATGTTACACCAATTTCGAAGGTTTTAAGAACTATTATAAGCCTTTAATATATTTATTTGAAATGCTAGGTTAAAACATTTCTTATTCGAGGTTGCAGTGTGTGCGTGAGGCATGTTTTGCCGTCAGTCTCTCTATTTGTCTCGTTTTCTCTTCATGTGGTGAACCGGTTCTCTCCTTCTGTCATTTGCTTGAAAAAAAGAACCTAGGTAACGATTGATCGCTTTTACCGGTTCGATGAAAAAATCCGTTAACGAATTAAACCGGTAAATAATGCTTGCCTTTTTTCAAGCGTAAAACAATTGCCAAAAAACCGGTTGCCGGTTGTAGTTCGTGGTGTAGCGAGATAAAAAGAGACAAGTGGTGTTCCGGTGGGATATGATGTCCTGCGTGGCAAACAACGTAGCACTTACAATATAACTATTCGGAGCTATTTTAATCGTATGAAATTTACAATCTCATGTAAGAAATTTAACCAACAAATCATACAGTTTATTCTATTTTGTTCGGTGAAAATTTTCTCCGATTTCTCGGGATGTGTGTGCATGTATGTATGTGTAAATTGAAAGATGCAGTGTCATCGGAAGCGCAGTTTCGCGCCTTTTTGTGCAGTCAGGTTGAAAATGCCGAAAAAATTTTCCATGTGAACATTATTGATCTCAGACTGGCAGTGATAAAAAGATGCTTAACCCTTTGCAAAGCTACAATCGGATAATAAATCTATTGGCGCTGAGAAAGTAAAAAACAACTTAAGCCATATATTTTTAATTGGCACCAAAAACTGGAGTCAACAAGAACTTAGGGTAAAATATATTAACCCTACAGATACCTGGTTTCCGGCATTGCTATCGTATTCAAGTTTGAAAAAGAAATACCTAGTTGTTCAGATTCCTTGCAACCTTTCCATTGTACATGTACAACGCATCGCAAATTAACTGCTCTACAGCGAGTCCAACGGATGATTTCAGGTAATAAATAACCAAACCAGGTAAGCCAAGCAAAATTAAACCATGCGCTCTATGTTCCTTTTTCACGAATTTCTACTATTCGGGTATGCCATTTCTCCGTTCACTCCCTTTCCTTGTATCCATGCCATCTTATTCGCCGATAGGAACTTCAGGTAGTCCAACGGGAAGCTAACGACTTTTACCCCTAGTTTATGTGTTCTCAAATTTGCGAGCTGCAAACGGCACACACACACGAAAATAGTCCCCGAATGCAGATTTTACCTCTCTATGGCCGATCCTTTTTGTCCCTGCAGGAAAAGCGTGTAAGAGTAATAAGGATAAGAAGCACGTGTGCTTTAAATTACCTTCAGTGAAGGTATGTGCCACATTGATGTGAACCAAGAAGCATTAAACGAGGTTCAAAAAAGTTTTTAAACACGAAGTGCCATACCATCCTTCACGGCAATAAAATGGTTTTGAAAGTTTAAAGCAAAAATGGCATACTTGAAAAGAAAACATTATTCTTCTTTAAATTATTTGTTTTCGATCGAAGGAATATTTTGATTAATAATTATAGAGAATTACAAGTATGGTCTTTCCTTGTTCCTTATGTAATTTCCCAATATTCGGTCTTTACCAGCTGAGTACACTCGGAAGAAAACTTATAGATGGCCCTGTTGAAGGACACAAGAAGGTTCGTGAAATATCCCTTGGTATCATCATTTGTGCTTCTTTCAGCGAAACAAAAGTACGTGCAGGAAGCTTTTGCGCGTGGCAATCTAAAAACTTGCAGGCAGTCGTAAATAGTGCCAACAAATGGGCAAAGCGACAAAAAATAACCCATAAAACGATGTTGACTCGGCTGCACACCATAAATAACCAGCAAAATATTTGAACGCACGCGGAATCATTGTATCTCCGTCGAATTAAGCAGGCAAGGTTAGAAGTGAACAAGCAAGTAACGTTCCGCCAGCTCTCGGCAAGAGGAAGGAGCGAAGTTGTTGGATGAGATTAAATTTTTCCTCCTCATTGCCGGTGCCAATTTAAATATTTTGATTTTCCTACCCCTAGCTCCGAGCTACTCACATGCGGGATCTGTGCAACTCCGACAGAAGTCGACAGAAGACGTACACATGTTGACAGTCAACAGCCCAAAAGGTCGTGCTCAATTCCAGGGCATCCGATTTCAAACCATCCCGCAGTGAGCGTGTCGGCACTGGCCTGGGATATTATGTAGACAGGCTACCGTTTCCTTCCATGAACACATCCGTAAGGTGTCACGTATTTTCGAGCCGGCATTCCTTAACTATAGAAAACCTTCTAGGCGCACGGAGAAGACAATGCGGCGAGGAGGAATGTTGTGTCGTTACGTCTTCCTTTCTCTTGGATTGCTTCCCGATGGCCTTCCCTCGACGAATCCCCTCGCTACGGTGTTGTCTATTTATGTCCTTAAAATGAGTGCTTTGGGGGGCTTGTTTTCGGTGCAAGACGAAAAAGCCGTATTTTAAAGCCCGAAGCCCGTAGCCGGGCCATTCAAAGTGTTACGTGCTCATGGAGGACCATCCGAGCCCCATAGATGCTGGTCCAAAAGCGAATGGTGTGGCGAACGCCCGAGAGCCGCTGACGAAAGCTCGTCTTTTTCGATTACAAATACAAGCTTAAAGGGATCCGGCAAACCCTAAGAAAATGAATTCCATCGCACTGGCAATGGAAAGGGAATCAAAAGCCCCCGCCTAAAAAAGGGTTCCGGCGTCTAGGAATGGCATTTTCCATCCGTGTTTCATACATTCGAATCGAAGGAGGTAAGCCTTTCATTTGCGACTCGCCGTTTTCGCTTCCTTCTATGGGTTGTGTAATGCCAAAGAATTTGCCGAAGAATGTTTGTTCGAATGCGAATTGTTCGCTAAGTAGGGAAAATATTTCCAAATTGTTCGTAGAATACTGGCATGGGTAAGAATTGTAGAACGAGCGTGAACGGCTTCTTTGAAATTGTGATCCTATTGTGCATCGGGGAGTAGGCATTCGGTTGATAACGCCTAGAGGGGCAAGGAAGATTGAATTCTTTTCCAGAGGGACGGGTTGTTTTTTTGTTTGCTCGTAAAATTTTAAATGTAATAATGCGTTCACCTACGCAATCGAGTTAAAATAATTGATTATATCAGTCGATATCCTAGGGCAATTGAATAAATTGTTCGTGTTCTAACAACATGTGCAGTATAAAGGTAAAATTCGCTCTGCGAAACCCCATTTGGAAACATCTATCGCCCTGTATGTTCATTATTGCACCAACAACGCACACGGTGAACCTTTCAGCAGAAAATCATTTTCTCTGTATCTTGCAAATAGAAGTTCTCTTGTCCTATGGGAACTAATTTCATTGATCTTGGCAAACACACGCTCGTTTTTCGTGCGTTGGTTTTATTAATCCGGGGCTTCTTTCAAAGTCATTGGATCATATGGAAGCGATGGAAATACGGGCTTGAAGCAAACGACGTTCCAAGCTGCGGTATCGATTGTGCGTCGTCTCGTTACCTCGAAGTCCAGCGCTATCCCGAGAATTATAGCTGTTGATTATAGCTATCAGTCAACCAGTGTCCGAAACGCTTTTCTTTTTCATTCCGACCATCCAGCGGGTGTTAATGGCCGCCGCTCGGAGCCGGAGCCGGACGGGCGTGAAGCTGACGCAGAGTCGTCGGTCCTTTAATTATGTGATTGTTTGCTAACAAGCGAAATTGGTAGGAGAAAAAGCTCATCCATGGAGAATCGGCAAACAGGAATCGATTAGTTTGTCGTTGGCCATCGACGAGAACAGATTCCATCAGCACCTACGCAAAAGCGTGTGGTAAACACATGCACTGGATTGGTACGAATCGTATCGCGGCGAAATATCTGCTATTTGGCCTACGGATGATTTCCTCATAACATTCCCCCGTGTTATAATCAAACCTCTCGGTGAAGAGATAAGCCTTGTGTCGGGTTCATTAAACCGGTTAGCGGAGTGTGAACCGCTGAGACGGTTCATCGGACTTAGTGCCGATCTTGGACGCAAGTAGGCAGTGGACTAATCATTGTCCTTCTGGCCCATCGTTCCATCCCGGGATCAGCGTAGACCATTAATCTTGATAAGCCTAGGTATCGACAAGAGAAATTATCCGACGGTCATAAACTGTTAGAGAAATTCAATCGAGCATGCCTCCAAGTCAATTAGAGCTTATCTACAGGTCCTAATATCCCTTCTCGAAACGGCATGGATTGAATGAACCCAAAGTTGTCAGTTAACCTCAAGAAAAAGTGATTATATGTTTGTTGGATGTATATCTGTTCTGTTTGGTGTTACAGAACTAGGGGTTGGTTTTTAAATCATATACTAGCACAGCTTGGTGGTTATTGTATTAAATTTATTTTTTATTATCAAGTTGGTCACTGTACCAAAACAAACAGCACAGAGACGCTACACGTTCCGTAATGGCGTCGATAAGATTCCTAATTGAATTAGAGCATAAAATCTACGAGTGTCGAAAGTGTCCCGTGCCACGACTGGGCATGGAATGGAACAAAACCCAGGACGATATGTTCTAGTTTGTGGCTAGCGAAAGCTGATAAAACGGCAAAAAATATAAAGATTGCTAAGGGCATCGGAGGATTAGCTGGTTTTCGTCAGTGTGGACTATTTTGAGACCGTCTTACGGAGATACACCCAATCTAAACCATCCTTCGGACGCGATTTGTCTGTCTCGTGCTCTAATTTGATTCTGTGTCGTCTTCTAATGTAAGTGCTTTTGGTGCTGCAAAAAGTTCAAACGTGCACCGTGTTATGCGGAGACTTGGAATTGAAGCTTATCTGCTCATAGAAGGTCACAGAAGTGATCGATATTGTTCATCCAGTCAAACGGTGATATATAACAAATGAAATAGATTAAACGAATGAAAAAACAGAAAAATCTTTTAACAAACATCAATTATTAGAACAGTTCAAATTTGAACCTTTATAACGCCAACAAGAAATAAGACAAGATAAGTGAAACCCTTTGTAACGAGAGTACAACAATGGCTCGTCCTCATTTTGGATGATTTCTTTACTTTATCGTAATGAAAGACTTTTTCCCTGCAGGCAAAGGGTGAAAAGCTGCTCGAAGGAAACATAAATGGTGCAAATTTTTCTCTCTCGGTTCGTCGTAAATTCCCCTCCATTCGCCATATTGAAATAAACGATGGCAGCTCCATTGGAAGGAAAATTGTTCTAAAAGGAAAAAAAATACACGCTCTCGCTAACCACGGGATGCGATTCAACTCCAACATACGTGCATGCTCCACAATTTCGCCATGAAAATTCGACATCATCCGCAGGCCAAATCGTGAAGCAGGTAACAAAGAGGCAGGGAATAAAAAAAAAATCTCCAAGACTAAAGCAATTTTACAGATGAAAGCAAAATGGCCGGAAGAACAGCCAAAAAATAGTGGTCCATCCTAGAGGCGCCAGAGTCCGGAGGTTGGAGATCCAGTGGTAAAGCAAAAATCTGCCAGCTTTAATATCACTCGCTGCGCTTCCACCGAGCTGGTTTGGAGCCCCACGGAAGCCTGCCAGTGGCTTTTATTTCTGTTTTAAAAGCTTTCTCGAGCACAAAAACGGTGTGACCAATGCGAGGAGGATAGGGTGGAGGAAGCGTAAGAAGCTTTCACATCGTTTTCCCGAAGGCACGTGCATAGGGCGCACTATCGAGCACAAGAGCTTCATCGTTGTCGCAATCGCCATCATTCTGCTTCATCTCATTCCCGACTGGCGTAGTAAAAGGGCCTGCCGCCTAATCGCGACTCGAGAGCACAGGAAGAAGACTTCAAACAGAAACAGTACGACCGACCGTTCGTTACAGGACGTAGCGCAAGGATCATAAATAAGGTTGTTATAAAGTTTAGTGAGCTCGATGCCATCAAGCAAACCCCTCGGAAGGGTTCGAGGTATGTGAATTTCAGCTTCGAAAAAGAACCGAAACGGAGGACGGTCACGGTGGAGGTGATGTGTCCAAAGCAACCTACCGAGAAAGGATTCATTGTCTCAAGTTCTTCAGCGGTTTTTGCTGCCTCGGTGTCGCTTCGTTGCGGTTGATATAAGCGTTTTTTGGTGCACATGTAAGAACGATTATAGGAAAAACCTCAACTATAATTTATGTCCCCGTATAACGTCCGCCAAGGCGAACGCGTGAAATAGTCGACACCGGAAGCTTGCAAGTTGTACGCATGCAAGACCGTCTCTATGGTCGAAGTGTTACGGCAAGCTGCAGAAAGAATGGCCTGACGCTCGCTCGGAATGAAGAACAATCTCCGGCAATTTATGAATTTGACACTAACACACAACCCCGGAATCGGTGGAGAAGAATCGCCTCAAACGAGGTGAAGAGAAAAACTCTATTAAAAAACTAACTGGCAAAAAGTTATTCATAATTGGTTGCAATATAGATAGAAAAGTTGTACTACATCCATTTGGTTTGTGTTTTACACAAGCGTTAAGTGAAAATTAGGAATGCCTTTTCCGTCGGTCGTTCGTCGTTCGTTTTATCTGCGTGTTCCTAGTTTTCCACCGAACGCGACAGATTCAATCATACTCCATCCCTCCCAAGCTTCCGCTCTTCCTTCGCCATTGAACTTTCGATGAAAACATAAAAGTATATTAAATGGGGTATAATTTATGCACCCTATCAGGCGGATGAAGCCTCGTGAAAGTTTTGAAATAGATTTTGTTGCGAAAAGTTGCATTGAACTAATTAAACTAATGTACAACTTTGAGCACGATACGGGACAACTTTACGATTCGTTGCTCATCATCATCGTCATTCTCATTCGTTCTGGGAGTTTCACAAAACAAAAGAGCGACTATTTACGCATTCATATAGAATTCCTATTCTAAAATGTTGAAAATTTCCACAGGCATATTTAGAAAATTTCATATTCGTACGGGTGAATTTCAGAGCAAAATTAGAAAACTTTGGTATGGAAAAGCTAATTTGCGTGTAAGAGATGGCACGTCATCAAAAAGGTGTTAAGGAGCACCAGTTTGCAGCTATCGAGATAACGTTGCATATTGCTCATGGTGCAAGACTATGTTTTCTGTATTTAGGAAAACTCTCCCAAGCGCACCGCAAACCGCTGCAGAAATAAGCATGGGTTCTATTTTACTTTTCGAAATAAACTATCCCCTCCCCCTGAATGCCCAACACGCTAAACCTGGTGAGTACAATACAATGCGGGTCGGGTCAGTTGAACCATGAAAAATCCTCGCCAAAGGCCAACTAACACAGAAACAGTACAACATGTGTATTAAGCTTAACCTAGCAAAAATGAAATACCAACTACCCTGGACCACCTGCGGCTTCGCTTTCCCCAACATTCTCGGCGGTTTGCACAAACAATAACGACCTCAGTCGCTAACGTTGCTTTCATAGCTCGATTATGCTGCAAATGCACCGCACTTTCTACCCACCCTGGATGCGCGAGGGCTAGTGGGGCCCTCGGCTTTGGGTCGCAGTCCATGCGCCGGCCAAACATTGTTTCATCGCATCGTAGGAATCTATAGGGCTGAACATAAGTGCGCGTATTACATGCAGCATGCCATGAACGTTGGTAACGTTGGCAACACTTGGGATCACCATGGCTCGTCGTTAGGTGATTAGACTGCTTTTTTGAAAATTAAGTTACCACCTTCAATGAGCCATCATTGAACATGCACGATTCAATTGTTTAAAGCCCGTTAGAGTGTATATAATATTCGAACACTTGATGTCGATTTTTACAAAAACCGACAGTTTAACATGTACTAAAAATCTCATTCTATGCTATAAATCAACAAGGCTGAACGCGGAAATTAACATCAAATTATGTAGATTAAAAAAAGGATGTAACTTGTCACATTTATATCAATGCCGTAAAATCTCTCATAAAACTCATGCGCGCATTTACAAGGCCATACTATAAACAGCATAAACATTTTCATAATCAGAACGTGCCTGGCAGAGCCTCACGGACCATCTGTTTTGCAGCATAATTAATTCGCAAACATGCAAATAATGGCGAAGTGAAAACGGTAAGCTTACGGTCGCTTTCATGTGTGGGAAAGCAAGCATTTCCCTTGCGCGTAAGGTTGCCGTCACTATACTTTGCAGTTAATAGGGATGCTTACGCTCAATAATTTCCCTCTTAGCATTATGCGTTGGCAGTGTAGTTCTGTTCCGTTTGCCCCACTTATGGGTATGGGATGCTCCGAAAAAGGGTGCCACATAACAACATCCGCTCGTAAAGATTGGAGCGTAAGGAAGCGTGTCGGTTTTCTGATATGCCATTCCATACCATAATCTTCCACCCTTTTCACAGTGCCAGGTAAATATTTATTCTGCAAGCCGATAAAGTGGGCTTCACTGCTTAAATCGTGATAATTTGAAATCGATTTCAACAAACGGCAGCCTGGTTGTGTGGCAAAAGTGGATGTATGCTGCTTCGAAACGGGGGAAAGATTTTCCTTTGAAAATCTCGAATGACACATATTGACATAATCGGACTCAAGAGGAAACCTGTATAACTGCAGATACAATTGATGGCATCGAATGCTGTGTGTATCGTCCTCACTCATATATTTCACAAACAACTCATCTAACCCAATCTGTCCTATTTTAGTATTTACCCGTCCCTTAACGCATCCTATCGATCCGTTAGATGTTACGAAACCAACCGCTGTCGTAGTGTGGACCAACGTTACGCCCGAGGATCTATTAGCAAGTCAGTTCGAAACGGATCGATGTGGCTCCATCAAGTCGTAGCCTGACCGTGACGAAGCTAAAGCACGGATAAATCAGCTCAATCAACCGTCAACTTGGGATTGAGTTCTGAAAGTAGCAGCTCAAGTTTTTGGATCGCTGATATCCACTGCAGTTGCATCATCCCGACGTCCGGAGCAGGGAATTCTTCGTGCAGTGAATAGTTGTGCACTTCTAATAACTTTCCGTCTCGAGCACTCGATGCGAGCCACATCAATCTTCAAAGCAGACCGGTTGGTTCCGAATCCCTGGACGGGTCATCGTGTACGGACACAGACACACACAGAATGAAGGACATCTATGGAGCGTCCGGCGTGCATAGTAGTCCGACGATAAATCCATCATCGTCCACCAAACTAGCCATGCGGAACTACTTTGACTGGAAGCACTTCTGACGTTGGGCGGGGGGCCATTTGCTACTCGATGCGCGCCTTACCTGATATGATTTCGCAAAATCCGACATCCAGTTAGAGGAAGACGTTGGCGATAGATTCTTGCAAATTCGAAGACCTGGGACGGTATTGACAAAGATTTATTGGATTTAAAGAGTCGAAAAGTTAACCGAAGAGTCGTTACAGCCGATAGTGAAAGATCCCCCCCGCAGGGAGTGTTCGTATTGGGAAGCGCATTATAATCGACTGGCAGCTAATTTTGTGAGTGGATTTAGACGAATGCACCCAGAGGGAAACTCTTATCGCTCACTGTAGCTTTTGTGCATACAACATACAATATTGTACTTCGGACAAACGTTTTCCTGTCAAAATGACTCTATCAAATATGGTTTCGTTGCAGAGCACTCAATATATAAATAATGTTGGCATCGTTCATCGTAAAAATGTCCACAATCCCTTTTGTACTTACCGCTCCGTGTATCCAGCCTTGCTGTGCATGTCCCGTAATGGATCATTTGTCGCCATGCCACAAGGATCGATGGGGACGTTCATTCGTGAGTTGAGTGAGCGAACGTAGGCAAAGGAGGGAGACGAAGGATGATGCGGTGCGTGCGGGTGAATTCCAGCACATGCAGGTCCACCGTGTGCCGTGTCCGAGGTTTAAACATTGGCCGTGTTGGGCGCGCTGAGACGCGAACTTCTCGGTTCGATCTGGAGTGATTTGTGGTACAATTCGTCGTCGTCCAGCAGCAACGATGTATCCAGGAGGTAGGATGTAACTTTCGGTATGTGATCAATTTTGTACGGCGTCTGTTGGAAATGGCGTATCTCGCGTATTACGTGCGCAATCTGAAATTGGATCACAAAACGGCCGTCACACGCCCGGATGGAGGTTTGAGTTTGTGTGTGTTTGTGCGCGAAATGGGAGGGGGGGAAGGTGGGGGGGAGGACATCGGCGACCGCTTACTTACCATACGCATTTTGGAGAAGTTCAGCAGCCCATCCGGTGTAAAGTCCGGTGTGCCCTCCTCGATGAAGGACAGGTCGGTCAGATACATGCCCAGGTACGGGATGCAGGGTGGGTCGCACCGGTGCAGGGCCTCGCGCATCACACGAAACCTGCCGTCCGAACACACCACGGCCTGCAGTTTTGTGATTGTCGATTTGATCTACAATGGCAGGGTGGAGAAAGAGAAAGGAACGAGCAAGTAAGGCAGCTTTACCAGAGAATGCCAACGTGTGGCAAGCATCGTGACAGATTTTCCTATCGCGATATGCTCAAGGACACATACTGCTCGAGCTGGAAACAGAATGAACATCCTTTTGTAGGCAGTTTGTTCGCCAAATATTGATGCGATGTATTGCAAAAAGCTTCATTACAACATATTTCTCATTTACCGTGAAATGCTCCAATGAGGGCCATTGTAAACAGCCCAAAAAGAAGATATTTCCAAGTTCATTACTTGAAAGGCCAATATTTATCCTTTATTGTAAATAAATGCTGGTAAATGAAGCAAAATCAACTCGGGATGTCAAAAACTGGCAATCCGAATGGCAGGGCAAACTCAAAATGAACTGGGAGTGGCCGAAAGGACCACGGCGTCCTCGCGACAATAAACCATAAATGGCAAGTGGTGTGGCTTTTATTGGCCACTTGGATGAACTTTTTTGGCCTACAAAGGCGCTTCAACCACCAAATTCAGGGAAGAAACGACCGACGTGTCGCCCGACGCTCCCTTTCCCTTACTTCGCTCCACCAGCGAATGGCAATGGAAGGAGTTCATCATAATAAAAATAAAAAAAGCAATAACACCGGCGGATGCCGGAGAAACAATACACCGGATCCACCACCAGTCAGTACGGCCATATACGCCTTTCGAAGGTCAGAGCCAGATGGAGCGCCCACAAGCGGACCTGGAATTGTTCCAACTTTTATCATTGTTAGCAAAACTGGGCATGAAATGGCGGCGTGTGAGAAATCGCCCAAATGAAATAAGAAGTCATGCTCATTGTTTTGCGAATATTTCTATTCGAGCCAAGTGTCACGACACGTATACGATGGCCCCATCTTCTGTGGGACTTTATCTTTCGTGTGGGTTTTTTGGGGTCTGCTGATTTTGTTTTTGGGTTGCGATAAAACTAAACAATTCCATTCACTACGAATAATTCCATTCAAGATTCGAGGATGGTATGAACGTCATTTTCATTCTAATTCGCACAAGGTCGCTTGATTGTGCAAAATACAAATAAGTTCTTGCGGACGAAATTGTTTCGACGTATCCTTTATATCAAAGGATTGGAGGTGGGATATCAAACCGGCATATCGTGCATATCCGTAGGTGGTATAGCAGATGATTAATTAGTTTTTCCTCTCAAAGCATTTTCCGTGTATAATCAAGACTACAGATAAGCATTGAAACATTCTTCCCGGTCACAAAATAATTCGTTGCATATTTTTAAATCTTACAATCGTTCCGGTAACATCAAACATATCCTCCAGCTACAGCGAAACTACGCTTCCTCAAAATATGTTCGGAAAGCCGAATGTACGAAAGAAAATGGATAAAATCCATTTACACACACACATACACACAAACAACGCCCTTCATTCCAGTGGTGAAATGTGTAAAAGTCCATTCGCATCTTTCGTTGCCTGCGAAAGCCAGCGAAAGCATGGCCCCTCCAGGGACAGGCACCGAGCGGTGCCGGTGTTGTGCTTACGCTAATTGAAATAACGACAATGTAATTCTTAAGCGCCAGGAAAAACTGTTTCACTTGTGAGCCGACACATGTTCGCGTCCATACACGCAGCATTTCACCTGCGTCCTCGCTCGGCCTTGCAAGTGCGAACAGCGCAGAGCGGGGAGATGAGATACGTATGTCTTCCATGGCACAAAACACACACTCCCATACATACTACATGGCGGCTGCGGTAAGAAAGGGTCTCCGAGAGCGTAGAAAAATGATGATATACGCTAGAAAAATTGCATGCCACGAGCATGAGCTGCTTTCGGCGAGCCATGGAAAATATGTTTCCCTCAACGGGCACAAGGACACGCGGGACGACTCAGCAATGAATTACTGGGAGCATCGGGTGGGGAGACACAAGTTGTTGATTTGTTTTACGAAAGTACCCACACTTTGCGTTGGCCGCCGCGAGGGTAAAAGATTCCCGCAACGTTGCCATTTTCCTGGGGGAAATGTTTGTACTTCGCAAGAACGAAACGGAGAGCAAGGTTTGATTTTCTTTTTTAACCACTTGGAAAATTAAACAAGTGAATCATATATTTTAACTGAAAAGCTTTCAATGGAAAAAAAAATTAAAAGAAACCAACGAGAAGGAGGGGAGCATAAACACAAATAAACTGTGAAGTTAACAATCTCGAGCTGAGATAAAATGTACACTTAATGGTAGTAGACATACTTAACGATTTGGCACTGTTCTTAAATTGAAGAAAGTGACTTGCTGAAGCAAGCATGTGTCCGATGTTACTTACTGTCCTAGGTACTTTGTCCCAGGTTTTCTTCAGTCGATAAACGGCCGCATTCGTGAAGGCAGCGCAAATTTGCAGCACCCCATTAAAGTTGTGCAAGCAACGACAAATGTCCGCCACGGCTGTCCACTTTTCGATGGCCGCTACCCGCGCCGCCATGTTGCTCCTGTTGGGTCAAGAAAAAAGAGACAAACACACCATAACCATGTAGTATATACGAATCAAGGCCGACGCACACAGCGGGAGCATTCTGGCCCGTACTTACCTTGACACAATTTCCGAACAAACTAACCGTGAGCCGTCATTGAAGCGTTTCGTCATAAGAATGATATGCTCCGCCCGGGACTTCTTGTCCGATTTCATCCAAGCTTGACCTAGGAACTCTCTGTATTTTGGAGACAAAAACGAAACCAAGTTAACCATGCGACAAAGTGTGCCATGGAAAACCAAGAAAGATTCGTTTGGAAACGGATGTGCTTACTCGCTACGTATGGCCAAGAAAATCTGATGGTCCAAGTAGGTCATCTGTTCCGCAATTTCCAGCGCTGACAGCGTCTCGATGCTTTCCTTGCTCGGCGTCTGTAAGGTATGGCCGATTAGAAGTTTGTTCTCCGGTCTCGCGTACGTGATATTAACCTGTGGTGGCGTGAGAAGAATCTCCAGCTGTTGCTTCCCGCTGTCGATGTCGTCCCGGCAGAGCAGTCGCAGTAGCTGGGATGCAGCTCGGTGCTCAGTGGGCAATAGGTTCGGACTGCAGGTGATGTCGTCCAGGAAGGCTATCGTCTGACTGCGCAGAGCTGCATCCTGCTCGAAGTCCTGGAAGTGCTTCGACACCCAGTGCCGCAGCACGTTCAGCACCCGCATGGTGGCCGGCGAGCTGACGACGGATTCCTTTCGGTTCCTAGCTTCCACCTCGGGGGGCTCGTCCCGGGGATTGCTGGAAGCTGAGGTAGCGATCGCGAATGCCGCCGCGGCCGTCGATGTGCTACTCCTGCATGGTTTAAGTGCGCGATGGCGCAAACACGTAACACGCGGTGCGGGGGATACGTTGCGTACATACACATTTTAGGCGAAAGTTTAGTGTTGCATTTTTATTTAAGGTGCCATTGTGTGGGTAAGGTGGTGTACAACGAGCATATTGTGCGATGGGTAAATGTGGGCTGTCGAGTTTTGATGAGTGATAGCGTGAACGTATTGATGAAAACGCAAATGACTTCTATCTCTTGGCCGTCCTCCAAATACAATCGTTAAAAACCGGACGAAGGCAAATGGTAGCGGATGTGACACTTTCATTACCACAAAAATTCACGCCCTTCGAAAAACGACCACTGTGGTCGCCTACTTTGTAAAGCGTGTGGTTTGTTCCACAACATTGAGTGCTTTTCCTAGAAAGCCCAAGCCACCCACGGGCCAGGATTGTCCCGTGGGTTCACGAGCCGGTTGATTTACACACTCACAGGTGATTACGCGTGAAGACACCATCAGCACATCAACCGCAGCTTGCCGTCGGAAATAAATCATTCCCACCAACGCACCAACGGGGACCACCAAGATTCAGCGCCAGCGCCACACGCAACACACCACACCTGCCTCGTTACTGTCCGGGGGTGGTGGACGGGTGGGTAGATGGATTCCGGGAAAATTGCTTTTCACATTGGCGCCGCTTCGCTCGAGTTCCAGCTCCACGAGCGCGTCAGTCTAGCGTTTTGGTCTCGGTGGGATTTTGGATGGTAAATAAAACATAGGTGTCGTGCTTGTTGTGACACCCTGGCCACACAGCATTCTCCCGGTTTGTGGTTCGCCGGTGCGTGGTACCATACATAATGTATCTTATCAAGGCAAGGCGCCTCGAAGACGACCACAAACCCCAATCGACACCTCCTTGTTAACAATTCAAAATTTGCCACCCATCTTTTGGCAATTAATGTGTCAAACTCATTGTTTATTAATCGTTATCACGCGCACGAGCAAGGAACAGACATGCTAATGCTTCTTGACAATTAAAGTGTAGACTTCAAAGAAACACTCTTCTACGGGGTGATGATTTCCACAAAAGTCATTTCGAGCGACATTTCAAATTCGATGCTTTCTGTTGGAGGCAATGGAGGCGCCTGGTGGTTGATAAAAATCTTTCAATCTCAAATAGTGGAACACATTTTTAAGCTCACTTTGCGCGATAGGCAACTAAGTGAAAACGAACAAACTCTTCAATCTCAGACAAGCACACTTAAAGCTTACTCGCACAATCGCGCCCGTTGTAAGGTTGTGTTTTGAATGAGCTTAACAGTATCCCCATGCTGTGGAGTTATGTACTGGCCCCCCAAGCACAACTAACCATATTAATCATGGAACGCTCGTCTATCCACTTACCACAGAGGATCCGGTCCCATGCTGTGTGAACGAAAGGCCACACCGAAAGCATGCAGTATACGGAGTATGGGATTCGATCGACGTAACGGTGTGCAAAAACATCCAAAGCGCGAGCATGCCCCGTTTATTATTCCCAGTTTCAATTGGACGTCATCAATTTCATCGTTCGGAAAATTGATAATAAAACCAAACCAATTCCAGGGGCACGGTGAGTGGAACGGAACGGACCACCGGTTGAAGTGGTTTTTTGGCCGGAAACGTGGCGAGTGCACGGTGGAAAAAGGGCCGAGTGAATAGGGATGAACAGTGCGGGTTAGCAGCGCGTTATGAAGATGAGGTTGATTATTGGCAGACCCGGGATATCGGAACGAACGGAAAAATTTGGAAGGAAAAGAAGACCGGGCAAGGAAAATCCCCAATCCACCAATAAAAACCCCGACCGACGCAAAAGAAGGCACGGGACGGTTTTATGTTATTTTCACGATGGGAAAGAGACCCGCCGACGCGTCCCATTCCGGCCCAGGTGGATGCGATAAGACGAGATTGCCCGGCCAGGGGTTTCCGGCGACCCGTTTTATGGAGCGCACAATGCGACCGGTGGCCGAGTTCCGTGGCGATAGTGCGCATTACATATTAGTGTGGGTCATTTGGGGGTTGGTTGCGAATGAGTTATCGTTAGCGATGGAAAAAGGAAACAAGCGCACCCGGAGAGGTGGATGAATGTGAGATACATTATTGTTTTCGTAGGGCACACACACACACACACACACGGGCGACAATAAAAGCAGAATCCCAGATTGTGCGAAGGCCAAAGGAGCGTGTCGAAGGGGACCCGACAGGAATGCAGGATCATCCCGTCAGGAATCATCAAAACGGGTCGAGTTTCCGACGTGAAAACCGGGTTTTAATATCATGTCCATGACGATGGATGGAACATTTCGCCGAAACAGCACGAAAGCGCACAGAAGCGTAGGCAAAAGCATATTTTTTACGATTCGTTTCGCGTATGTTATCAAACGGGGTCAAAATATTATGTCGACCGTCAGGGGTTTTTTCGTGTGTGTTTTTACCAGCGCGCACAGGTGGAGAGATTTTCGTTCGTTGTTATCGTTCACGTGTTGAAACGAAAGCAGACGGTGATGGTCGACGATTTGTTGCAGCGACAGGAATTTTGCAATTGCATTTACCGCGTTCGCATTCGGAATTTTATGCCGAAGCGAAAACCCGGCAACATCGCAAATTGTGTCATTACGACATGGGATGTGGTGATCGTGAGCAGATTTTTGTTGTTGTTGTCAGAATCCAATAGATAAGCCCACAAATCCCACGTGCCAGTTATTACGTGGTGTATTGCGGGAAGGGGATTCGACAAGAGTTTTATGATTATTTTCACGTTTGGTTACACAAACCATACCAGGAATGTAAGTTTATTTTTGTATGATTGAAATTTTACCGTATTCAAGGAATATTTACATTTCCCGTTTGAAAACAAATGAGAAACGGTACGGCGTACGGGGACCATGTAAAGCCAAAACATACGATTAATAATCCCACGTAAAAGAGTGTGGGAATCGTTGGAAGGGAGTGAAGATCGTTTCGATATTTGACCGGGTGGAAGATAGAAGTGTTATCGAAAAATTCATCCCATGGAATTTGAAGTTGCAATCGTTGCAGGTGGGCAAAGGGATGGGTATATTGGAAATGTACACTCCATTCCAACAATGTATGCAGACGCATTCGCATGTTTGTTCATACGAGCAACCGAATCGCGAAAAATTCAAAACGGTATTTGAGCAACAAAATGAATGAAATGATTAAGTGGAGTTGCGCCAACAAGAATGGAGTGAATGAGCGGAACGAGTGAAAAACGAACATGTTGTGTTCATAAGGCACCCCCCCCAGGCGGACAGCAGCCCCAAGATAAATCCGAACGCAAGATTAGAAATAAGTTCGTCGGGAAAGTAAGGCCAGCGATATCAGCGCCCAGCATCGGGATTGGTTCGAAGACCGGCGGATTTGGAGGGGGAGAGACAGAAAGAGGGTTTGATGGAAAGTACATAGAGCAGACAGGGATTCGCACACATTCGCATGACCACAATCAATCAAAACCAGGACCAGTTCAGTCAAAGACGGACGGGCAGCCGTACACGACGTCATGCAAGCAGACGACGGATCGCAAAGACAGACAGCGGCACACGGACAGACACAAACAGAGAGACAGTGAAACATACAAAGACAAATACAGAAAGATTCGGATGGATGAAGTTTTCCGAACACCGTTCGACAGTATCGGTCGGTAAAGGGTGTCGTGGGAATAGAGGGTTATAAACATAAAGTCGCCCCGATTAAGTTTGTCGAAGGAGAGCAGGGAAGAGACCGTCCATAGGAGGGAGATTTGTTAGGTGTATTATTTTTGTTTCCATAAGGTTAACATTTTCCCCACGTGTGAAAATTGGGTGCAAATGTAGTAGCATGTGGTGAATGATGAGTGGATTGGTGTTAGGATTGTCGTTCGAGCGAATTGATTCCAGACAAAGATAAGGGTGATCGAATCGGTGTCCGGCAGGATGAAAAGCATACGAATTTGTGTACCATGTGAAGTGAGCAGTTTCCGGACACCGATGATGCAATCCGTATTTCCGAGGGAACGTTTGCATTCGTTTCGGTTATGGTTTGGTTGAGGCGTGTTAGATTTGTCATAATAGTGTTTGATGAGTTTGTTGTATTTATTTATGCACGATTGATCGATTGATTTGATTGATTAATTTCGATGCATACGTTTCGATGCACAAGAACAAGAAACATCCATAACACGATCATACACGGGTATGAGAGCAAGTGAGCAACACATCCAGAGAGAAAGAGAAGAAGAGAGAAAGAGAAGATAAACGGAGCGTAAGAAGATAAGAAACGAGATAACACAAAGCGACAAATGGTAAATAATAAGAAATTGTTCATATTGTCCAATCATATAAATAATAATTTCGTACAGATTTATTATTGTGAACGGTTCGAGACGCCTCGGAGTGAACTTGAGTAGTAAAATTAAGTACAAAAATAGATATAAAATGAGAAGTACACAAACAACGAGCCCATGACGTTACGGCATGATCCAAGTTTGAGCTACAGTTGTATGTTGAGTTTACATAGTACATATCACGTATTATCGTTTAAGTTGGTCATGCTGGTCAAAGCAATATTCAAAAGGATATTCGAACCTCTAATTGGCAGATTATCGGCTTATCAGTCTTGAGGGAAACTATTCACATGCGGCGATGGAAATAACAGTTAATTTCATACTGCTTATCGTAACTGCTGGATCGTGCGGTGGAATCCATTTTATGCAAATTTGAAACTCAAACCCCCCATTCCCATTCCTAAAAAAAAACAAAATGCTTTACAAAGCATGGCAAGTAAAGGCCTCCGGGTAGCATGTAGTTTCCTCACCGTCTTGGCCGGCTGAACAGCAAACGGAAGTTCATACATCACCCTTAGAAATACATTAGCCCTAAATCTTCATCAATCTCCGATAGTGTCCGCTCTTTCCTTTCCTCTTTTGGCAGCCTGATTGGCTCGCACTGTTTGCACTTGCCCTTGTTTTCACTCTCAATGGTGTGGTGACTTTGGCGCCCGCCTCGGCGTTCAACCCTTGCTGCCGTGGCCAGTCGGCCCCGGGGTTGTCATTGGCTCACTTAAAGGGTTGGCCCGTGAGAAACGTGCAGACGTGCATCGGGGTTGCGATGCGGAACGTGTGAAGTCCAACACGGGGAAACACTGGGGGCCGAGGACGACTGTGTGTGTTTCGATGGGGAACAAGATTTATGTAGCAAAATACGTTTTCATCGTTCCAATTGTAATAAATCTTCTGCCAAAACGATGGGCTTCATGCCTCCTTGCGGCGGGGTATCTTCTTTTGAGCAAAACGCTCCGCGCAAGGGGCGCCTCAAGGGGAATGGGAAGAAAATGACGGAGAACTAGCATCGGAAAAGAAAACCTACGCTCACGTACTCACTATCCCCTCCCCCACTCCAGCGTCGAAGGAAACGGGTTGGCTTAGTGGTACAAGGAAACGGAAATCTCGTACAAGCATTATCCTTTTATCGTGCAGTTTTGAATCATCTCGTGTACGCCGCTTAAAACTGGTCCGAAGTTCATGTTTCCCTTTGTTGACGGGTGAATACACTGCTTGGCGTGTGGGGGTATTGGTAATCCCGTGGTATGGCTCCGAGTGCCTTAAGAAAGTGGGGCTAAGAAATCGGTCACATTGGTATACGAAGATGCTGAAGAAAACATTACAAATTGCAATCCGATAAAGCGCAATATTGTTTCACCATACATCATATCACAAAGAAGGAGATTTGTTCTTGAGTCAGTTTATTCTTTGGACTATCTATCTTTATATTACTACATGGAGAGAAACATGAAACTTTAATGTTACTTTTTTTGAGATTACTGAGCACTTAAGAAGAGCAATATTAAATGTTAGTTCTACTAAATTTAGCTGTAGTTGTTTATAATAATTTCGTGACTGTTGATTTATTGTTACACCTACCAATGGAAGCGTGGAAGTCTGAGTAAATTATGTTATAACAATTTGTTGATAGAATTGAATCTACTTTATTCTATTGGTAGTATATTTTATGTAAAGCTTATTCAATCCCTTGAGAAGTAGTTACAGCGATCAGGTTGATTTGTTTCATTAGAAATCCACTTAAGTAAATATTCCCTAGCAAATGCCAGGAGTCATCAGCAAGTTGCTCCTTAACTAATTCCCCATTCGCCGCTTTTTGGACGCTCCAGAAAATGGTGCTCAATGTAACCAACAGACAAGGATGGGACAGAGAAGTTTTTGCGTTAAACAGCGCCGTGTCCCAGCGGCTTTCGGGGAAACCATACTTGGAAGTGCACGGCAGAGCGGTTCTTGTTTAACATCTTCATGCGAATAAGAAGCAATAAATCATACATTGTCGGAAACAGGAATACGTAAACAATGTTCCTAGCCCAAACACGCACACACAAAAACCCGACACGAAATCCCATATACGAAGCCCGTGCCTTTTCCCAAGCGTCCTGCTTCGATTGTTGCTGCCGTTGGCAGTTCTTTTTGCCGATAGGTCTAGCATCGCCTCTCACATAGCTATATTTCAAAGTACAGCACAACCACTTTCCAGAGCATGTGTTTGCATATGCAGTGCTGTTCATCGCTGCTGATCTCGTGGCAGAGTATTTTTTCCGGGCTCCCTGCCAAGCTGCCTGGAAGTTTGCCTATGTGCGCACATCTCTGATGCGAGTGTCTTCAAACTTTGCCCTTTAAGACTGGGCACAATTGCTTGATATCTGGCGACCTAACAATTGCTGGGGCTTCGACATTTCCAAGGGATTAGTCTGTCTCTTGACGTTTATACTTCGAAGGAGACGGTGGAACCATAAAAGACAAAATCGCTTTTAACATACATCAAGATTATGCTCGTCCGCCTCGTCGTCGGCTTAGGCTTAGGTCTCTCTTCGAAAAGCTTTAGTAAATGGCAATGACATGATTCATTGTTTCAAGTGAAAATATTATTACAACATGTCCCTAGACACGAGGGACAACGTTTGAAGGTCAACTGAATAGTGTTATTTTATTTAAATGAGAATGGAAGCATACTCATCATTAACGATATTTTTATTATTTGCCTGCAAAACCTTTTACTTTTTTTAGAGAATTAAGGGCAAATTTAAAGCAACATTTACAGCAATAAATCCGTTCCACCGAAAGGTGCTTTTGTGTTAACCTTACAGTGCTTTGGCAGGCAATATTATATGGTCGATTTGGTGCACTTTAAAATCGATTTCGCATGGTTTCGCTTCTACCGTTTCAAGCTAAGGAGAAAGGTAGAAAATTCCAAAAGGAGCGAGTAATTAAGCTGTTAAAAGGATTTATCGTCCCTCCGTCGTGAATCTTTCCAGCTGAGGGTTTTATTTTCATAGCGACCCAACTCAAAGTAACGAAAAATACTTTCTTCTGTGTTTTTAGTTTACCTGATTCCGTTCTCATATTACCCGTAGCTCAATCTTGGACCGTCTTACAATGGGCTGTTGTTGACTCTGCCCGAAAGTACATAAAGCTGGAAACTTTTAACGAGAACCCAGCCACATACGATGTACAACGAACGGCATAAAGTCATAAATGAAAGCAACTCGCGGGCGTTTGAAAACTACGGTTGAGTCCAGGGCAGAACGTGTTTTGAAGTAGAGAGCATGGTCAGAAGAGATGGTAATAGATAAACACAAGACCAAAAAACGGATCAGCCTGAAACACGCGGGTAAAGAAACAAACAGCTATACCTGACTGCAAGGAGCAGGAAAACAAAACGCAAAAATAGTCAAACACAACGGTATGCAGGAGGAAACGAGCTCCCTCGCATGCGTCACTGAGGACAACAAACAAAAAAAAAAACGGGATTGAAAAATGAAAACATCCGAACAGTGTGTGTCCATCAACACAGGGTCACAAGGACACGAACACGCACAGACACATGCACACGGAGTGCACGGACTTCCACGGTCGGGTGAGGGGAGTCCGCCGGGAGGCTGCGTGCGATGCGGAGAAAGGGGGGGGGGGGGGGGGGGGAGCGGCTGCGTTTACCTGCGTTGCGACTGGCGGTAGGAGGTGATTACTACGCCTACTTTGCTGGAGCAGTGAGGAACGTGATCGTGCTGCATGGAAGCGCGGGACGAAATGGTGTTGAGGGAAACGCCGCCCAGCGATCCGCGGGGGGTGGTGAAGATTGACGTGGCCATGTCGTCGTCGCTTTCGGAAAATCGGCGTGTGCTGAGAATGAACCGTGAAGAGAATCAAAGAAAATGTGATAGCAAGAGAAAGGAAGAGAGAGAGAGAGAGGGAGAGAGAGGTGGAAGGAAAAGAACAGTGTAAAGTGCATCGGAAAATACACTGAATTCCCTCTCATTTCTGATTCACGGTTATCCGGTTTGCCGGAAATCCTTTGCGTCTCGTTACTTATTTAATGAAACCTAATTCTGAGTACACATTTTACACATTAACGGTTTTATGCAATAATGAGATACGAAATGAATACGTTAATTTCCATCATTCTTGTATTCCTAATGACGCAAAGAACCGTACAACCGGGACGCAGTGTAAAAGGATACTATCGATTGTTTTTTTCGTGTAAATTGATCTTGTGTGGAAAGGGATTAGTATTCAAGCGAGGTTTATTTTTCTCGGGGGTCATGTTGTACAAGATGCAATTCAATACCAAAAACAAGGTTAAAATGATTCGAGCAAACGCTTTTCTGTTGGTGATGGAAAAGGAAATGAGTCATTGCATTACAAACCGTGGGGGGGGGGAGGGAGGCATTCCTTGCTGATGGAGTGCAAGATGTGCAAAATGTGCAAAACAAGGGAATGTGGAACGGCCAGTGTCCACACACAGTATTAACGCCCATTTTCAATCTGTTACAGCCGTACTCGGTTGTTTGCCGCGTTGCAATATTTAGAATCCATCAATAAATTGTACAGAAAGAAAAGGAGACAGACTGCACGGGCGAACGCAATGGTTGCTGAGGATAAAATCCGCACAAATCATTGGTAAAATATGGGTTCGGAAACCGAGCCCTCCGTGGTGATGAAATGTGGCAGCTCAGTGTTTGGCTGTGTCAAGTGCAGACGGAATTAACGCACCATCTGAAGTCGCGAACGCAAAACTACCACTGTTGGGATGAAATTACTACACTTGGCCACCTCAAATGGTCGCTGCGGGTCGACACATTACTGAATTTCCTGACCTTCGAGCGAAGCCTGCCTACTTTACTCATAAATTAGTGCACAATTAATCACTCCGCTTTTGGCCGCTCCGGTGCTGACGATAATCGCACGCACGCGGAACCAAGGATGGGAGATGATTTATCTGATGAAATGATTGTACGCGAATGACCATTTCTAGTGCACTCCGCACTACACGAGGGCCGCCGAGGCGCAGCTTAGGGACGTGAACATCATCATCCCGGGACATGCCATGATGACCAGCGAAGAGAACGCTTCGCCAGCGTCCCAAGCATAGGAAGCAACCCTCGGCCGCAGACGTTGGTTGGTTGGACCATCTGGAGCATTGTTTGGTTGCGTGACGGAGGGCGGTGTACGTACCTGGAAGAATCACGATCCCTTTGCGGTGTCCCGAACAGGCTCTTGCGCTGTCGTTCCGGTGTCTTTGGGGCAGAAAATTTACGAGTCGTCAGCCGTGGACTGCTGCTGGTCTTTTCGCTCTGGACATTACCGCGACGCAGACACGTCGAGAGCACGATGGATGAAAGAGACAAATAGCAAATATTAAATCAAATTAAGTCCACCTGCACATGTGAACACGTGGGGAGCATAAACATAGAAATTCAATAAAACGAGTTGAATAAATCTTTACCGTGTCGGCAGGAAATGTAGGCATGTTTTACCGGTGTGTAGCTTTAGTAAAGCAAAGAGATCCGTTTTCGTAGTCATGTTACTTTGTAAATGGCACATAATGTGTCTGACGTAAATTGAAAATAATTAAAGCAAACTTTATGCTTCGTAAAGAGTATGAAAACAAAGGTCCACGACATGCACGTGTTAATAAGCACACGTTCACAAATCCACGGTACACGGAAAGGAACCGTAAAATCGTTTACCCGATCAGTACACTCTAAATACACCTGAGCTCGAAAGGTTACGCCGTAATGGTAATTTAATGGCAATGGTCGGACCGTTTAAGCGCCTCACGGTGGCGAGCGGACGGATGTAATGTCAATGCGATACCGGTCGCGGACCGTTTAGCCGGCGAGCGATTAACCCCGCCTAATCCCCAAAACCAGAAGTGCATACCTTGCTGAAGAGGCTGCCGTCACCGTTGAGCTGCAGACTGTGGCGATGCTGGCAGAGGGCGGCATGCGGGATGGCGATGTTGTGGCCAACGCTCGGTCGGCGGTCGGTCGGCAGCAGGTGTGGCGGGGAGATGCTCTTCGCGGACGTAGCCGTTGTTGTCGTCGCCGTCGTTATCGTAACCGTCGTCGTCGGCGTCGTCGAGGTCGTCAGATAAGGTTGAGTTACGATTTTCGGACCGCCATACTCCAGCCGTCCCTGCACGATGGTCGCCTGTTCCGGTTTCGGCGACGGAAGGGAGTGCTGTTCCTGCAACGGATGATGTCCGTTCGGCGACTGGCCATTCGATGGGCCGTAGCACGGCGTTGTCGTTACAGTTGGCGGTGTGGGAGGAAGTTTAATTTGTTGCTGCTGATGTTGCGGCAAATAATGCTGTTGGTGCTGGTGCTGCTGTTGTTCCTGGCATGTCTGCTGTTGTTTGGCTTGTTTTAATGGCGCCTGGTCGTCCTCCGTTTGACTGGTGTCCGTGGTGCAGATGGTGGGAGTCGGTGGCGTCGTCGTCGTGTAGCTTTGCTTGGCGTGCACCTTCAGGTTGATACGCTCTGGTAGTGGGCTGGTGGGTGCCTTACCGTACTTGAACGTTCCCTCCGTCGGAGTGTCGTCCGATTTGTCCTGCCCACCGGACCCGGTGGATCCGACCAGAGTGACACTGCTCAGGTTGGAAGGTGAGGACGGTCCGCTCATGACTGTTTCTAGAAAACACACACACCAGACAACGAGCGGCGGTTTAGACCAAAGGGTGTATAATGGGCAATAAACATGCCCTAATCACCTGTCAAAGTATCGGAACTGCTGGAACCGGGCATCGCCTTCGGTATGACCAGGTACGAGTCGTCCTGTGGCTGGTGATGAATCTGGTGCTGCGATTTACTCTGCAAATGCACCGTTCCACCGGTCGGTTCGATCGGCTTCTCCTCCAGCTTCTCGCTCGGATGGTGCGCACTGTGCACTATTACCGGCCCGACCTGCTCCGGAATCCAGGAGAGGGTTTCCTGCTCCGCACTCTGATGATTCTGATAGCCCCTGCGAGAACCTCGAAATCGAAGACCTGTTGAGTCACCGCTCATCGAGCGATCCCGGTCGGCACCCTCGGAGCAGTAGCCTACAAGTGGGGTGGGAGGAAATAGAGCCATTGATTGCATTTCCCTCACCTCATCTACATTGACATTGGTATAGTAACGCACCGGAAACGGAACTTGCACCCGATGTGCGACGTGGAGAGGCCCGCCCGTCCTGGTACGGTAGTTCGAGAAAGTCCGTCTGATGTTCACAATCACACGACGGTTCGACGGGTGGATCGTAAAACACACTCTTGAGGGCGTTCAGCACAGTCTCGCCGTCAGTGAACACACGGTACGTTAGCAGGAAGGTATTCAGAAAGTCTATCGATAGGAACCTCAAGTCCGTCAGACGCTGGAGCAGACGTTCCGGCGTGGCGTAGCGCACCTGCGGTAGTTTGCACGAATTCAACGTTCGCGAGAAGCGAATATCCACGTCGTCTTTGAACAGACGCGGATCCGCTCGCAATGCCTGATGGCCTGCAAGAAGGGATGCTTCAAGTTTCACCAGTTCACAACATTTAGCATGCACACACACACACACACAGAACGAAGAATCGAAAAACATCCAATTTCCATCGGGGGTGGGTTAAAAACATGGGTCAGGTGAGAGAGAGAAAGGTACAATGGGAGAAATGGAAAGACAGAAAAGGATTACAACCGAGCAATAACACACTCAGGAGATGAAACTCCAGAGCTGCGTGTAGGTCACAGTAACATACCTCCCGACGATCCACCAATTCCCGGCGAAAGCAACGAATGCATGTGAATGTTATCGAGACATTGCGAGATGTCACTGATCCACGCTTCCTTGTCCTGGATTGTCGGTGCAACCAAATGGATACCGTGTCGGGCGCCCGATTTCGATTCGACCAGTATCTTAAAGTCCCTGTTCCCGGCATTTACTGATTCCGTCACGCTCAGCGTACTTCCGCGGGTTGATGCCGAACAAACGGAAGCCTCCTCATCATCGTGCTGCACGTCGCTAGGATCCTCCACAAGTGTGGCATCGGCGAGTGGGATTTTCCCTACATCCGGTAGCAGGTGCAACCGACCACCAGACGTTCTACAATTGTCCAATAAAATTATTCCATTTTTACCACTTCTAGTAATTTTGATACGGGGGAGGGAGGAATGAAATTGATAGAGAAATTGTTAGAACCAAATTACAACACAACAGTAGGCCAAATGAAATTTAAAACATCAAACGGGGTGGGCCCCTTCATTATGATATACTATAAGGGCTTTCAGATGATATCATAGAGCAGCATTATTTCTAACTGCAGCACATGATATTCCAACAGTACCAATTGAGTTTATAACGCCTTAGGCTAAAACAGCCAGTAACAGCGTAGTGTATATGCTGTTTAAATTCGGCTACCAGAATTCTATCTGTGAACAATGCGGAGAGGAAACCATTTGGAATAAACGGAAAAAGAATTGAATATTCAACATTCGACACGTTTCCAATGGTTTCTGAAACATTTCGCGATAAACTTCGAGTTTCCACGCTTTGCCTTTACACATCTTTTGCAGTCACCTTGGTCGATGGCGTAGTAGAGTCTGCGCTAACTAGAGGGCGCTAGCATACACCACCAGATGGCGCTAGGAGCTTATAGTTTATGGGAAATATTGAAAGAGAGGTAGTATAGGATGCATTTTAGGATAACGATTATCCCAATGTACCTCGTCGCAATAATCATGTGGTTGGAGAACAGAAAGCACTGCCGTACGGCATCTCGCTCGCTTTTGAACGAAGCCAAGCGGCTGCGTATTCGTCCTCGTCCTGGCGGAACTTGCACCAAACTTCCTGAAAACGAAAATTGGCAGCTTTATGGCAGGCACTGACAGCATTTTTGGAAATGGTGCTTTACGGCAAACAACTGGTTACTGACCTTGCCTCACAAACACCTGATTGACGTCGAGTAGGATATCGCAACCCTCCACTATCATTCGCTCGACAGCCAGATTCTTACGCAGGTTTTCCGTTTCCGACACTTCGTCGTGCATTTGGCGTGAAAGATCCTCGAGCTGTTGACGAGCGTTCTGCAGGCTTTTCCGCTCGACGTGGTCATGGGGCGTGTGCGCCAGCAGCTCGTGCAGCGTGATGATGTACCGCGGGATCTGGTGCATTGGATAGGTAAGAAACGTCTCCAGACTGCGACCCTGGCAGGAGGGTTTCGCCTCGAGACGCTTCAGCACCGTGGCAAAGTTGGTGTTGCTCTTGCACTCGGTCAGTACCTGCAGACTGTAGTGATGGTTGCGCACGTACTCCTGGTAGATGCTCAGCATGGGCAGCAGCATGTCGAACAGGTCGCCTAGAAATGTATTCGGAAAATTAAAGCTAATTTTATACAACATGATGCATGGGCACGTCGAGGAAGTTGGGCACGGAAGGAGTTGGTGTCGTTAGAGTGATGGTGATGGTCAGAAAATCGTCTTCGGTTTCACCTTCCATTGGTTTAGTCGCGGAGATGAAGCTGTCTTACCAAGCACTAGCGTCGGCCACGACTCGAGCCGTGAGGTCAGTCCTTTGAGGAAGATCTGGTGCAGGAACAGGACCGTCTCGGAGTTGAGGAAAATCGAGTTGACGTCCTCGTGCGAGCAGGGAGGCCGCTTCGAGCTGGCGGCCATCTTGAACGGGCGCAGAAAGCACGCCACCAGCACTTCCAGCTGCTCCAGGTACTCCTCCTCTGCCTCGACCATACTAAACACGAGGTGGTTCCGCTTGCGCATACTTTCGGCGTGCGGCGATCGGATGTACTCCTCCACGATCTGCTTCCAGCGCCGTCGACAAAGCCATCCGCGGAAGAAGCTCTGCACCTTCTTGATCTTGCGCAGCTCAATCGAATCCTGCACCGAAGCGCATAGGCCCGGAAGCGAACCGTGGTCGTCCTGCGAGTCGGCCGGGACGCTAAAGCTACCCCTTCCTACCGGCGTGGCAGAGTAGCTGGATCGGGTCTCCTTTCTCAGCACACAAATCTAGCTCCGGCCGGAAACCGGAAATCGCAAACCGTGGACATCATCGCGAAACGCCAAGCCGACACGCGCCGTGTCCGGAAACGAGGAAAGTCAAAACAATAATTAGTTCTTAAGGTTGTTCGGTCGTTCGTGCAAACAACTCACACCCATTAGCCCTCTTGCGTCTACCCAGGCCTCCCCCCCTGTTCCCCCCTCTCTGCAAACCACAGAATGCTTCCGGAAAAGCTTCCGGCAAGCGTCGGTGGAATGGTGAAGTGAAGCGAATGGCGAGCGAAAACTAAGGACGATTAATAACCATCCGTCCGTAGTTCTTTCACCACCGTACCACCCTCCCAAACGCCCTTTTGATCACCCACCCACCCACACACACACACTTACCTCGGTGCGAAGTTTGCGTATTTCTGATGCCAGTTCCTCGCACTGCTGAGTGTACTGCCATTTGGCCGTCTTCTCGCTTTCGACTACTTGCAACAGATGGACATGCTTCTGCTCGAGTTCCTCCTTCTGAAGTAGCAGTTTGTTGAAGCTGTTTTGTTTGTTCACCAAGAAACATCAACCGGCATGAGGGGAGGATGGGGAGATTCGAGCATATGAGTGTACGTTACAAAACAATTCGACGAAGAGCGAGCAATGGAAAACGAAATGAGTGGAAAAGCGAGACAGTATGTACATAGCACCCAGCAGAGAGTGCGCCTCGAAAGCCGACAAGTGTACTAATTAAACTGCTATCAGCTAAAGAGCGTTCGGGGTCGGGGCCAACGGTTTCTGTGGCTCCGGTTTTGAATCTAGATCGACTTTCGGTTCTCTAATGAATATGCATGCAAACGGAATTTGCATAGGAAAAGTGCCATCCTTGGGGACAATGATAATAAGCTTTGGACGCTAGATTTATTGTACCGCCAGCAAGCGCAACGTGAAACTAGTAAAACCCGGGTCGAAAGACGAGTAGGAAAGCCCGGAAGGAAAAACATTATGCTGAGGCTTTTATTCCAATGCTACTGGGTTGTATTTTTTTCCACGCATACCTGGCTTCCCGGATTGCTATGATCCATGCTGAACATTCGGATTCCGTGGCTGCACGCAGTTCGTACTGTCGTTGATTTTCCCGTCGGTAGCAAATAGTGAAGCAATGCTGTAAAATATATGCAAATAGTGTAACAATTATCTGCCCTCCTAAGTTTTGTTGCGATTTTCTGCGACGGTTGGTTCTGCGCTGGTTGGAGGTTGTGTTATCCTTGGGATGTTTGGCAACTGACGGTAAATAGGATTCGTTACAGCATCGAAAACGTCATAGATCTTTTTATAGCACAGTGAAACATTATCATCACCCGTTGCTACGAGCGATACCAGGCGTTGATTTACTAAGGCCCTTTTCGATAGCTTCAAAAACATTCCCGAGCCCCAAAAAAAAAACTGGTCTAAAATTGTCCATGAAACGCTGGCATGCAAATGCATCACACGTGTGGGGGGGTGGGATTTATGTGTCTAAAAATAAAGGGCCAGCTCAAGGAATGCTTCGCAAGTCCTTTCATCTCGGGCTGCCGGAAAGTGTCGATGTTTCTTTCGCCCGCGTTCACATTGTGTGAGTATTCCACGAGGATTGTAATAAAATTTCCTCCCTCGTCTCTTTCATTCCTCGCTCGCTCCTTATAGTGACGCGCACCATTGGGACCATTTGTTTACAGTCATATCTTGGGGCATTCGTTGTGCCCGGTTCAGATGACCGCAACCACGAGTGTACAACGTTAAGGGTGCAGTGGGCAGCGCTCTTACGGTGACTACTCGTCCGTCGAACGATACACCATGCTTCCATGATACTGTAAATAACAAACTCGTTCCTGCAAACGGTCCGGAGTGCCCTTCGCTCAACCGTTCCATACCGTTTCCGGTGTACGCTGAGGACTTGTTGCAAAGAAGTGAAAACATCAACAGTTCCTACACGGGCCGGAAGACAGATGAATAAAAAATTCACCCAATGCAATAACCTTCACGAGTGCTAAAGAAAACACGCACGGAAGTAAACTTTCGAGGGAAGACGATTGAGGCGTCCATATAAAGGTGCTACGTTTGTTTGTTTGTTTGTTTGTTTGTTTGTTTATCTGTTTTGTAGATTTATCGTTTGAAAAACTTTAAACACGATGTTGTATACTTGGTATTCTAAACTGTAACAAATTGTTCACCAACTTCTTCAAAGACGACAGAGGATCAATGCTAGAAGTTTTGCGTCTTGAACTTAATATTTGTTAAACCAAAATACAATATCGAAGCAATAGCATTATATAGGTATTCATGGCTATCAGTTGAATTCTAATCGTTTATACTTCCATCATTAAATTAAAGTACAAAACACTTACAACTTGTTACATCAACTCAACAGCCACGCAGCTTACCACGACATCTTTTCCTGCCGGCAAGAACCACAGAATGGTTTAGTTTCGAAATGCATGAAGCAGACTGAAAACTCATTACCCAACCGAAACCGAAAAGAGGTTTCGAATTAAATCCACCTTCTACTCGACGCAACCCGGTCCTAATGCAATCCAGGGCAGGGCTTGATGGCCGGCGGAAAGAAACATCGGTTTTGTTATGTCTGCTGTCCACAGCTGGTGCCACTTTCAGCGATATTAATTATCCTTGCCATTTACGCTTCTTGAGGGCTCGAAATGACGATTTTGACACGAACATTATCGTCATCACGGGCACAACTGGTGTCATGTTTGCATGTCCTGAGCGAATTAGTCGCTAGCAGAGGTTTCCTTTCTTCTTCCCTCTCAGGCGTCAACATTTTGAGCAATGATTGCCAACAGTCATCAAGCTCAATCAAGCCACACTGGCCAGCTAAACCAATCAAGTTATGAACCTCTTTAAGTTCTTATTTACAATTTCTACCGAAACCCTACCCAATGCCGATCGTCGGAACGTGTATGAAAAGGCACGATTACTGTCTGGGCGGAAATGATTGCTGTTATAAAGTAATCATGATAATGGAAACAAAATGCGTTGCACAACATTTGAACCAGCCACAGATCGCATAAATTGACAGCGATTAACACACGAAATAGCAGTCATTTAGTTTGATTGCGTCGATAAATAAAAAAAAAAAAACCCCGAGAAAAGAGCTTCCTTTGTCCCCAACGTTCAACTGCGCGAATCAACCGGCCCGGAGAAGGCAACCCAAACCCGCGGTCAGTTCCTTGTTGCCACGGGAGATGATTTGCTAAACGAGTGGGAGATAAAAAAGAGAGGAAAAAGTTTTCGGCTTCAACGGAATTGAAAACATGGGCTTCGGGTTCTTTGGCAGGTTCGTCGAATTTTCCCTCGTTCCACATGACTTCGCACGGGGCCACACGCGCGGGCAAGTTTGATGGAAACGGCATCTCAATTCTAACTTTCGCAGCTGAGAACAAAGGACATTGAAAGTTATTTTTAACCGAACAATCTTCACTCGCCTTTGCGCAACGGCAAGTTTTACTGCTTTTCTTTCATTTAAAGAAAACTCCTGTGTCGGTTCTATAGACCGACCGAGCCCCAGAAAACCGCGTCACCAAGCCCATCAAGTGACGCACAAGCCGAAGGTTTGCGTTCACTTTTAAACAACCGTTTATATCCTACCGTAGCGTCCGAGGCCAATCTCCGAGTTGGGATCTTAAAAACAGCTTGTTCTCGGTGAACATTTTTCGCAGGTTCGCCCTTTCGCCCAACCAGCCGGATGATGATGGCGCATGGTGCTAACGTGTAGTACGGAGAACGGGGCGGACCGGGGCTCCCGTGCATATGTTTTATTCATGCGCCTTTTTTATCAAGTTATCAACTGCCAGATCAGCCAGATCAGGGTGGATTGCTGCTCGATGGTCGTCCACGGATTGCCGCTTCAAGCAAGGTTAACCTTCCGAAATGATCCTCTTCTTTCGCAACGTTTCGCCATTTTGCGAGTTCATTTAAGGTTATTCATGAATATCTGATTAGCTACCTGCCTGTTGCTGTAGCCTTTTCCACATTTTTCTTCCAATCATCTTAAACCTCTCATTTTTCATCTCTCACTTTCTCTTTTGTGTGTTGTTGCTGTTCAACAGTTTTTTTTATCAATCACGAAACCATTGGCTTAGGATTACCTTGATAGCTTGCTGGCGAAATAGAGTGAGTCGTTTCCAGTTTTAAAAGAGATCTAACAGCCACGAAAGATTTATTTTTAAGTGCACATCATCCAGTCTTAATTGTGTTTGCTTAATCCGTTTTTTTTTTCCTGTATTCTTCTCTATGTTCGTTGATTACAAAAATGGCGTTCTGGGGATGCGCAATCAAAACATCCCCTCGGGGCACAGGAAGGTTGAGTTTATTGATTTATTTATAAAACAAAATAAATAACAAAACAAACCTAACACCTACGGAGCACCTTTCTAACGAATAAACGAGCATCGTAATGATTGTCACACATTTCGGGCCCCACGATGAACGGTATAGGCTTTGTCATAAAACCAAACGAATGTCCCACGTGGTGGCAATAAACTGCGCATGTGATACATTGGTCTCATATATTAATGTTTCTTTCAATCTCTCACTCGCCTGCCCCCAGCATCTAGAGAACAAATCGTTGGTGTTGGAAGCCTTTCCCGTTAACCCCACTCCAGCTGGACTCCAGCTGAGAGGCCCAACAAAATGTGTGTTTGGCTTAAACTCCCAAGGACGAACACATGTGCATTCGGTGCGTGTTCCGCGGGGTACGAAGCCCAAAGAATGAGGAAACTGTCACTGATACAGAAATCGATTTCATTCGGCGCGAGGACCAACCACTTGCGTGTTTGTTTGGTGGAACGGTGGAACGTACCTGTAGTTTTTCCTCTTTTATGATTTTGGAAGCCTGGCCGGCGTTGGTGGATATGGGGGGTCCTGATAACGAGGGGGCTGAAACAAGTCGCTCACAGTAGCAGCCCTCCAGGAAGATGAGTCCGGAAGGGCGTGATGATTGTTCCGATTCGTAGTAGAAGAGTAAGTTCTGCGGATGGAAAACGGTTGCGTTGTAGCGCTAACCACCGGCATTGGGGGGAAAAGCCGTCGGGAAAAACTCACCTGGTACAGCACAAACCATCGCATCTGCCATTTGTTGTTATCGGACGTTCGTTTGTGCAGATATCCATGCTAAATTTATAAAGAAAAAGGAAAACAACGAAAGATAGAATGATAACTCTTATGTCCATCCTCATTCAAATATTTTTAGAAAACATAATTAACTGCAAAGGGGACATTTTACACCCAAAAACATCCAACTAAACCATAAAGTTGCAGTCTTGTAAAAACATAGTATATCGCATGCCGTCATTGAACTTGCTCTTGTGTTGTTTCATGTATGTCCTTTTTATGAACGTCCACGTTGCTCGTAGGGAAAAAGGAGAAACATTCTTATTTGTTTAACCTGCTGTAATACACACGAGTTCCCTGTGTGAAAAACTGCCACGATCCTGCCACGAAAGGGTGGCGATACTCAATTAGAGCAAAATATGTGTTCGTCCAGCAGGTGGTATTTTGCTGTTTACGAGAAAACTTTTGTGGCTCTCCAGCTCCCTTCCGAAAGTTTGATTTCAACCAAATGAGGAAGGTGCGCTTTTGCGTGCTTGCAAAAGTGACGCTATCGTGCCACGAACATCAAACACGATGGTGGCCATCTACACTCAAATTTATGTAATGCTTTTCAAACAGCGTGTACACTTTATGTAACGTACGATAATTTTATTTTAATAACATAAAAAGAGAGAGAATTTTAATGGAAAAGTTGTTATGCAAGGTTATTAGCTTGTGCTGAAAACAATTCAGTTTTCTTTTAATATGCTTACCATAGAGTGATCATACTGTGCCCGATCGGACAGCATAATCAGCTGATTTTCGTTAACACGCACGGAACGTTGCATTTTGGGGCTGAGCATTGATGAACCGTTTGAATGGAACTTTCGTTCGCCCAAAATGGTACCAAACAAATTTCTTTATTCACTGTCCTCTGCTACTCTGTGCACCTTTACTCATCGTTACACTTGAATATTGCGTTATATTTTCCGGCACACTGCACTTTTTTCACGTTATACACATTTCCAACGGGTTAAGTAACTGATTTCGTTTTTACAATTTTTCACACCTTCACTCTTTGGACGCTTTTCCTCGTATGCGTTTACTAACATGCCATTTTTATTTGCAAATTTACAGTCCATTTTTTGGCAATGATAATATAACGTACACCTTTCGTTGGAGACCAAAATTCCAAATAAAACCGTATCGAATCTCTTGATTGTAGTTTATTTCTGCTTGCCTACACCAAAACGTAAGCAAGCACGTGTCTCGAAACGGTATTGCTTACCACAAAGCTGTCCATTATCTGACGACATCTTGTGGTCGCGATTGTCACACTGTGTAGATCTCTTCTTGGTATGTTGATGCTGTTTGTTCAGGTTCGTCGCCATCCGACATGGCTTGTCATAGACGGAAGCAGACGCGGCCGCAGCCGAGCGCCGGCGTAACAAGTGTACGTCATTGTGCCGCGCAGTGTTTCAGCCCCCTCGCCGGTTGCCGTTAACGCCTCCTCAGAAGGCGCTTGTTGTCCAAGTTCTCCGAAGGGCCACGGTCGGTATCGTGTAGGACGGAGTGTTGTGTGGGGCGGCGAAACTGCCCAATGGGGCCCTCCGGATGCTCAGAGCTTCATTGTCGAAGGCTCGACAAGTTTGCTGTACTCGCCGCTTTTCGTGGCCACTCTCTACACTAAGCCGATACTACTCACGGTGAAACTGCTGGCGGTGAGAGAAAGGGAGGTGTACAGGTAACGTGAGAGTTTTTTTTTTCTATTATCTATTTTTATTTATAAGCCGGTATAGAAACGATGCCAAACTAATGGACAAACTTAGTTCATCATTTACATCAATTTATGAAACCTTCACGTCCGGTTAGAACTTACTGAACGGTATAGAAGTCACAAATGGTATCGATGAATTTAATTCACTTAGGTACGTTGAATATATTTTCCTCTTCACGGTAACAAACCACCTAACATAAATGAAATGTAAACAACAAATTGTGATAAAAGTTCCTCAAAGGATTTTCAACTCGATCAACTCGCTAGAATAGTGGTTTTGATTAATTACGTCTCATTTGATCATGGTCCTGATCGGTGTTAAATTATCGGACTTATGACACCATTTTCACCAACCCATCAGACACCACAAGCCGGCTACAGGCAATCTCGAAGACGTTGGTGTGTTTACCTGAGGTTGGCCGATTTCTTCTTGCACAGCTCTGCAAAGTTGGCCATGGCTAATTGTTACAAATGCACCATGCGTTCGATAGTAACCTGTCGTTTAAGGAGTAAATTTCCTTCTGGCTTCATTTCAAAGTTCATTAACGGACAACATCTGAGAGATATTTAAAGAATTTCTTTTTTTTATAATGCTTGGCTAGTATCAAAATCTATCGTTAACTATAGCCAAAAGCAGATTTAGTATGAGATTATTTTTCATGAAAAGGTTGTTTCACGCCCTTCCTTGCGGGTTACATTCAAAAGAAACGTACGGCGCATGTCGAACTAATTTCCCGAGCGCCTTAACCGGAGTTTTGTGATGTGGTCATTAACCCCTGGTTTACCGAAAATTTCCAACGGTTCTTTTATGTCTCGAAAACTTACTATCCCCATTGGGCCCAACATGCTGCCGTGACGCATTTTTTGTGGCAGTTAGGAAACTTTTTCCTCACCCGGCCTTTTGCAGAGGACACTTTTTCTCGTAAACATTCACGCTACTATAGCATGAGCCCGAACTTTAACTAATGTTGGCTTTGTGGTTCCATCCTTGGGAGCACTCCGACCGGGAACGATAAGCACATTGCGGTGAACTAATGGAGCTAAAATTGATCCGAAGATCACCTGTTTGGTGTTTAATTATTCTGTCTCTTCCGTTCAACGAACACGTGACAAGTGAAATTTGATTACAAAAATTTCCCATGTAATCGAGAAGATGACCTCCATGGTATATGATTACTATCAGACGTGGGTGGGTAGAAAAAGAATCCTTTGTATTCAACCCTCTATGAGGGTACACTAATGCTTTTGAATGGCGCCCGTCGTGCTCATCGAAAAGACCTCTGTACAACATACCCTCTGTCAAGAGAGTAATATTTCTATAGAATCAATCGATAACCTACACCAGGGATGCCGTGGAACACCTACGTTCGTTTTCCATGGTTTTCCTGAACGTAGATGGAGGCGCCTGGTGCCAGGTAAAATGCTTCTTTGAAGAAAGTTTTCGTTTTGCCACAGATAGGATGTTTAATGTTTATCCCAAAATATGTTGGCGATTTTCCTACAGGCCAACATTTTATCGAAACGGCACGCACGAAAGTAGCATCAAAACAATGATAATCATCGAGTAAATCTCATTCATTAGCCAGTTTACGGGGCTTTAATAATCACTTACTCTAAATTGACCACTTTCTCGGTCCGTTAGTCAGTTGAAATACTATTTTCTCATATTGTTCAATAATTGCCCCATTATGATCATCACAATTTATGCTCGTTCTTCTGCTCATTCCACTTTTCCAGGTAGCGTGTTTGAAACAACTTATCTTCGTTTTTCACTGGTGGCCGTTAAATGTCAACAAACAATAGCAAATCAGTTGGGAAGGATTGTCAGCACCCGTCATGGCGCAAAACGCGGGAACAAAACGAGTGCCACGACCACAGGTTCGCATTGTCAACGACCCATTCAACTGCAACTCACTCCGAACGTCGAGCAGGACGTTGCACTCAAGCTTTCAGCGTCAGGACGCTGGGACCGGGGATGCCAATGCACTAAGAGCATTATCGTACTCTTCTCGCTGAATATCGCTCGAGGTACACTTTTCCAAACCGTCATCGCCATCATCGTCATTATGCTTCTCGTTACGTTTTCCGCTTTCTTTTTTTTTTTTTTGCAACCGGTGTCGTTTGTTTCCGCTTAAACATAGCATTAGTTGAGCTTTCCTTCCGATGGACTCTGTCAGCTTTGATGGAAATGTCCACCAAGTAGAACTCCATCAGCAGTCCTATTATTGTTGCTACTGCTTGTATTAGTCTTCCATCCTAACCTTATTACGGATGCTGTATTATCACTCAGTTTTGTTAGATAAATACCACATAAATGGACTTTGTTGTTTTTGCATTAACACATAACAAACTATTAGGAAAGTATTAAACTCTATTCCGTAAACCCCTTTCGTTGAACGATGTTAAATTATTATAATCAACTGAACATTCAACTCAAAATCAAGGGATCCTTTGATGCTGAAAAATATTCGAAGTTTAGAACGTGAGTGGCACATGTGAATGGTTGGAAACCATTCTACCTCCTCCATTGGGACGGAACGGATCGGTAATTTTGCGTTGGTTCGTTAATAAAATGTTGGTTTTTATTGGTATGCATAAAAATAATATTTATGCTTCCCCCGGTGATGGGCTCATTCTTCGCATTGTTTTTCAATTGGGCGCACCATTCTGCTTGGGAACTTCTTAGCTTAGTTTGTTTTTGTTTTTGACCAAGGAATGACGCCCGTGTAGTTTCTTTTCCCCTTCGGCTGCGGTCGACCGTGCACGAAAAAGAAACATCCAATATCTCTCGAGTTAGCAAACCCAACGGGGCTCGTCAGTGTGAGCAAAGCTAACGACGCGATGTTGTACTAGTTCCTTTTGAAGCCGTTTTGTGTTAGCTTTTACAAGCGCATTAAAGCGTTTTATGACCACGAATCACGGTACTAAATGTAGCTTGATCACTGGCTTCTGGTTCTGGCGCTGAATCGAACAGTATCAACGTAAAGTCGGAAGGCCAAACCACTTGATGTGGTTCAAGAATCAATCGTTCCCCGAAGAAGTGCTTTTAGTGCCATTTAATGCCATAAATAGACTGTACTGTCTAGCACGCTGAAGTCTAGATACTCGTTGCGCCAAGTGGAATTGCTTAAAGTTCTCGGAATACAGGGAAGGTTTTGAAGTTTACCTAATCTAACTGGAAGGTAATCGAAGACGAACAGACAACACGAATCGCACGTATCTCGTAGCTCAACGCGAGAAAATGCTTCCGAAAGGATACAACCGATACGCACACACGTTTGCTGTGAAGCAATATTACTCGAAAAACCCGTACACAAAAGCTAAATTCATGATGGGGTTTGATGGCTATTTTTAGCCCCCGAGCTACTCCATCGGCCAAACGGAAAATCTAAAGTCTTTCCCAAGTCCGCTTCCCTCGCGGCCAACGTGTCGATGAAACCCCAATCTAATGCCTCCTAAATAACCCGACTCGCTGCAGGATGAACCGAACGGAAAGCGAGCGTGTATCCGCTTACGTGACCGTACGCTTTCCGAGAGGGATCTCCACAGGGTAATAGTCCAACACGCCGATGTAAATGCGTCGTCGTCGTCTTCATCGTCATCGACGTCATTGCCGTCAAAACTTCTTGGGCTTTGCTGGTGACGAGTTTAGGAAGGCAGGCATACTTTAGCTCTAGCGACGAATATTTGTTGCGTCAAAAACGGGCCATAGCCCGTGCCGGAGCGCCTTTGGGAGTGCAAACGGAAAGGTCTGGTTCTTTGGGCTCTAATGCAAGATATATTGCAATTAAATTCTCGTTTATAACTACGGGTATTAGGGGAGGACATTTTTCTCCGTTTGTGGGAAAGCATCAAATTCCGGAAGGAAGAACTTCAGTCTCTATTGAGTAGAATTCAAGCGGGTGATTTTTCCGACCGTAAAATTAATCAGCTCCCGATTAGCAGAACACTTTTAGTCAGGTCTTTGCAGTACTTCATCATTCTAGTAAACACAATGGTTTCTGCCAATGATAGAAATACCATTTGAAGGCACGAAAGGGTAGCACGTAACACAGGCGAATCGCTTCGCCAGTTCGATATTGGCCGCTTCCTGCCACTTATCGGCAAGAGGCTATAAATAAAATCGCTTACTCAAACTTAAGCTTCTACAAGCAAATTAAATCATCGCGTTTTAACCAAATTCTTTCACTCTTCTCCATTTCTCGATTGCTTCCCGTCCGTTTGAAAGGGCTTTCACTCTTGTTCTTCCTGTTGCGCAATACGGTTCGTCTTCTCGACTTTTCTTCCCTCTTTCTGGTCGGATATGATTAATGGTGAGTCGGAATTCAGTGATGGTACACGTTAAGGTTCCCTGTCCGACTAAATCTCTTAGCTTTGCGCTATGAATCATGAACTTTGTTTACATAGACAAATAAACTGTACATGATCAAACAATTCCCCAAAGTCCACATAATCATCTCGTTGTGCAAATAATAACAGTTGAAAAAAATTCTTTAAAACTTTTCACTATTCAGGCAGTTTTGAAAAACTCTTCCAAATATATCTTCATCGAAAAAAAACCATCTTTGCGATTGTATTAACTCGGAAGTATTGTACTGTATAGTATCGGAAAGATAATTTAATATGCGCACAGCATACTCAAGGACACACGCCGACCCATTATCATTGAGCCAAGTCTCCGGGGCTCACCTTGGGGTGCACGGGAAAATGGGCCACACTAAACCTACCCGTAGCCTTGCAGGCTCATCCCGTTTTCATCTCAAGGCCCCCCGGGCCATACCGCTCCCATGGCTGGCAGCACCCGAGATGTGGGCGACCGCATCCTTACTAGAAAACCGAGCTTCAAAGCAAAAATTTCTGCTATAAGCCGCCTTCCATCGTAGCCCGCTTTTTCGTCAAATTCCACCGAAAATTATCTTTCAGTTTTTCTTCCATCTAATAGTTACAAATAAACCCCTGAAACATACACATTTTTGGAACAATCTTGTGAAAAAGGATGTGCAAGGATTTCAAAATTTTTCTTTCAACAAACTCCGTTCGTGTCAAAGCTTTGGCCAGAATAGACCGCCCCATTATCCTTCTCTTGTCTGTTTTCATTTACTCGTAGATGCAACTTATTTCCAGAATATGAGCAAATTAATGTTGCTTGAGATGCTTTCGACGCGTATTTGTTTCGAGAACTCCAGAAGCAACAGATGTGGGCTCCGATCCCCGGGCACTTAGCCGCTTGGGGATAATTAGAGGCATTTGTAATTGACTTTTTCTGCTCTCTTCAACTGGTTTCTCCCCACGAAAATATGCTTTAAACATAAATCGACAGGTGGTTTGCAACTGGAGACTAGCTGGTCACAATGGGAAGAAGTTGTCTTCTAGTTAAGCTAGAAATAAGCTATCGAGAGTTTTAGCCCCGATTTCCATTGTTCCGTAGCACGCGGTCCGCGCACCATTGTCGAACCAGTGTTAAATTTACCCTTCGCAACATGTTGATCATGGGCTGGGTCTGACCCTCCGAAGAACTTCACGGCCAAGTGCAGCCATCAACGGACACCAGTAGTAACTGTCTCACCTTGCACCAATATCAACCCACTCATACATTCACACATTCACACACACACACCTACACTTGAACTATATCACAAGCCTACGGAGCACACGTTTTCTACTTCACGTGAACCTGTAGCGCTAAAGGGAACAGAACATGTTAGCGAAAGAATTGCATTTGATAATTATGTATGTTCTGTAACACTGTTAATCTGGGGCAAGAAAAGGCATGGAGGTCCACTCTCCGTCAGTTACATCTACCGTTAGGCAAAGACTAAGACTGAACGTAGCCTACAGGATTTGTAACAGCATTTATACAATTTTATAATTTATTCAAACCAATGCTCCACCACTTGCAATGGGCCAGTGCTTCAGGACCTATGTGGGCTTGCTACACACTACACCGCACGAACTGCCACGCTCGAAGGATAACTTACGACTGGAGTAGGAAAATTTTCACTTTCCATCAAAGGAGCACTCGGCAGGACTCCAACATCGGCAACTGGCGCTCGCTTACGCTCTTTCTCTCTTCTGTTTTGCCTCTCTTTCTTGCACTGTGTGTTTCTCTTGCTCTTACAATGTTTCCCACCCCCTCTATTCATTTCCTCTGCCATTTCCGCTGGGGCGGAGGAAAGCAGCATTACATATTTATGCGTTATGTTAGTGTCCGACCAAGCACGCCGTGTCATCCGTTCTGCTGGTACAATATCTACAGCAAACGCTCGAAAGGCCGTCACAAATTGAACTTTGAACAGATGACGAGAAAGGTGTTACCATTTTCTCAAACTTTGAACACAACTGCATCAAACCAAGCAAACGTAAAGGTCGATGGTTCATTGAAACAGTAGTAGAAGTCGAGTAGAAAGCAGGACTGCAAGTAGAATGTTTTACGAAAAAGAACCACCCAACGGTTGTTTCATTTTGGTGGATTTTGTTCGTTGGTATTTCGGTGTACTCTTTTATCTATGAAACGTTTTAACAGTTTTTGCAAAATATTGTTTTATCAATATGCACTGGCGTGAAACAATAATATGAACATGAATCTTGTTTTCTGCCTACACCTGACAGATTTTTACCCCTTTCAATGGCTGTAGATCAATTTGCATCGACTGTGTATACCTCGACGTCCTTGGGTTTGGTCCTGGCCGTTTACGATTTATCTGCGAGCAGTGGCAGCTGCTCGCTCACGTTCATTTGCTCAATCTCAACACGTTTCAACGAACCGTAGGCTCGGCAAGCCTGCAAAGCCACGCTCGTTGTGGTGCCCAATGCTAACTGTTGCTTCGCCTGTTGCTCCGCGCGCGGGAAGCCCACCGAATTTTCCCTGCAACGAAGGAAAAGGGAAGGAGGGCCAACCACTTCACAGGTTATTCGCTCGGGTCGCATGTCGCCAGGAGAAAGCAGATTCTGTTCTATACGGTTCCACGGTTGGTCCGACTGCTGCGGCACCACGAGGACGAAAATAGAATTTCCTCGAGCTCGGAAAATTTAAGGCTTCGTTTCGGCTCTCTACTACGAAGTGTGCTTCGAGAGGCAGTGCTCGCGGAGTATGATCGGGCCCCATGAGAACTTCCGGCCATGGGTTACGGAGAGCAAAGTCATCCTGTAGTCAGATTCGGCACGCGTTGTTCGATAATCAACTCCATCGCTTGATGCTTCCGAGAGTATGCAACAGCCGTACGCATTGTTGCTTGTACTTATTTTTTTATTTCTCTTTCATGGCTGTGCGTACAGTGAAAAAGGAAGTAAGGATGTTTTGGCGTGGACGAAAAATATTTTTTATTTAAATTAAAGGTAACTTCTACAACAATAATATGTGGATACTATCGCAATTTGAACGTCTACAATAATTCTGTGGAATAGGTTCAAAGCAAATGATATATTATATTGAACCCTTCTTCAAACAACATCCTTCTTTACTTTATGCAGAAGTGAATTAGAAGATAGATGAATAAATTCACTGCTAAAAGTAGATACACTGCCCAAAATAGGTTCTGCATCAATTCGGTCGGAAAATAAATCGCCATGAGAAAAATAAACCTGGCGTAGCAAGGTCCACCTCCACCTACACGCGCGATAGGGAAAAGGCAATACAAATCAGGCGGAATCATGTCAATCGGTATGATTGATGTAAGGTGAGATGTACGTCTTTTTCCGCCGCAATCTCCGCTAATCGCTAACGAATTTGGCACGGAAAGGAACGCGAAACTGCCAAAAAGAATGAAATCAATACCCGAAAGAGAGAATCTGCTACGCTTCGAGAGATTCTGACAGATGACGTCAATACAAAATGGGATTTCCGGGAAATGTTGAAGCTATATGTTTTTCCATATCCCATCGTGATTAAATTCAAATTTTACCACTTGTATCAAGGATCAGTTGGTAGTAGATTTGGTATGTGAATCTTTCGTTCTACTGTTTGTTCCACTTCTATTCTTCAAACGCACTATATTACAGCGGAGTATATTCACTCCAACCACCTTAAAACCACGTTTGATGTCATTTAATTCGGGTGCCCAGCGTATCATCACGTGCCAAGCTTCTCCAAATACAAGTATTTACACGAGGGCTAGAGTGCCTGTATCCAAACCAACAAAAAATTATTCGTTTTTGACTAGATCAACCCTTCGTCTTTTGTGCCGTTGTGCCGTTTGAAATCAGATATAAAAGCAGAAAACTTGGTCTTAGCTTACTCCCTCAGGTACCAATACATTTGAAATCTCACTAATTTAAACACGATTTAGTTATTCTCTTACCCTCTTATGGTCGATATATTTCCACGAATGCCATCAAAATACGCACTGAAGGGAAATTCTCCAGAAACTGGCGCTCAATTTAAACAGACTCAATGGTTGGGCTGGTGAGAAAAACAACATCAACCGAATCTCAAGGAAACATTGTCAGTACAATTGAACATCATACAGAAATAATACTGTGTTTGCCATGACTACATTCCTTTTTGTGCTTCACACTGGAACATTCACGCATATTTCATGCGAGAAGCGAAGGCGCCGTAACATGAAATAATATCAGCACATCAACACGAGCTAAAAATTTGATCTTCCTTTTCCCACAAGAGCCAGTATCGGTTCCTATGGCAATACCAAAGCCAACATTTGCACAGCATGCGCCGTTTCGCTGCTAACAGAATGAAACGTGAGGCCTAGGACGAGTTAATCATGGTTAGCTGAGGACGAAGCATCGGATCAAGGTCGCGGGACTCGTGAAAAGCTCGTCGCGGGTAGCTCGGGTGGTAAGGGAATGCTCGGATGGGGTGGGAAAAGTGGGGAAAACAGCGAAGCATGCTCAGGTGGCTGGGAAGCGCCTCGGGCACAATGTGTAAAATAAATAAACCGAAAACCGGAAGAGCAAGTGAGCGGGCAAAACTACCCGTAGTACAAACGAGAAGAGGCCTGAAGAGAGATGGCGTGCAGGAGAGTTTTGCCCAGATGGGACCTTTCTATACGATAAACGTTACATTGACCCAATTCTTCGATCCCGTTGGCATTGGATACAGGCTGTTGAAGCAGCAGACAGCTTTCAAGTTTCCGGTTCCAGGTCGAACATTTAACAATTTTTTTTTGCGATATTGAGCATTGTCAGCAATCAATGCGATTGAAAAGTACCAAATATAATAACATAATTTATCAAAGTCAGCATTGTTAGCATCGTCTTTGGTTCCCTTTAAATGTACTATTGTGAAAAGTAGGTCTGCTGTAGATACCTGTGAGAGGATTTGTAGGTGATAGGAATGCCCGCACTCCTCAAGCACTATTTCGAAAAGAAATGGATCCCTTTAGTAAATCATCGGCCGTAGGAGGATAGCGTACCGAAGAAGCGGTTTTATTATTTTATTTGCGGACGAGCCGAATACTATACGGTACTAGGGAAGCATGCCCAACAGCCAACTGACTTGCTCCGAGGATGAACTATTTTTGGTTACTTTTGATTTCCCGCCTTTGCTTCGACAGATTGGGTAATTTATTAAGTTATCTGATCCTTCTTATTTTCTACAAATTTCCATTCCAAAACAGTACTTTTAGTATCATGCTAATTGCAACTGCAACTAGAAGTAACAGAATGCACAAAAAAAAAGTACGCAGCCATTTGTGTCTGCAACACCACGGTGCACATATTTTTGAACAAATCAGCCGTTGAAATTGTTTTAAGTAACCTTCAGTCCCGCAATATGGACTATTAAATCGATGTTATTGTTTGTTGAATCTTTTATGGCGTGACAAACATTAATTTAATCGATATTGAGCTGTAATAAGTGTAGTGGGAAGTCTGCAAATAACGCATAAGTTTTATATGGCATGGTGTGACACAAAGTCGATGGAAAAGAGGTCGCAGCATACCATGTAAAAATTTGGTATATTATACCAAACAGCAAATTTGGTATATTTTATCAATAGAACAAGGAATTGAGGCGTTCGAAATACGTTCTGGAGGAAGGTTCCGTATAAAGCAGACCAACACACTTAATTTCGGCAATCATGACGAGCAAAAGGATCCATATCCCATGACTTCACACAGAAGAGCAGTTTCTATCCGCGAGACCATGGATACTGTGATCTAGAATTGCATATTACCTATTTCGCGAAGTTTTTTCCGGAGATCTCCCACAACTATGCTAGAAATTTTTGTAAACACTTTTTCAACCAACTGTCACAACAATGGTGGAGCAAAAAATAGCTTTGACCTGACTTGATTGATCTTGGATCCAAATCTTTAGAATCCGTCTAGGGATCGAATCTTCGAATCTTCCGAATCCCGATTGTGCCAACACTACTATGAACCTTGTTTTAGCAAACAGTTTCCGACTGTTGTTGTTTTGAAGAGTGTACAAGATTAGTTTAGCCATTTAGACGATTCACTTACGTTTTACTCAAAGTTACTGAAAATGATGAACCAAATGGGTATGATGATGCAGCAGCAAGGAGTTGGTGTACCGGGAGGCGCAGGTGGTGTTGGAATGGCTGGTCCTGGAGGTATGGGAGTATCGCCAGGCATGATGCAGTCACCGCAGATGCAACAAGCTCAACAACAGCAAGTGCAGCAGCAGCAACAGCAGCAAGTTCAACAACAGCAAGTGCAGCAACAGCAACAGCAACAACAGCAAGCGCAACAGCAGACGGAGAAGGTAGATAACATATCGAAGGTCAAGGGTCTAGTTGGGCCACTTCGAGACGCTTTGTCTACCACGATCAAAACTGCCGCCCTAGTGGTACAACATAATCATCTCAATGACGCTGGATCGTAAGTAAAAGCCTTCATGTAGTCATGCTACGGAACTAATGATTCGTTTTCCCTCGTTCTTTTACAGAAACAAAACAGTAGATCACAACAATGGCCCACGATTCGACAAACATTTGGAAGAATTCTATTCCATTTGCGACCAAATTGAACTGAACCTAGTAAGTGTCGCCTGTGGGGTCTGGGCGGGTTAGAAAGTTACTCTAAAACGCTTTCTGTATTGTAGAAAACGGCTAAACTGTGCATGCAACAGTGTGCTTCATCGCAACAGTATCTTCCGATTCCGGTGGCCACTAGCCAGCAGCCCCCGCCCGAAACAAACGCCCTCACATACAACCAGTACCTGGAGGTGGTTAAGCTTCAGATCGGGTACGCAAAGGACATACACGATACCTTGATCTGCGCTGCCCAGAACATCTCACCAAGCGAATAATAGGCACATAAAGTTCGAGAGAAAGGTAGATTCATTTCTTTATTTTATTTGTATATGGCATTTATGAATGAAAACGTGGGCATGTGTTCGGATGAGCAGCGTTAACGTCGGTCCCGTCGAATCTATTCTCCTCGTCTGTATCGACCTCGGAGTGTGATGGCGATAAAATTTAGCTTATAAATACAACTCATGCCGACTACTTGTTGCAATCCGTGAAGGCAGTGTTGTCTATGCCTTCTTTTTCGTGTGTCTTCTCGCCCAACGTTGAAATAACTGCCACCGCTTCCACGTCCCTATTTCTCCTCGGAATGTAAATATCAGTCAGCTTGCGCTTGTTGTCGGAGAAGTAGAGCTCAATGTCCTCGAGGGTACGCTTCTCCGTCTCCGGGAGGAAAAAGTACACGAAAAATAATCCAATCACTCCCATCACACCGTAAAATAATATCACACCGGGTAGAGAGAGAGCACTTTCCAGATTGAAGTACGTCTTCGTCGTAACGAACGACATTACGTAGTGCAGGGCAGCCGTAATTCCACATGCCAGGCTCCTATTCCTGTGAATTGATACGAAATGCAGTCGTTATTTTCGCTTCAAAGAAACCGTAGCTATCCGCCGCATTTACCTGAATGGGAAAACTTCACTCAGCAGAATCCAGGGAACAGGCAGCACACCCACGCTGGTGAAAAAGGCCAGCATGAAAAAGAACACCATCGGTATGTAACCCATGCTAGTGACATGACTGGTCCCCGAGTGAACGTCGAACGAAGTCCAACCCGGTGGGAAGGTATTGAACGCATAGATTGCGAGCGAGATGCAGGACAGAGCCGTCACGGCCATTGAGGTGAGTGCAAGGCGCCGTTTTCCGACGAATTTAATGCTCACCATACACACTATGTTTGCTAGCAAGCCTAGCAGGCCCGTCGAAACGGTGGCCCAGTTTGCATCCAGCGGTACACCGTAGGCCTGGAATATCTGCACGAGATACGGCCTCATGCCCGTCAGTCCACTTAGCTGGCCGAAGACGAAGAAAAGCATCACGAGAACGAATGGTCGGAGGTTGCGCTTACGTGTAAGCTCCTTCAGTTTCATCCACTCGGTCAGCGGGGGATGTTGACATGTGGACGCGTTGGTTTTCGCGCACGTGGCACACTTGGCAGAGTTTAGACTGTATCTTTTCATTTCCTGAAACTCTTGCTCTACTGCTTTCGGCGATACCCAACCGCGCAGCCATTGGAGTGATTTGAGTGCGTCATCCGCTCGATCTTTCGAGAGCAGCCACATGGGTGTTTCCGGTACAAAGCAGATTGCAATCATTGTCGCGATGGGGATCGCGGCGCAGATCGCTGCGGTCGTTCGCCAAGTGGTCACAGTTCCCAGTAGGTACACCATGAAAAATCCAAGCATCACAGCCACACCAGCGCACGATGTTAAGATGCCACGGATGGAAGGTTGACTGAGATAAAGACATAGAAAAGCATTATGTTCCCGATCCCCATTAACGTAAGGAGTTACAACTTACCAAATCTCCCCAACGTAAGTTACGATTGGTGCTTCCATGAAACCAACACCCAGGCCAAGAAGGATGGCCGCCGTGTACATCTCTTCCAAGGATCCAGCGAAATGCAGCATAAACCAACCTATGATGTGCGGAATGTTAACCAGGATCATGGATCGCTTTCGTCCTAGTGGCTCAAGGATGATCCCCGACAGGACACTTCCCACAGGTTGGCAAATATACGCTATGCTTCCTAGAAAATAAAAATCGAAAGTAAAATTGATCATGATGTCTAAAGTAACTTTAGTTTTCCACTACAAAAAACAACCCCCTTGTTTCCTTACCGAACCATGATGCCTGTTGGGGAGTAAAGTGAAGAAATTCATCGGGTGCACGGTTCTTAATACCCCGAAGTGCCGGTATCACAATCGTTGGGAACGCTACCGCCATGCCAAGATCGAGCAGGAGAAAGTTTTTGGCCGTACTGGCCAGTATCTGCGGCAAGATGCGCCGAAACGTGCTAACCTCGGGCTGTTTGGCCTCTTCCAGGGTCATTTTGTCTGCGTCCGAGCGTTCCTTTTTCTCATTGCCACGGCCATTCATTCCCGGCGAAGCACCGTTTATTGTGTACGCCGTTTTCCTGGTAAAAGGTAAAAATAAAAAAATGCCAAATCAATGTTGTGAAAAAATTGGCTTCCGTTATTTAGATAACGCTTCCGCTTCGAATGCCGTCAATATGCTTACCCCATTCTAAGCGGTGCGTTCCAATCGGTCGGCCAATCGGGATTCCGAACTAAACCGTTTATTGATGTGCGCCGTGTATCAGATAAGAGGAAGGATCAATTCCCGGGTTTAAACTGCGTTCTACGATGATTTACAGTTTCCTCCGCTTGATAATTGCTTCGGAGACACAGGCAGCCTCGTTACACTATCAGCATCTTTCTGGATTCGTCCCTTGCCCGTCGTTCAAAGTGGTGGCTCGTTCGAGGTTCAGAATGGCTGCAGAAAAGAAAATGAAAGGGTCTATCTTGTGAGAAGGGCATGCGATCTCATTAAACCTCGGACCCGGACTTCCTACCACGCGTTCTTCTCGAATAGTAAATCCATAGTCTTTTGCAGATTGATTCGATTTGACGATCGTTCGTACATGAAGCCGAGAAATGATTATGTCTCGGTTGCATGTTTTGATAAGCTTCTCGCTTCTTAGCGCTGACATCGCATTCTCAAGGATGCGCTTCAAGAATCCATCAGCGATCCGACCAGCCAGAACAAACCGGTTACATCAAACAAGGCTTTACGTGAGTGAGAATCGCGAAATTCCATTTCAAACAGTCGCCGCCTTTTCGTTGGGCCATGGGTTGTGCAATATCATCTGGTTTCCCTTTAAGTAGTCCACGTGCGTTTGGCAATTTAGAGTTACCTTGCTCTACGCAAAGAATGAAAATGTGCGTAGAAAATTAGAAGCTCATGGTCAATGGAGAAAAAGCTTGAGTGGGGTAGCTCGATCACTTGGCGATCAACGCCATCAGTTCGTTACCTCGATTGCTATGTCACAATGCTGCCTTAGTGTGCTGCAGGGCAGGTGGTAGGGTTTGAAAGGTTCTCGTAAGAGCAACGCTGGGTGGCTTTAACGTTCACGGCTTGCGGTGAAACTGACCAGAACAATGTTAATTCAATTCTCAAGTAAGTGGCCGAGGGAAGGAAGGGAGGAAACTATGATAGAAGAAAATTGGGACACAAATAACGCAAATCTGGGTTAAGTTCATTGAGTATCAGGCGCGATTAACTTTGCGTAAAAAGAACCTTGAGTATACCGGTTCTGTTTGGTTATGTCTCATCAAGCGTGGTAAATCATGTCAGTTTTGCCAAGCATTTTTTTTTTTACATTTTTTCATAAGCATATCTCTATGCTTACTTGTAAACAAATTACTTATCTGTGAGGCAGAATGTAATCAACTTTTTTTGGGGTCGTTTGAATTTAGACAAACATAACTTTAAGTAAAAAATAATTTTCATTTTTAGGCTGAATCGCACTTTTGTTTCACACAAAGGCACACAAAAAACTAAACATGAACGCATTACTTTTAATTGTTCTTCCTTTCACTATAGTTAGCACATCCATTATAGGAATTCTAATAGCTTACGTCCCTTTAGGCGTCGAAAACATCATCATCTCAGATGGGGCAACCAATGTCCCGTTGAGCCAACCCTCAACGTCCCCTCAAGGGAGTCTGGCTTGCATTAGTCGTGAGGGCTCCGATTCGGATTCGTTGTTCAAGGTTTGTTTACCGACCGTTACAACGATCTACGATCAACGCGAGGTACGCGATCTCCAATATTATGCACGCTAGAGCTGCTTGACAACAACAAACTCGCGAACTTGAATCCGCGAACCACCGAACCGTGTGTGAATGGCGGTGAATTTCTCCTCCTCATCAGTCCGACCAACCAAGCAGAGCATATGTGTTGGAGGGAAATAAGTTTCGCTCGTTTAGAATAGCTGATAAATTCTAATGAGGCACACAATTGTGCAACGGGGTACTTCCTCCTTTTACCAGCTTGGCCCTTCAAAAGCATGTTTAATCTCACGATTTGCGAGTTGTAAAGCCCATTGAGCCGATGAGATCGCTAGAGGTAGAAAAAAAAGGCAAATGATCATCGGTCTGAAGTTAATTTACACCGGTGGATGAAGGGTATTTTCGGAAAGTGATGACTCTTTGATTCAATTTTCGAAACAGTCAAGCTTTAAGAATTAACTTCTTCACTGTCGAATTAGATGGCGAGTTCAAAGCGTACCGTTTAAGAGAACATCGTTCCATACCCATCAGGTACTAGCGCAACGTGTCGGAGCACGTGTTCAAGTTTTTTTCTCTAAATAGCGATTTATGATGCCGTGTAACAATTGATGGGGGGGACATTATTCGCCTCCATTTGGGACGCGGAAAAGGCAGCGCTCCCACGACCTCACAAATGTTCGATCACCCTCTCGACATTGTGCCGCAACAAACAACGAAGAGCCGGTAAGACATGTCGCTACGAATATACAGCTTCAGCAAATAAATATCTACTGGTTTTTTTTTTTCTCCTTCTAGCTAGTTTCTGCCACTCGAACAGTTAAATGTCTTTGAATCCCCAGACGTAGAAATATACATGTTAATTTTTTTTTCTTGCCTTTCATGGACCGGTTAGCTTGGTGGCAAGCCTTCGTAATGCAGAGAAAAGCAAAACAGGCGCACATTTCATGAAGGTGTTTTCTCCAGATTGAATTTGCGTCGGATCTTCCGAGAGCCCAACGAAAACCATCAAAATCAACCTTGTAAGTCATAGACATCGTGAGGTTTTCGCGAAACGAGACGATATTTCTAGAATGGCTTCGAATGATGGATGAGATGATCATGCTCGGTTTGAGATGTGCTTGATCGTGATGCCGAGGTCAAACAACATTCCTTGCCATTGTCGTTCCATTCGACACACATCAACCTGTTCGTACTGACACTCAAATATGGTAGTTATAATTGTCGAAATGTTTATGCTTCTCACTTTGGCCGTGTCATCTAATTACAGCAATTTGGATTTTTATTTGTGAAACCCCGGTTGAAAACATAAGACATTAGACGATCATCCACGGTGCGGGAAATCCGTCATTCAAAAAACAAACCCGTTTCAGCAACACCTGACAGATTTCGCCGCAGTGCGCCACTTAAGACGAATAACACAAAACAAAACCTGCATTCCAACCGGTATATGATGCTGGTATAAAAAAAAAATATCTTGCACGAGCTAAGTTCGTGCCTCGAGCAGACTTTAGATCCCATCTCCCAGAGTGGGGCTGAATGGAGAAATGCGAAGCATAACACGTTTCGCGGAGACTTGCGAAGATGCGTTTGTGCGACATGCTGAAGGACAGGTTTTGTTTTTGCATAGGGGTTTCGTGCCACGGCAAGATTAAATTCGATTGCGTAGGTGTTGTTAAATGGAAAATGTCGTAATTACACGGCCCCCGTGCTCATCAAACGCGTATGCTTTCCAGCACTGCCCGGTTCGGCAAGACTTTCTACCGACAACGACAACAGGCGACGTTTGCATACACATTAAATCGTACGGCATTTGGTAGCGAAGAAGAGGATAACTCTTCCCGCATTGCGCCATGGAACTAACGGTTTCTCTTTTCGCAAGGGATACCGTTTAATGATCAGCAAGGTTCCCATTTTGCTAAGAATATGCTGGACGTAGATCTTAGTATGACGTTGATGGACCTAAAATGCATGTTTAAAGATCGATCAAAGATTTGTTTCGAATCGTGTTCGACTTAATGCCACGTTCCCCCGAGTTTATTTTTCATTCGATCTATATCGTATTATTACGCAATATGCATGTTAGCTCTAAAAAACATTAGGCGCTTTTCGCAACACTGAACACACCTGCAGCGTTTTTGTGGATCACTTAATTGGGGTTTCTAACATCTAACTCAAATCACAGGCTAAACAGCGCCTACAGCCGTAACTTCATACGAAATCACTTAAATCACCCGAATACAGCATACACGAACTTTTACTTTCACGTGATAATACGCGTACTGTAGGGTTTGCGGTAAAGAGAATTTTTGAACCTTTCTTGAAATGACTGCGGGAGCTGCCACAAGCTACCGACCCGTTCGATGGTGCAATCGAAACTGAACCTCCAATGCGCGACTCTATGTAGCTGAAGCTTTCGATTCTCTCTCCTCCACGCTGCCGCCGTTGATCGCTGGTGATCTTTGGACGCAGGGCAACGATAAGGGTGCTGCATAGGGTGCGAGAGGAAGCTTTTATGCGCCCCTTCGCCTCGGAATCCCTTGGTCGATTGATGAATGAATGGTTCAACGCATTAAACACGATTTTTTCTTGGTCGACCTATGGTCAGTAATGGGGTAAGTATTTTTTCTAATTTTTGGAGTGACATCATTCAAGCTTTTAGTTATCACTGAGCCAAGAGTTGTCTGCATAGTCGCTGCAACTGCAGCTGCATGAGGAGTGGATTTTTTTAAATTTTATTACAATCGTCATCAGCATCGCTAATGGTGAGCTACATTAATATGCTACAGTAATGATTTTCCAAATAGCATGTGAATAAAAAAGTGCATTTAAATTGTCCTACATCAGCTGTTACTTCCATTACTTGCGTCCGGTTGTGATGCGTCAACGTGTCCACTTCCGAATGATTTGGTCCGCCCGTCGTGGAATTATCGTTCATATTCAAATAAGATGGCACAGCTCACCATTATCGGCAGCGTTTGGTATCATTGCATTGCGCTTTGCCTACAGGAATGCGTCTTGTTACAGAAGCATAGGCAGATAGAAGGTGATAAAATTGTTTGTTAAATGCATCATTGCTTTAAGACACAATTTGCTTGATTTGACGATGGAGATACATTTTTAAACTATAGAAATAGATGAGCTTACGTTGTAGAACTACATCATTCGATAAATGAAATAAATACATTGCTATTCAAATTTCATACGCAAATTTTATTTTTAATTGAACAAAATCACATGTCGCATGAATTTAAGCTGTGCAAAAGAGTTGATTCCAAAAGGAGCGAATCACTTCAATAGCTCCAGGCTTCGAGAAAGGACAAAAAGTCCCTCATCTTTTATTTGGAGGGCTAATGAGGATAAATAAAGCACGTGGAGTGATCGACTCGATACCATTTGTACAGATTTAACTGCGATTGAAAGTGAAATCATGCGTTAAGTGGTAGATTCAGGTTGGAAATACCCATCACTCCCATCGGATCAAACCGGTACACTGAACCGGTAATTTCAAATTGGCGCCAAATCGAAACACTACAAATTTTCTCATAAACTTTGAAAAGTTGACATTATAATTTTGAACAAACTTGTTTGTCATCACAGGACCATTCAATTGAGGGCTTATATGTCTCAATCGGTTCACGAAAGTTTTTAACAAACTGGCTATTTTGAACATTATTTCAACTTCTTCTTCTTCTTCTTTCGGTATGCGAGTCGGGGTATATCCTCCTACGCTAAGTCGAACAATTTGTTCCCTTACACGTAATCAGAGGCGTACCAACTCTGTCCGAACTCCTATGAAGGGGCTCGTCCTTTAGGACCGGCTATAATAGCCATATGTCCACCCGCCGTCCACGGGAGGGATTCCTTCCGTTGTCAGGACACAAGAACTCGTGGTCCGCTTGATTGTCTCAAACGGCACGAGATGTGCGGCAGCTAGGATTTGTCTGACCTGAGCACCAGCTCGGCGTCACCACGCGGTCGTGCCGTAACCTTACTTTTCCGCTAACCCTTTCAGGAAAACTATGCACTGCTAACATCCGCTCTGATGCACTACCGAACTGGAACTGATTATTTCAACTTGTCACAATCGATGTTTGAAGCTTTGTTCAAGGAACCTTGGTCAAAAGGTAAATATTATGCTAGCTGTCAGATGATGTGATGAAACGATCCGATCATAATCCGCCTTTCTTTTCGTCAGATCATATTCATCAGCCACGGAAGACGGTAGCCGCCGATCATAATTGTGCTGCTGCATAGCTCTCCAACTTCAAGGATTGAGCAGGCCGTCGGTAAAAGTGAATGAAAGTGTGCAACTATACGCGGGCGGGAAGCATTAGAGCATCAAAGTGCATGTGTTTATCAGGAGCAATCAGTGCGTAAAGTGATCGAGTGCTTGGGAAGAAGAGTGCGTCGAAGCATCAGCTGTTCTCTGCAAACAGCAACATAATTACATTGCCCCCATATCTCGCCCTTCGGAGCGTCCAATTGACGCCAGTTTTCAGTCGAGATGGCTGTGTTTATGCCTAAATATCGGTTGTAAGTATTTTTCATTCAAGATTCTATGCATTACGAAACATTGTTCTGTAGAGAACGGCAGGGTTATTTGTAATGAATTATTTCGACTTATCCACTTAAAATTTAACCAAATGATCTTTGAAATATGCGCAAGACGAACAAAGGAATCCGGTTTTCTTATGTCTCTGCTTAGGTCATTCTCTTCTTTCTTTCCCTCAATCAAGCGAGTCCATGATGCGGAACATCGCTCACGATCTAAACAAGGCAGAGCCTACCAGATGCAACTCTCTCTTTCGTTGATCTTTAACATGTTCTTATGACACCGATCCAAACCTTCTTGGGCAGAACTTGTCTCAATGTCTCAATTATACAACCATCTTAGAAGGTTCCCGTCTGCCGGATTCAAAACATTATTGTTGGCTATGACGTGCACGTGCATATTACCAATAAATGTTTGTAACAAGTTGTAATTTCAAATTTTTTGAAACTGTATCAAAAATAAACCTTCTCGGATAATTCCAATCATAATCATGGGAACTCAGGAAAGAAGGCAATCCGTACAAATTCATGCTAAAAACAAGACCCAGATAGGTTACTAGACAAACACGCACATGCAATCATCATTTCCTGTCCATGTTTGGGAATACCCGCTCATTTCCATCATTTCATAATTTTCCTCGTCGAATCAGTAAGTTGTTATCGGAGCTTACAATAAAAAGATAAAGCGTGCTCTTCCGGTTTGCAGATAGCGTGGGCACTGATAGCACAGGGATAAGCTTTCTTTATCCTTATCTTTTCGCATGTCTTTGAAACCCCCTTATAAGCATATCCTTAGACTAAGGGTTGTTTTTTGTGACATTCTTTAAAACATGTCTTTGTTTTCTAGTAGACTATAGTCCTATAGACATCCAGGCGCGCGAGAACTAGGCCCCGGGTATAGAGTGGCCATAAGGTAGGATACCCTCGTTTGCCATTAATCATTCGATATTAGGATGACGCGTACGGCCCAAGCGGCTCATTTTGGCCGCGGGGTTTATAACCCCTCCCGCAACTAGATAACGCCAATATCGCCAAAATATAACGGCATACCGTTTCCTCCGGTGGGCACAGTTGATTGATTGTGGCCGAACCGCAAGGTTGTCCTCGTGCGAAGGGTTATTATCGGTTGATAAAAACTGCAACTTCATCCCACCGGTTGCTTCACGAGGAAAAGCCTAGTTGTTTGTCTAGTGACTAATGTGTGCCATTTGAGTGTTTGAAAAAGTAGTAACTGATAAAAAAAAACAACCAAGTCAGGTGCGTTTAGTGACTCTTTAGTGTGGTTGTTGTTCCCTTGTGTGAATACCCCGTCTCATTTGTTTGTAAAATATCCTCTTCTCAGCTTCACGGTGGAAGTTCGGTTCCCTTTCGAGAGGATGGGGGGGTTTCTTATCATTACCGTGTTTAATCTAACTGCTATTTGATACTGAGCTTTTCCCTGCCCTACGATATTGGCAAACGATAAACGGTTGGCGTCACCTACCGATTACAGAAGTTTCACGCGTACAACAAGTGTCCTCAAACTCTACCGATGCCACATATTTTGGGAGAAAAACAGCCCGAGTGCCCGATGTTCGCTTTGCGAAAATCGATACATTTTCGAAGGCTCCACTGTGGTTCGAATTAGTGCATGTTGCCGAAGCACCGTACACCCCGCACGTGTTGCGTCGGTTCGTCAATGTCATCCTGTCTGCAACTTTACCAGTTCCGCTTAAGGCCTTCCCAATCCGCACACGGTAGGCAAAGCAGGGCCTAACACGTGATATAGGACGTTGGGCTTCCGTTGGACAGTTATTTTCGTCCAGCGGCTTCTTTTTTCACCCACATTTTCCGACGTCAGCTGTGGCAGGTGGCAGAAGTTGGTGCCACCACACATGGTTGTAGCAAAGGACAAAATGAAAAGGAAAACGGAAACCAACGGAGGGAGGGTTGGTGGGTAGCGGGCAATCTATTGTCGACGGCACAAATGGATGGCGCGCGGCCACTTGTCCACAGTATCCAGTAGCAGTGCACGACTTCAGCATCACGCGACGGAGGAAAGTGGCATTGATGTGGTTCGTTTGATTAGATTTTCGCGTTTCGCGTAGTTCTCGGGGACAAACGCCAAGCAACAGAGCAACATGTGTGGATATCTCACCAATCGTTGTGCTGATATTAAATTAACCAATTGAGGAGCCCGAGACCTCCACCAGGGTAAACGTCGGTGGGAGACGTGGGAGAAGCATCCAAACGTGGTGCGGGATTCGTCTGATTGAAGTGGCAGTGTGAGTGTCCAGGCAGTTTTTGTTTCACTTGGGACGGGGGCAGTTAGTAGTAGCAATTGATCGTGCAAAATTTGGAATACCGAGTCAGAATATCATACTGGCCGCCCTGAGGAGGACGTTCCGCCGAAAAGAATGCCGACCTTCGCCTACCAGAAAAATCTGTCTCTAAACATCTGTTTCGCCATTTCTTGGCTTCTTTTCGGACTCGCCACCAGGTTCACCAGGGCGGTCGCCTTCAAACCGAACCCCCGGCAGTGGTCCACGCGATGGGCAATTTATGGTAGCCGACAACTTACTTCAGCATCCACCAACCACCATCAGCAGCAGCAGCAACAGCATCAGCAGCATCAGCAGCAGCATCAGCAGCAACAACAATATCATCAGTCGACGACAGGTAAATCGCGTAGCAAAGTTTACAGAAAGTGGAGTTGGAAGGCGGGTGCAGGTTGGACTATATTATCGGTTTTGGATTGGTGGTTACTACTAGCCGGCGGTTGGCTAACTTGGCGCGGTGTCTTCCTTCGTTGGACCCCAATCGGTATCTGTATGGTGGTGGCGGCCAAGTGGCACCTTCACAATCGTGAACTCGATAAGAAGGGCCTCCCGCGTACCGCTGCAAAATGGCAGGTGAGTGTGGCCGGCCGTCCAATTTTTTTGGGACAAGCTCTGGTGGTGACAGGAAGTCTGTTATATCCTAACCGACCCACCGACCATTTTTAATTGTAGGCGAAAATGTACTGCTCACTACCACTGCGACTCATGAGCCGCGCATTCGGTTGGGTGGCCGACCGGAAGGTTCCCAAACCCGCACGCCCCATGGTGTACGGTCTATATTCGAACACTTTCGGCGTGAAGATGGAAGAGGCGGCCGCAGCAGATTTCAAGTAAGTACCTGTTAAACACGTTTAGCTTTGTTAGAGACATGTTCGAACTGTTGGAAGTGATCGTCGTTTGAAGTAACTGCAAATCTTTCAGATATTGAATATGAAAAAGGTAATATACACTACGTTTACGATTGATGCAAACGATTTTTTTCTAATCGTTGGTGTTGGTGGGTTTGTTTCTTGTGCTTCTTAACTGCTTGCTTTGTTTTTTAACTGCCATTTTCTTTGCTCTCTCGACTGTGTTCGAATAAAAAACAATGCTGCATCCTTCTATCAAACTTTTTGGAAGATAACTTTTTTTTTAAAACAAAATTTTTAAAAAGAAACTGTTATTGTCGCCTGACGAGTGTTCAAAATTCAACCTTTGCTTTTCTGCTTAAATTCTACGGTGTGAACGTTGGTATTGGTTCTGTATATACTAAGAATTTCTCGAAAATCTTGTATCAGACACTAACCATAGTTTTGTGTCCCTTTTGTTTCAACCAATGCAGAGAGTACAAGAGTTTAGGGGAGTTCTTTACCCGCCCACTTAAAGAAGACGCACGACCCATCGACCCAAAAACCTGCTTTGTGTCTCCGTGCGACGGACGGATACTTCATTTTGGTGCGGCCAGCTCGAACCTCATTGAACAGGTAAGACTCACAATCATATCTCAAGCATCGACAGCATAATTCCTTTCATTCCATCATTTTTTTCCACATTGTAGGTTAAAGGTGTATCATACAGTTTAGAGGCCTTCCTTGGACCACCATCGTGGTGCAAAAAGGACGCAACGGACATGGTGGAGAAGGTGAAGAAAAAGGCATCTCCCGACAGTGTGCTTTATCAGTGCGTCATCTATCTCGCACCGGGTGATTACCATCGCTTTCACTCTCCTGCACTCTGGAAACCGGAACTGCGTCGGCACTTTTCCGGCGAACTGCTTTCCGTGAGCCCCAAAATTGCCGGTTGGATCCCCGGACTTTTCTGTCTGAACGAGCGCGCCGTATACATCGGAAAGTGGAAGCATGGGTTTTTCAGCTACACTGCAGTCGGTAAGTTCAATTCTCAGAGCCCACGAGACCCGGATCTCTCTGTGCCGTTAGCGAATGAAAAGAGGTTTAATTAGATTATCACCCAACGCCGATTCGCCGGCAAAGGTGAAAATCATACGTTCGTTCCTCGTGGTCTGCGGCGTTCGGTTGATAAGAAATTAACCGATGCTGTAATCACTATCAATTTGTGATCCTCTCCCGTACCTCCGGGATCCGGGATGTACCCCATGACACGCGATACACGATCGTACGATCGTAGCTGGAATCCCGTTACGCTATGAATGGAGCCTGATAAGCCAATGTTCAGCTGGCATGAGTGATCGGCATCGTCGGGTGGCGTGAGAAGATCCGTGCAGATCCGGGTCATGGGATTCTCGTAAAAGTCAATGAATCATGTTGCTGATCGAAATTTCTTATGCTACGTTTTAGGAGCTACCAATGTTGGATCGGTGGAAATTTTCATGGACGAAAAACTGAAGACCAATAAATGTAAGAAGAAGAAAACCTTTGACGAGCTGGAGCTACCTAATGACAAGTACCTGGAAAAAGGGGAGCTGGTAGGTCAGTTCCGCATGGGAAGTACGATCGTGCTCATCTTCGAGGCTCCAAAAGAGTTCAAGTAAGTGGCCACACAAGCCATTCGTGTTCCTTCAAACGCAATCATCGGTTAAATTTCTTTTTATCTTATGATTTTCAGATTCAATTTGTTTCCCGGACAGAGAGTGAAAGTTGGGGAAAAATTGGGCACGTTCGAGGGAATCGAAGAGCAAGAGGAAAACCCTGAAGAGGTTAAACGTGTCATTGAATCTTTTTGTGAATCGGAAGTGACAGCATTGTGAAAGTATTTCGATGGGGTGCTGTCTAGACGTTCAGCGCTGGTAATTTGATCAGCTCCAGTGGTAGTTCTCAGGATTGATATAGAGTTAGTGGACACAGTTATTTCTTCTAGGAGCTATATGAAGACAAAACTTAGGAGTTAAGAGACTAAAGCGTATAGGGGCCCAACTTCTGTCTGATTGTAAGACAACGTAATTGCTCAATTGCTTGCAACAACCAAAGAAGACGGGTCTCTAAAATAAGATAAAATGCCAGGGAAGAGACAGAGAAACCTGATGGCGTATTACATTCATTACGTAGTACATATTGTACGCACCTAAATGGGTGGTTGATAGTAAACCCCGACATTTACCATCAATAAGGGAACCCCAACGCCAATGAGGGCACTATAGCAACTCAAAGCCAAATGAAGAGGCCTCCTCTGGCCGAGCAATTGCCTCAGTAATGACCGACCACGGCCAGAAGACTTTTAGATTAAGACACAAGGCAATAGCAAAAAGAAGATGCTAGGCGTGCAATAAATCAAAATGTCGTTACCAATCCTTTGCATGATTGTTAGAAACGAATTATTAAAGTTGCACGATCTTGAACGGAGGACAAAAGAGTGCGTTGCAATGGCGCTCTCTAACCGTTGCTTAGATGTATGTATTCCACCAGTTTGGGTTTCAAACGAGAAACAGTTAAGCCGACGATTCAGTACGAAAGCTACACTGTGAATGTGGAGTATGCAAACAGTCGAATTTCTAATAAAATATATATTTTTATTGACGCCGAAGAAAGTACGTACAGTTCATACTTACCTTATTTCATTTCTTTAATGAAAAATCTCCCTTTAGCACGAATGACGATGTGTTCTGGAGTTACCAGCGACGCTGGAACTTCTTTTTTGATAAATATATTTCCTCCCCAATAGCCATTGCTCAGTCTCTATCAATTCACCAAAAACCTTCACCCTTGGCAAAGACACTTGTGGCCCCAACACTTCCTTCCGGTGGGGTCACCACTTCAATCTGGATGTTGTATTGCTGATCTAGTCCTATGTAGCCATCCGACATAAGGTACACTGTATATATGCAGCGTCCTGAAAAAAAGAAGAATGATTTAATTCACGGAAGGCAAATTACGCACAAGACACTTACCAACGCGTGACGGTGCGTAAAAGCACAACTGATGCGTGCTCCTGTTGCTACGATACACACACCGCTTCAAGGCAATCACCTCACCCTCGGCTTGATGGCCTAATGTTAAAAACCATCCTTCATCCTTTCCCTTGGGGAACTTTGGACAGTGCACGTTGAGTGAGTCGAATGATCCTAAACGTATCAGCTGCACACACACAACGTATTCCTGATCAGCGTACAGCTCCATCCACTGCTCGCGGGTTGGAGGCTGCTGAACCGAACGGTCCACATCTCCCTTCGTGCCGTACGGCCCGCGTACCGAAATCTGCACATTGAGAGACGGCAGCTCGCTTATCACTTTGTAAATCTGTTCGATTTCCGGTTCCTCAAACTCTTGTCTCAGGGGGGCTGCCAACTTTTCATACTTTCGATTGCATTTATCCTTCAGCGCCGGAAGCGTAAGGAAAGGTAATCTAAGGAAACGAGAACACGACAAAAACAATTTCAATTACACATTCAACTTCTTCTAGTGACAATCTTAGCAATTGCTTACTCGGTTTTTATGTGATTGAAAACCGATGCGTTGTACGATTCTACGTTCGGTAGCGTCATAACTACCGGATCCTCCAACCAGCGTGCTTGGATGATGCACTGCATCAATTGCTGTATGCGCAATGTCGTAGCAAGCCATCCTCTTTCCGCACTGATATCAATCATGGCCTACGAATGAATATTTGAAATTGTTGATGTAATTCACATTCAGCTATAAACCAAATCCGTAAGAAACATCCATGACTAATTACAAGTTCGTGGAATGTTTCTCCCAGCCTAGTCAGTCGTATTAAACAAAGAAAAAGCCGGTTCGATGGTGAAATGCATAGTCAAAGTGATATACCTGTAAAATTCGTATCGATTGATCAAGCACCGATTTCGTGTCGGTTCCGTAATCAGAGTTGGGTAGGGGCAATCGGGAAAGGTGCGCCTGTAGCAATAAAAACACCTTCGTGTGTGGGTTGTCCACCGTCAAGGGATCAACCTTAAGGGGGCACAATTTCGCCAAGTCTCTGTGAAAACATGAAGAGGAAAAAAATCCAAGGTAAGCAATTGCCATTTGTTTTGCAGAACTCCAAATCTCTGCCCTTACGCGTTGTACAAATCCTCATTGTGGCGCACGGGGTGTTCTTCGAATTCTGCGGCGTCCGCCATTGCCCGAAGCAACTCTTCCATGCTTAAATCGGGCCGTAACGTGTCGGCAAAGTGACGCATCGTCACATGCGATAGATAGTAATAGGATGAAATGCGCCCCATCGAGGTGGGCCTGAGCGTGCGGTTATCTTCCTCCATTAGCACACAACCGGCACGTATCAGTTTATCAAGCACAGTTTCTATCAGTTCCGACAGGAAGTAATTGATATTCTCCATTTCCGTACTCTCCAGCCCGTAGTAGGTTGGGTTCCGCAGTAAACGCCGGTAGAAGTAGGTCCAGGTTAGGTAATCCAGCACACTTTGCTTCGTTTGCAGCGTACCCGATACGATCTCCGCATTCACGTGATCGGGCAGAACCGCGAGAAGGCTGGACTCCACGGGGAACGGGTCGTAGAGGAACTTTTTGTAGAAGTTTTTCTTAGAGTCCTGCACGTACACGCAGGCGATACCTTCGTTGCCAAACTGAGGTCGACCCGCACGTCCCATCATTTGCAGTACGTCTGTGATGGGCATGTCGACGTAACGCTTCAATTTGCCATCGTAGTACTCCGTGCCTTTGATGATGACGAGATGTGCGGGAAGATTCACTCCCCACGCCAGCGTAGCCGTAGCGATAAGGATCTGTATTTTCCGGTTCAAGAACAATTCCTCGGCCGTCTTACGATCGCGTTCCTGCAATCCGGCATGGTGCATTCCGATTCCGAACGCAAGCGTCAGACGCAAATTACTGTCTCGGACGTTCTGAAGAATTTGCTCCATTTCTTCCTCGGAGGTGTGCAAGAACTGCTTCGGGTTATCTTCCCCCGCGAGGAATGCAATGAGATCGAGGGCAGTGAGACGGGTCTGCCTACGCGAAGCCACAAAGATTAGCGCGGGTGTACACGGAGAGTACTGCCGAATGGCCTGAAACGCGGGTCGATTCATCGTAGCCATACGCGGGCAGTAATGCTTTCCCGGGAAACCCTGAATATGCACCGACAAGGGAACGGGTCGTACGGAAGGTTTAAAGTTGTAAAGCCCCATCATCCCTATGCCGAGCCAATTGGCCAAATCTTTTGCATTCGCCAGCGCTGTCGACAGACCTACTATCCGCACCGTACGCTCGGTATGGGAGGAAATAAAGTTCATTCGTGAGACGATCACCTCTAGCACCGGGCCACGATCTTCTCCCAGCAGATGTATTTCGTCAATCACTATCAACGCCACATCCCGAACGTAGTCTCGCGTCTGCCACGAGCGACTTATGCCGTCCCATTTCTCAGGGGTAGTCACGATCACCGATGACTCTTTGATTGCGCGAATGTCCGGCGTAACATCACCCGTCAGTTCAACCACCTTTTTGCCTAGCTTCTTCTCGATCCGTACCTTCCAGTCGTCCATGCGTTCCTTCACCAGTGCCTTCAGTGGCGCTATGTAAACCACCTTGCCAGTGGGAAGCAGGCGAAACACGCGGAACATTGCCATCTCGGCAGCGATCGTTTTTCCCGAACCGGTCGGTGCGCCCAATAGTACATTGTTGTCCGTGTGGTAGAGGCAGTGGAAAATTTGCGTCTGAATGGGATTGTAATGGGTGAAGCTGTAGAGCGATTCAAACTTTCGATTGTTTAGCACCGTCACCGGTAGGGGCTGCAGAGGTAATAGTTCCGTATGAGGTGGGTGTACTTCCGGGAGGATTAGATGCTTGAAGGACAGCGGCACCAGGTTGTTACTGCCGAGCCAGGTGTCACTAGCGACACGAATGTAATACTGTGGGGGCAACGGGTCCTTCAGAGGGATGGTCATGATGAGTTCTTGCTCTTCCTGCCGAACCGTTTGCCGTTTGGTGATTTGGAAGTACTCAGAGTGATAGATGTAGTTGCTTTCCGGATCCTCTATCCAAATCCAGAACGATTCCGCCGTCTTCCCGTGCACGCGATCGTTCCACCGGAACGATGCTCGTATAAATACACGAATCCGGAGAACCGTTCGTGTGATGGGCTGCAGGGTAGCCTCAATTTCAAGCATCGGGAACTCTTCCGCACAACGTTTGACCATCTTGGCATACCGGTGATTGCGTAAGAAGTCACCAATTTCCTTTTCCTCCATGTCCCGCAGGGCCAGAATGCTGAGCCCTCGCTTTTCAATCTTCTCTACCACATCTAACGGTAGAATGCCAAACTGATACATTGGCGTCTGAGACTCCCACATCTGTTTTTCAAACATTTTGCTTACGTTTAGCATGCGCCCGGCCAAGATGGGATTATTGGCCCGCAGCACAATGGTGAAGAGTGCTCGCGCAATTCGCACCGCGTTTTGCGTAATGTATGACATGTCCGACATTAGGGAAAATGAGCGAACGAACCCCTTCGAGAGGTACGTCTGCATAAGGATGTTGACTTTGCCGTGGATATTTTCACTACCACCACGAACCTGCACCTCACAGCACACGTGCGTCAGTTCGTCCAATTCATCCATCTCGTCGTCGCGAACCTTCAGCTGCTGGAACTCTTGCGCATTGGCCATCATCTGCAGGATGTCGGCATCGGTCATGATCGGTTTGAGCATCTCGTTGAATACCTCGACCGTGTCGTACTTGATGTAGAAATGGGATGCCGTGCGTCCAAGGTCCGTGACATTCAGATCACCAGTGCGTTCGTTGTAACGCACCATTCTGGCCTTGTCCAGTTCCATGGCTGCCTTATGGATCAACTGACGGCGTTTCAGCTCCAGCGAGGGATCGTGCCTAAGATCGTCATAGTTTAGCCCGTAGCATTGCGGGTTCATGCGCATCCGCACGAAGAGGTACGTGTAGCTCAACCAAACGATCGCCTCGTCCACGTTACTGATCGTTCCGAGGGTCACCTCGGCGTTTAGATTGTCCACCAAACACTGGACAAAGTTGGACTCGATCGGGAACTGGTTTGTCAGCAGGGATAGGTAGTGATTCAACTTATCGTGCGTCGTGATGATCGTTCCTACGCCACTCTTATCGTATTGCGGTCGTCCGGCACGGCCAAAAATCTGCAGCACATCTAGTATGCCCAGATCAACAAACGTACCATGCTTAGAATCGTAAATCTCAGTCCCTTTGATAATAACAGCATGCGCTGGTAAGTTGACACCCCACGCAAGCGTCGCCGTACATACTAACACTTTGATTAGACCGTCCGCGAAATACTTTTCTACCAAATTTCGATCCTGACGTAACATACCGGCATGGTGCATTGCCAAGCCGTTTTGGAACAGTTCTACAAATTGCTTGTTGCGACTCTTTGATACAACTTTTATCGCACTTCCGTACTCGGGATTGCTTTCCGGAACTAGCAGATTAATGTGTCCTCTTTGTTGAGCTTGATCCTTGATCATCGTGGCCGTTCGAACGGTGGCATTACGCGCGTGTACAAACACCATCACCTGATGTCCCTGACGTACCATGTCGATGCATCGTTCGTAGCAAATCATGTCCATGTCCGAGAGCTGTTTCAGTGCATTCAACGACTTTACACCGATAAAATTCGTACTCAACGGAACGGGACGGAAGCGTGAATCAAAGAAGAAGAGTCCAATCATTGGATTAACTCTAAGGAACCGAGCCACATCAATGTAATTGGGCAGGGTGGCCGAAAGGCCCACGATGCGAATCATGCTCTGAGAGGATTCCACAAGTCGTAATGTTCGTGCCACCAGTGCCTCCACTACCGGACCTCGCTCACCGTGCAGTAGATGTACTTCGTCAATGATGAGCAATTTGACAAGACTGATGAACGCTACATCGCCAGCACCCTTTCTAGTAACGACATCCCACTTCTCCGGGGTAGTCACTATCATTTGGGTCTGCAAAAGTTCCGTTTTCGTCAGCTGCATGTCTCCGGTTAGCTCTCGGACGGAAATGCCCAACGGTTGAAGTCGTCGACCGAAGTTGCTCGTCATTTCCGCTGCCAGTGCTTTCATTGGCGCCACGTACACCACCTTGAACTGATCGCGATGAATAACTCCCTGATCGACAAACTGTCTGATCGTGTTGACGATTGTCAGCATAGCGACGTTCGTTTTACCAGCACCGGTCGGGGCACACACCAGCAGATTCTCATTGCTATTGTAGGCGGCCGCAAACACTACACTTTGGATGCGATTCAATTCCTCGCAACCCTTGAACGCGATCTGCCCGATCTCGTCTAGTGAACTGATCTTAATTCTGTTGCTCCCGATTGACAACGGAGGTGGATCGGTGGCGGGAATTTTCACCTCCTCGTACAGTTTATTATCGCTTCTTTCCACATTTTCCGGAAGAACAATCTTATTGCCAGCGATAAATCCCACATGACTACGGGCTTCACTGTACGAGTCAAAAACAAAGGGATATTTGATCGGTTTGCTAGCTGGGCGGGAACTTGTAGCAGTACTCGTTCGGTCTCCAAGAAAAGGTTTCGTTTGGGCCACTAGCAATAAACTTTGCTGGTAATTCAGCCGCAATTTTAGCGGATCGATTATCTCGCAAGCTTCCTCATCATCGCCTACTTCGTTGAGAAGCTTTTTAAGCTTCTTCTCCTCCTTGTTCACCTGCTTGCGCAACTGTTTCTCCGATTCAGATTGTATCATTACCGGCCGTAGGTACGATGGTCCTTGCTGCAATGCTTCCATCTTCTTTTGGACTTTTTTCATCATCTTTATCTGGTCCAGCGCTTTCACGGATTCTATCAAATGCTTTCGATTTTGCAGTATTTCCGGAATCACGTCCAGATATTGCACACCGAGAAAATCGAATAGATCCATCTGAAGCTCGTCGTTGGTTTTCGCCGATTTCAGTAGTTCCATCAGATTGTCCACCAGATCCGGAGGTATCTGTTGGGTCAACCAGCTACGCGTATACTTTTCAGATTGTGGTTTCGAACCGGCACTTCCTGATGGTCCTGCCTGCACTGCAGCTGCTGCTTGCGGTTTCGGTATAGTTTCGTAATTCATCGAGAACGTTTGGACTGGTTTAGCTTCGGACGGTTTCGCCGGAGTAAGATCTGTGAGTTTGCTAAAATCATATTTTCTACGCTCAGGATACTTGCAAACTATATGCTCTCCGAAAAGCTCCGGCTCTTCCGAACTTTGTGCATATTCCTTTTCTACAAGGTACTCCCGACATTCGGTATTCAAACTGCTACTCATCTCGAATACCAACTAAAATGAAAAGGTATAATGTTAATCACTGTTTGTGAACACCAACGTGTTCCGGTTTTACCGAGCACATTTTGTTGAGAAGAGCGTTCGGTACTTGACCAAACATTTTCTTCAGCTGAGTCGAATGCTTCATCATAACGACTTTTTGGTCCAAAAACAAGCGCAACACTAAGATCGCTGCTTCGTCTATCAATGTCGTGTTCTCCTCCGAACCAACCATCTCTCGGCACATCTCCCAGAGGTCGCGCAGCTGTTTCGTAAGCACTCCGGAAGATTTTTGATCCAATTTGCTATTGATGAAGAGTTTCAATTCCTTCCAGGTAACGCCACTGCCGAAGAGATACAACCAAAATAAGTACATTGGATACAGATATTGCTGATTTTACTGACCTGGTAGTTTCCTTCTTGCGAAACAGTTGTATGGCGGCCTTTTCTTTAGGATCACTCGTAAGGTTCCGTTCGATATCCAAATCGGTATTGGCACGCATCGCGCGTGAAAGTCTCGGTAGTTCAGTCATTTTATCTACAAGCAATAGGTACTGCAGCTAGCAATCTTCAGATCACTCTGCTAAAACCTGTGCGTTTTATTTATGATTGTTTTAAAAACAGTTGTTTCACAACGAACAGCTGGTATCCACCGCACTTAGTCAGTGGTGCACTTAACCACTTTGCGGATGGTTAATGACTAATTTATTAACTTGATGAAATACGGTCCTACGAAGTCTTCTTCTTCTTCTTCGTCTGCGAGGATTTACACCAGTACGGCTGTTGAATCCAGCTTCCTGGGCCTTCGCCAGCTACTCTGGTGATGTAGACCTCTGTGGATTAAGGACCGGCAACTAAGGCCATATGCCCCGATTTTCTGAAAATGCTCCGACCTACGTAAGGCAGGAAGCCCTTTATGGTGAATCTAACTTGATGAGCAGCAATTGATTTTGTTTTGACCGCTCGTTAAATAAGAAACGCTCCTTCTGTCATATGGGCTGTTGTTTATAATCACGGGTTGAGAATTCACACGACCGTCGTTGGTCGACAGGCTTGCCAGCCATTTCCTGCTGGAAGCACGTCCTATGATCGTAGCCTTATACCGGGCTCACTCGGTGGTTGATAGATGCTTTTTGATTCTTTTCCTTTAAAACGAGATTCTATTAGCTACGATAAAGTCGTAAACTGCTTTCATTTTACATTGCTTCTTGTTCTTCCAGAATTTGATGAATTTATCCAACTTAATGTCCCGATTCTGCTCACGATTAATTGCATATTTACGACAGAAGAAAACCTTATGGGACGCGGTGTCTGGGGTATCACAAAGTTCACAATTTCCGTTAGGAGCACGTTTCATCTTGTGTAGCCAGAAGTTACCATAATCATGTCCTGCTATTAGTCTGTTCAGTGTTTTAATTGCCCTGGTGGAAAGGGACATTCTATAGTGCCACATTTTCCTATCAATACAATTTTGGAAGCGCTGAAATTTCTTTCCTTTTGTAGCACATGCTTCGCGGTACCACTGATTCGCTTCTGAGCGCATTCTGGATTCTAGCCTTTGGATCACATCCTTGAGTCTTATTTTGTTGCATATGGCATTCTGGCTTGTAGTGCCTAGTTTGGCTAGGTGATCGGCCTTTTCATTGCCAGGAATACCGATATGACTTGGGATCCATTGAATTTTCGCGTCTAATTCCAAGCAGGTGTGAGTGATGTTGCTTATGAGTTCATCCATGAAGAGATCTTCACTAGCTTTCAGGAGTATATGACAAGAAGACATACTATCAGTATAAATGATAGGCCCCTTAAGGCTTCTCATCTTGGCGAGGTGTAGTGCCTTGTCAATGGCTAGCAGTTCCACTGTGCATATCGATGTAGCGTTCTTCACTTTGAAGCTGAACTCCTCTTGTCCCGTCGCTCGGTCCTTAATTACAATCCCAATACCACAGCCATGCTCAGTGATGCTTCCGTCAGTGAAGATTGATGGACTATCCTCCAGCGTTTGCATCATGGTCCTGCATATCTGTCTTAGGGCTTCTGGGTTCGTACTGTTCTTGCTACCCTCCAACCCTGGGATTGATAGACTGATTCCCTCCTTTCTAACACCGTTCGTGGCATCGTTGTAGCTGTATTTTGTTACTATATCCAGACTCTCATTGTTATCAACGTATGCCCTGTGTTGTGGCGACGATTTGTTGGATATACTGATGTTTTGGAAGCTGGCGAGTGTTGATCTACTTATTTTCGCATGGGCCAAGGTCTTCGCGAGCTCCTTTGCTACTAAGTACTCGCGTCTAATTTCAAAAGGAATCTCGGAAGCAATTGCCATCAAAGTATTGATCGGTGTGGTTTTGGAGCAACCAGTGACCTTTCTTAGGGATTGGTTAATTACAGTGTTGACAGATGCAATTTTATTTTTGTTTGCTCTACTGGTGCAGGCGATGCCATATTCTAGAGTGCCTCTGATAAGTGCTCTATGAAGTTGCAAGGCCCTTTCCGGATGGACCGAATGACTTTTATTGCATAAGCACTTAACGATGTTCAGTCGCTTACTTGCTTTTTCCTTGAGAGCTTCAATGTGTTCATGGAATTTTAATTTTTGGTCGAATACCACACCCAAAAACTTGTGCTGGGTGTTAATTTGCACCGCTGAATTGTTTATTCTAATTCTCAAGCCAGGATCGTAATTTGGGAAAACCATCGCACAGCATTTGTCTATGTTGACCACAAGGTTTAGCTCGTCTAGGTGGTCCTTGAGCCTGTTGACCGATGCCTGTAGTTTCGCTGTTACCGCTTGTATCGATTGGCCTGAGTGGATAATGGCAAAATCGTCAGCGAATTGGATTACTTCTCCATTCGGAGAGTGGCATTGGCTTGTGTAAATGTTAAAAAGCGTTGGGGACATGATGTCTCCCTGTGGAAGACCGACGGACACAGTTCTTCTCAGGGTTTTCCCATTGACGCACATTTCGATTGTCCGGTTCTGAAGAAAGGCTCTAATCCATCGCACTGCCTCTGGAGGGATCAAGTAGGCTTGGAGGATTCGGAGTAGCTTGCATATTGCGACACTGTTGTATGCATTTTTAAGGTCAATAAAAATGATACCAGTGATCTTTCTTTTGGCGTTATTTAAGCAAACTTGGTTCACTAGGATGTTGGTGGCCAAAGTAGTCGCGCAGTTTCTCCTGAATCCCACGGAAGTGTCCGGGAAAAAACGGTATTTCTCCATTGTGTCCAATATGATTTTATGCACTTCCGTGTTTGCCGCCTTAATTATGGTGGGGAGTAGCGAAATTGGTCTTAGGTTTCGGACGTCGTTGGGGTCTTTTCCAGGTTTGGGGATGGCCACGATCTTAATTGTCCTCAATACCTTTGGAATCCTGCCCTGTGCCCACATTCTGTTGAGGTCCTTTATGAGCATGAGGGTGGTGTCGTCGTTTAATTGCCTCAGAATCTCATAGCTTATTTTATCGTAGCCTGGCGCGGTGTTCTTTTTTTTTGTGACAATGAGGCGCCATTTCTTCAGGTTCAGGAAATCTCCCGCTCCCGTAGAGTCATGGGCTTGTAAGCTCACATCGGACGTTTTTCTGCCGGTGGGGAAGTTTATTTTAAGAAAATCCTTAGCCATCGCTTCATCGCTCATTATGGGATTCTCCTGGTGGTGACCGGGGCGTCCCTTCACCCTGTTGACAATTTTCCATAAGGCATGGGGTTTGGTTTGCGGGGTGACGTCATCCACTGCTTTCCCTAGGCTGTCATCTTTGCCCTTCTTTTTCAAAAATCTAAATCTAGCAGTTTGTTTTTTTAGGTTTATGTGGTTAAGCAAGGTCTTATGTCTGCTGTATTGTCGTCGGGCTTCATTTTTTTCCTCCCAAGCCCGGTTAGTCTCATCGTTCCACCAGGCTTTGGCCACGTACTTGGAGGTACGACGATTTCCTTTTATTATTCCCGTGATATCCTTGCAGATAAGGCTGATGGCAGCGTCCTGGTTGTAAGACAGTTGACCCACCTCGCTCAGGATTTTGCTCTTTTTATAGGTGACCCACTTTTTCCTATGCACAGCCAGCTGGGTTTCAATCGTAATTGCCCTGTGATCGCTCGTGCCGATGTGTAAATCCTCCACCCTTCTGGTGGTATAGGGCAGGATGTCGCACGAACACGCCATCACGTCGATTGCCGTATTCCGTTGGCTGGTGTTGGTGGGGATGTATGTGGCCTCCTTGTTGGTCACTATGGCAAGGTCATGTTCGTCCATACACTCGAGTAGTTGCCTTCCTCTACTATCTGTAGGCTGGTCGCCCCAATAGCTATGATGTGCGTTAAAATCACCTGTAATGATGATCTTTCGGTGCTGGCTCAGATTGGAGCACAGCTCTTCCATCACAGCTTTAAAAACTGCTAGCGGAGTTTTGGGAGTGACATAGGATGAGGAGATCACCAGATTTAACTTTGGTAAGCACACGGCTGTGGTCTGCACATAACACGACATCGCATGGCTGGTGATTCTGCTTGCCTCGAGGCTTTTGTGTACCGCAATGGCAGTACCGCCGTAACCGTCCTCCCTATCATCCCGAAATAATTGGAAGCAGTTTAATCTAACATTGGCGTCTTTCTTTAACCACGTTTCTTGAATGCAAAATATGTCAATGTTCTCGTCTGTTGCAATTCTTTCCAGCTCGCCTACGTTGTTTCGCAGACTCTGCACGTTACATTGTAGGATTTTTATTTTCCTCTCTTTACCATCCATCGCTTGCATGGGAATGGTGCAGAGCGAACCGAAAAGCTTGGTTTCCATAATTAATTATTTTTTACACTTTAAATTTCATAGTCACTCGAAAAATTTTACCCGCTCGGCAGCGGATAATGATCTCAGAGCCATTTTTACTCCGTCCTTGTTTTGTATGACCAGTTCCTCTAGTTGCGTTGGTGTGTCTTCCGACACGTCCATGCCCTTTGTGTTTGTCTTTTCGTTAGTTGATGAGGATTCCCCCTCATCGCAGCGTTCGGTAGTATCGGTGTTTATTTGAATTTTGTCTGTCTGAATGTCGATTTTTTTTGGTTGGGTCACCTGCTCAGGCAGGCTGACCATTTCTTCTTTATAGTTTTTAGTAATCCTCTTCGTGTTTGTTTCGTTTCGTGTTGTGCCCTTTGTCGTTTGGGCGAAGCTTTGGTCTGTAGTAGTGAAAATCCTTGGGACAGTGGGGCACTGCATCCTGCGAATTTTTCTTGCTTCAGCGTAAGTAACGCGGTCCAAGGTTTTAATCTTTTGTATCTCTACCTCGTCGAGGTATGTTGGACACTCTTTGTTGAGAGTGTGGTGGTTGCCTGAGCATGACACGCATTTAATAAAGGGACACTCACCTTCGTGTTCCGGCATACTACAGTTTGCGCACACGCGGTCGCCTCTACACCATTTCTTGGTGTGCCCAATTTTTAAACAAGTGGAGCACCGCATGGGTTTGGGGATATAGACGTCCACGAGGACGGGGTACAAGCCGAAATCTACGGACCGGGGGATTACCGTTGTCTGGAAGGTAATAATCGCCGTTCTAGTGTTAACGATCTCATCACCTACTTTTCTTTTCATAATAACAACCTCGGACACTTTTTGTTCCTTCAAGCCGGCGAGGATTTCTCCTTCCGACATGAATTCTATGTCCGGGCATCGTATAACTCCCTTGCACGTGTTCAAAGTGGGGTGGTCAATCACTTTTACGGCTATGCCACATGGCTCGGGGATCTTCTTAATTGTCTTAGCTTTCTGTGCTAGCTTCTCGTTTTTCGTTCTTATTAAAAGCTTGCCATCCCTGAGCCTAGTGACATGCTCCGGTTTGCCTCCCATTGCATTCTCGAGGACCTTGTTCAGTAGAAAGGGATTTACCCGGCTTAAATCTCGTCCGTCGGTAATCGATTCCATGACCAAAAATTTTTCTTCAGCCGTGATGCTGGTTGCTACTTTTGGCGCTACATTTCTGTTTTTTTTTCGTTTCGGTTCAATCGTGTCGCTTAATGCTCCAAAATAATTGCTGAGGGGTATCCCCCCTCCAGGGTCATTGACCCCCATCCTCGCTAGCTTGCACTACTTTGAAACTTCCTTTTTTTTTTCCTTCTTGCTTCAAAAAGGGTAAAAGGGATTGAGAAAGTCACTGAACTATAAAACTTATCACTCTTTTCAACGTCCAGGCAAAAAGTCACCAACTGACAAATCAAAAAACACGTGTGAATCCGTCAGAAACCAACTGTCGAATGGTCCTACGAAGTCTGCCAAGTTTATCTCAAAATTGCAAACGTTGTCGCAAGAATTCCTGCACGGTGCCACCTGTCAATTTCATTCGTGGCGAGCCGGCTTCTGTCAAACGTAACTTCAATCTGGAATATGAAATATTGATATTTCTGGTATTTACCGGCTTATTTTTAATAAAAATATGTCTGCTCATAACTTTAGATTTTTTCTAAATCATTCCAACACCGTTTAATCGATATATTAGTTGAAATTTTATACCAAAAATGTGTAAACAGAGAACAGATGATCCATGTAGTAAACAGTAAACAACTTCTCACAACAAGTCATCTGTTTTGTTGTTTTTGTCGTGCGTGCTAAAAGTTGCTAACAACAACCTACCTAAGTTCGAAATGGAATCTAAAGATGACGATTATTGGAATGATTCTACTAATAAATCGTTTAATTTCGACGAAGATGATGTAGGTAACGGTATGAGGTGTGCGGAACAGATATAAAAATGGTTCCTTCTTGGTTGGGTAAACAGGTGGCAGTTCTCGAGATACCATCCAACAACAAACGCAGCCTTTTCGGGGAGGACAATACATCGGAAGTGAACTACGGTCATACGCAGGGAGAAATCCCGTTGCACATGATCATTTCGGACGAACACCTCGAGCTCGTTCTGCAGGAACAATCAAGAAATGAATTCACCATTCCTAAAGGAATCTCTTTGGAGGAGGAAGTCAAACTGCTGCGTAAAAAGATACAGGAGTTCGATTATGCTCCACCGACGGAATCGGTGATTCGCAAACTCATACTCGGTAAACCATGCTCGTTGGAAATGTTTCGCGCATTTTCGGAGAAGGAGCAACTGCTTGATCAAGCTGTTGCCTCTGGCAGTGGCAATGCAATCCTCAAAGTGACTCTTTTCCTGGATCGTACTTTGAAGAAAAAACTATTCTACAGTATGCTGCAAACCCGCCCGGAGGCAGTTTATCATTATATGACCTATTTGTCACTTCGTTTAAAGGTTACGGAATGCACGGATTTACTTGTGTAAGTTCAAGTTCATGTGCACTTGGAGGCTGAACCATGCCATTGACTAAACATTCATTTATCTTGCAGATTCCTTGGAAGACACCATGAAGCAAGTGTAAGATAGCTCTGCATGCCACTTCAGCTGAAGCATACAATGTAATTTGTTTTACTATTCTACAGTTGCTGCAGTTTTCCATATTCGTTTGTAGTACACTCAATGTGGAATTTAAGAAGCAGAGATTGAAAAAGATTTATTGTGACTACTTCTCACAGCCCGGATCGAACTCATTCTACGCACAGTTAGTTGCAAATTACATAAATCTATTGGGTAGGACATTTGCTTCTGCTGGAAACCAGAGGAATGAACTATTATAAAAAGATTTTCACATATTTACAGAATACCAAACCGGCGAACTTCATGCTTCAGGTGGAACTAGCAAAGCAATCGGCATTCAAGATAAATCCGTTCTCGAAACGTTAAATTATGTGTGCGGAAATTATAAATGGGGCGACACGTCCTTGCAAACGAACGCCAATCCATTCAAGCTGGCCGAAAATCATCAGGTATCACAAGCACAGTTCGAATGGATAGCATTAAACGAGCGGGCAAAACGCCAAGCGTGGCTAGATTTTGATCATATTTTTGAGAAAAAAGCCTGGCTTAATCTCAAACAGAAATCTTTCAAAATTAACATTCCCATTGATCGAACTATCTTGCGGTTGTACGCACTGCATGCACCAGATCCGGTTCTGAACACGTTCCTTGGCAAAGTTGAGGATCTACAAAGAAGATTGGCCTTGGCTCGAAAAGTGCATTCCAGGCATGGTATCATTGATGCGTTGGTGATGCTTAAAGATCGTGCGGAGTTGGAAGCCTTTCGGGATACATTGGATGCTGGGACGGAGGAGCGACTTTACGCCGAAAATGCCCTGAAATCATTGGTAAGTTAATTAATGTAACTATTTTCCGATTTATCGAATGACACCCCTTTTTTCATTTCCCAACAGAATAACAAGTGGAAAAGTGATGCCATGAAATTAATAAAGTGAATTTGAACATCCAAAGAAGGAGAAACTGTTTCACACTATTGATATGATACGTGTCTTCTGATATCAGAAGCTAGTGGATTAAACTTTATTTGAGAATGCTAAAAGAGCTAACATGTTCTAATAAGCTGACTAATCACAAGCGACTACTTCACATGCTATGGTTAATTCAGTGCAGATATCATGGACTGTGTCTCGGCCTTATTTCTTTGCCTGAAGAGATCGAATATATCCAAATTTTAAACGTGTCCCCTCACGCAAATTTACCTCCCTCTAGTTGTCCGTTAAGTGGCTATTCGTAGTGTATTAGGGATATTTACGAATAGCCGTAAAATTGTCGCGATATCCCCTGGGCCATCAGAAAGGTGCACAGGCGCATACACCACCTATGCTATTTGGCTTTCTTCTCTGCATCGTTTTGAATCAGATCGACGACAATATTGTCCAGCTTGGTGCTGAAAGCCTCGAACGAGAATCGTTGCTGGACGCGCTTGCGCCCCATATCACCCATTCGCTCGCAGTATCTTTCGTCTTTCACCAACTTGGCCATGGCACTGGCAAAATCGCTTGGGAGGGGCTCACATAAGAACCCGGTCTGTTCGTGGATGATTGTTTCCGTGGGACCGCCACTGTTGGCCGCGATGACAGGCTTCGAAAGGTACATTCCCTCCAGCGGAACTATACCGAAGTGTTCGAACTCTGGAGTGTAGATGAGTGCTTGAGCGCGATGTAGGAGATACAGCTTCTGACGATCGGTTGGAGACTTCAGAAGGCGAACCTTAGGTCGAATCTGCATATCTTCTGCTAGTTCTTCGAGCTCGTCGTAGTGCTCAACGTTTTCCAGCACCCGGTCATCGTATCCACCGGCCATAATAAGACACACTTTGTTCCACTCCATCGGGGACAACCGTTCCTGAAGTGCCTTTAAAGAATGCAGAGCCAATGGGAGATTCTTCTTCCGCTCATATCTGTTGATCGACAGGAAGACGAACGCATCTTTCGGTAGCTTGACCACCTGATCCGATTCGCTCATGGTGGATTCATCGAAAAAGCGAGTGTTCAGCGATGGATACAGCACATCCGGGTCGGTTGAGATACGTTTGAATGTTTCTTTGAACACCCGGCTGGTAAATTTACTGTTTACCAAAATACCATCAGCTTGGGCCGTGGTTACCTCCTCGAGGTAGTTTAGCGGCATGCGATAGCATTGTTTGAGTAGGTTGCCTGGCTTGGAGAGCAGCTGATCGGGGTAGTGGCAGTAAAAGAGAATCTTCGGATTAGGTCTGGCCAATCGGAAAATAGGTATCCCGAGCGAAATGAGATCGCAAAACACCACATCCACCGGTTCCTTTTTGGACAGGAAAAGACTGTAGTAGAATGCAGCATAGACCATCCGGATGTAAGCACAAACGGCGTAGAACTTCCCGAAAATGTCTCTTGGCAGCCAGTCCCCGACCGTCATGACCTGCAAACGCCCATCTTTTGTCTCGTCGAAGCAATGTTCCGGATCGTGATGGTTGGTAAGAAATCTGACCGTGTGCCCTTTGCTCTGGAGGGCCAATGCAGCATCCACTACAAGCCGTTCAGCTCCACCGATACCCAGATCCGGATGAACGAACAATATGCGCACCATTTCTATTGCTGGGCAGGGGAAAGGAAACGTTGTATTCAATCGATACAAGCAGCAAACGAGCAGTAAAACAATCTCACCTGAGAAAACGCGTCTTCAGCGGCAATTACTACGTGTAAAACACACGCAATTCCAGCAAACACACCAAGTTTTCACATCCGTCAAACTTACGTACGTCGCATTGACGGTTCTTTGCGAACATGCTCCACCGAATCAGCTGATAAACAACATGTCAAACAGCTTAGCTCACAAACAATGTTGTATTGTATACAAACAATAGTCGCTGCAACATGAACGATCCTAATCGTAAAATAGAAATTGATAAATCTTCGGTAAGTATTATCTTCCGAAGCCGTGGTTAGAATACAAGCTAATTTGATTGTGTTTTCCTGGGTTCTATCAGCTTCTTAGCTTAAAAGCGGAACTACTTCGTAAGCAGGAAGAGGTCGGAAGAGCAAGAGTGAACTCGTCCGTGGAAGATTTTGTTCCCAAAAAAGTACCCAAACCGGAAAAGGATGCATCTGAGGGTCGAAAGAAAGGTTCCAACAATCGAAAAGAAAAGAAACCGAGGCCAGCAGTCACCGAACTGGAAGATGCTGCACAGTTGGCTCGATCGAAGCAGATGTTGCAGGCGAAAGCGAAGTATTACGAACGGATGGTGGCCTCCGGCGGTGCGCTTAACACGGACGAGAATAGTTTGGTGATGTTTAACAAGAAAAAACAAGATGCAAAACCGACACACTACTTTTCCGAGGATTCAGAAGAACATAAAAGCGATTTAAGTGATTCCGATTCAACCACCGACAGCGATAGCAACGAAGACGATGACAACAAGTGGTAAGTGTTGGATGTGATTTTGCCATTTTGATATTGTCCGTTCATGCATTCATTTCAATTTTGCATAGGGTGGAATATACCGATTGTTTGGGACGCACTAGAAAATGCCTCAAGAAGGACCTGCCGCAATGTATGGAGAGAGACCGAGAACTAGCAAAATCGGTGGAACCACGAGAGGGACAACGACGAGAGGATATGGACGGCACGACCGATAGCACAACACTTCCGAAAGAGCCCGAGGAAAATCTGCAGAACATTGAGGAGCAAGAAGACGGAGATATTATTGGACCAATGCCCTCGATGGTCACTGCTGAGCCGGATGTTGGAGAAAGATTCCGTGAGATGCGGGAGCAGTGGGTGGAGCAGGAAGAAGCAAACTTGGAAAAAGATTCAATACACTACCAGGACGTATTATTCAACGGTGAGTCATTACAACATTATCATACAAGTCAGTTGAATTATAATATTTCCCCAATTGAATGATGTTTGTCGAAAATAACTGGGCACAACATCGCCATTTGGTGAGAACGAACAATCGTTGATGATCACCTTTTTTTATCAGACTGTGAAAACGCACGTTAGGCACCCGTCCACCGCATAACGATTCAGCTTCAAATTGAGTCCAACCGGAACTATCTTTCCCGGTCGCATGATAATTTAATTGATTTCGCACGCATCGGACCATCTGGTGGTAAAGTTAGAAAAGGAGAAAGATACATGCGCGATGCGTGTCATTTCGGTTTTGGCACTAATTTTCTCAATGAATGGGCGCTAAATCCGCGGCCCCTCCGGTGCTACTCGATTAGCTCGACAGGAAACGTGTGATAAAATGGCCAATGGCAGCAAATACGCATTTCCGAAAGTTGTTATGCAAATTTGCATATGCTGGCAATTGTCATCGATTCGCCAGCTCGGTAATGCAAAAAACGGAAACAGGTGGCAAGAGGCGTGCTTGCTGCTGCTGCTGGTCGTGATAACTAGGAGATCCGCTTGCTCGTTTGCACTCTATTTGAAAAACAGCCACCGGAAGAAACGGCAGGGTTCATAAATTGAGGAGATTTTGTGTTCACGATCCCACGATTGATGGACCTACTCGACGTCCTACCTGCATAATTCCGGCTGATGGTTGGCAATGAGATGGGAACAAATTATGATTGGGAATATGTATTTGGAAACTAACCAGCACAAACTCGTGTGACGTCTCATGTGATATTGTGCACTGTTGTGAATAAAACAGAAACGATACTCTCTGAAAGTCGGGGTCGGGTGTCCTTCAAACAATTCCGGGAAGGTGAAAAATATTTAAAAAAATTTGTTGTATCCTTTTTTATATTATTCAATTGATTCGTCCTGAAGATACAATCCAGTTCTCTACTTTATATGTATCGTGTGATACGTACACGCACACGCAGCATTGCTATTCTCTATCGGTCATCATTATCATTTTTAATTCCTAAGAGTGTTGGTTACTTCCCAAACTCCATCCTAATTATATTAGGTTTAGCGAGACTCGTTCATGCATTTTCTCTCGGTTCCCATTTTGCATGGTTTTAAATAAGCTGTTGAATATTCATCGTTGACTTTTGAATATTAAGATCCACTGCTCTGTTTTGCTACAATACATTTTTTCTGTATTTTTCCTGTTCCTAAATTACGCACGCTTACGCATCATAAGGGCTGTATAGCTGTTTATCGGGTGTTTATTGGGTCAATACATAAGAACAACATCGATGTAATCCTCGTCAGCGACGTGAGCCTACCGGGTGGTTTTTGGGATTCGAATTCCTTATGGCCAAAGCACGGTCCTTTCGGAAGGAGGGGTTGAACGGGGAAAGATTGCAACTACTCTTATCTAACCATTTTATTCATACGAAAACAGTTTCGGTCGGTATCTAAACGATTGATACGCACTGTTCACTACACTGTCCTGGCACTAAAAGGGTTCTTCCTACATATTGCGTTTAGGGGTAAAGAAGTTGATCGTGATTTGTTTTACCAATAATTGTATTTATTGTTATCATAAATTCATTCGATTTATCGTTACCATATACGGTGATGACTGTGTGTTAGCATCGGTGGCTAATTGCTATTTACATTTATTTACAACTGTTTAGTCCAGTACGGTTCGTGTTCCTTAACTTTTAATCAACACGTAGGAGATTTAGGACTAGCACATAAATTAACGCGTGGACTTTTAAAACGTTCAACGAAAACTTGTACTTGAAACATATGGCAAGTATCACACTTAAAGAATCCTCTATCTTTTGTCAGCTGGGGCTTTTTCATGAGGATGCTGGAAATACTTTATAATACTTACACGGGTAACAGGGGTGTTGTTTTACTTTCCTACCTCGTCATACTGACCCTACTTTGAGCTAGGGATCTATTTTTCTACCACGTCCGCTAGTTTTGGGATCGAATAAAACATATTGAGTATCGTCCTCACATACAACTCAGTTCTTAATCCCCCCACCCCTTTCATACTGATGATCATCCAAACGATTAGTCATTCTTGGAATGCAGAGTGCAGTTATCCGCCGTAATGGTGTAGCTTAATGTTGTTCGCTCAAAAGAAACCATCTGAGCGAGGCAAAAAACGCGATAGAACTAAACCGGGCCAGGGAAAGCGTGTCCACTGAGCTGCTGCCACTTGCGATGGCATTTGTTTCGCCGCTCCGATCGGCTTCCGTCACGTTGCCTCCCCCGACACCCGGATCATTACCGTCTTTACTCCGCCGATCGGTCGAAGTGGCCACCGGCTTGAGCGTGATGGTAATTTGTGTCGTAACATCCCGATGGGTCGGTGCGGCGGCAACGGCGATCCCTTCGTTGTGCAGAATCTCCCGCTGATGATGCTGCAGCGTCCGCTGGGATTCGCTTCGATCGCCATCCATGCCGGAAGCCTCGAGCATGTCCTCGTCGTCGCTATTGTTGGGCGGCTGGTGGTGGTGATGCGTTCCACTACCCAGTCGGTTCCGACGGTGTGCCGGCATCAACGACTCCTCGATCGATCGACGAATCTCGACCCGAGACAACCGGTTGCACAAGTCTTCGATGCAGTAGCAATAGTCGATGTTGTTGGCACTCTTGCAATCGTTGATGGCTAAGGTTTCACCGCATGTTCGCGTCTCGATATCACCTGCAATGAGAGTAGGAAAAAAACAGTCGTCAAACTAGGTACTACACACTCATGTCGCCACACATCCAGTACAAAGGTGGGCGCGTTCGGTTGCTGCCAATGTTGGTATCATAAGGTAATAGTTTTTTTCCGTAGGTCGAAACAGTGACTCAACGGCGGATAGAGTCACGCAAAATGAGTGACCCTAATATGAAATAATACTCTAGGTTTTTATTCAGCGTCTCGTGACTACTATAAAAATATTCCTGGGTGGATGGGGATTTTATATGTTTCAGTGGGCAAAGAAAATGGTGGATAATTTAATTCAAGTACGTAACCGAAACTACCATCGTGCCATGCAAAGGCTCTGAAGGTTTCCCAGATTGAAAATTTATTTTGCACACGCGATAACGCTCGCATGTTTCACAGTAGAGAATTTTTCCATTTAAAGCTCTCCGAAAATTTGAGGGACGATTAAGTATTCATGGGCTTTGAAGATCGTTTTTGTTACATTAGGGTTTCGCAATCGAATTCACTTTACTGGGGAAACTGGCTTAAAATGTGCTACCCATGTGCCCCATCCCGTTTCGTACGAATTAGATTCCGGTACGCCACTAAACACGCAATTAGTATAAGAGCCTCATATGCTGCTCCCCAGCCCATTTTACCGATGCCCGATGAACACAGGCTCTGAGTATCCGCGTTGGAAGATCAACAACTTTTGTGCGGAAAATGGTGCGAGTAAAATTTAAACATCATTACACCTTTATCGTTGCCTTTCGAGTCGCTTCATAAAACCGCTAACAGGTCCCTCGGTGGATGCCATCGTCCCCCTCCTCCCCATCGGTCTCTTTCTCGGGACTAAAGCTATACCGGAGAGTACAACACAAGCCGGATTACCTTCTCGAGTTAGCGATTCTTCTTTTATCCGAACGATGCGTATTTGTGCGTGTGCGTGTGTGTGTGTTGAACTAATAAACTTTCATTCTTCATTAAAAATGAATCCTGTCATCGGCTGGCGGAGAAAGGATCTTTCATCCAACCTGTACACTCTGTTGACACGGCATACACGATGGCGTTGATTATCATCGATGCGCAAATGAAAGAGTACGGCTCCATTAAGATGTCGTATCACTTGCGCGACTTTCAACGTATCCCATTCGAACCGGAACCGTCGAACGTGTCCGCCATCCCATCAACGTGTTTCCCTCGGGCTTGTTTCGTTCACTTCCTGGCGGTGCCACATTGATGGGGCGCCTTTTTTTTTTTTAGAGAATATCATTAAAATTAAATTTTCTCTCCCTGTTCATGTACATGTCACCCTAGTGGATGATTTAGAATGTGTATGCCTTAGACGATTAGTACATATCATTATCAAGAGAAAAATTAAAATAAAACGCTCCGACTAGCGTAGCGTGTCCGGAACCGCGTTACGATAGGGGCGCTTCTGGAAAAAATACTTTCTTTTAACCAAAGCGCACTTCTGGCTGGCTGAGATGACATCTCGTGGAATCCATCCTTTTTTTTTTGTGGGGCCTTTAATTTAACAGGCGTACATAAGCGATATTTCTTGAACGATAAGTGAACGAAGGAATGGGGAAAAGCTGAGAGAAACCTCATTCGTGCTTTTCGTTCCGGCAATGGCAAACTTTTCCCCGCAAAGATAAACAATCATGCCTTGATGGCGAAAGACATCCCTACCCCGTGCCGTGCCGTGCGTGTATGTTTTTTTGTGCGGACTGCTGGTAAAGTTTCCTACCCGTAAGAAAATGCTGGCTGCAGATGAATCGTTGTTAGATAAGTAATATAAGGATGATAAAGGATTTCACGTGCACAGCAAAAAAAAGAGCAGGAATTTAAGTTCTAACTGGTGGGGGAAACTTTTCATTTCGGTCCCATTGTGCCGCCCATGAGCGTTAACAGTTTTCATTAAAACACCTACTTGTAAAGGGTACTCAATTTGGCAAAACATAAAACACCAATCCGCTCACCAACAAACTGTTCCACAACCCATTACGAAATCGGATAACATCCGGTTTCAGAAAACAAGAATTGAGCGAGCAAACATATTAAATGGCAATAATCGGGAATCGAAATGGAGAAACATGGTCAATGAAATCCAATTTAATCGCTCTCTGTGTGCGATCGTTGCAAAGTTGCACCCCGAGAGCCCAACAACATGATGACGACCACCGCCTGGCGATGATGGCGAGCCAGAAACAATAATGTAATAAATGTGACACCCCTAACCCGCCGCTGGAGAGTTCAAACTAATTTTCCACTTCCTTCCTTTCCGGTCTCTCCAAGAGCAACACCGGATCGAGGATTTCAATTTGCTGCCGTTTCTCCAACGGGATGCTTCGTTTTGTACGATTTCTTCCTACTTCGAATTCTTTCCCCCCAACGGGAGGGGGGCGGTCGCACCAGACGAATGTGTAATCTTTGAATGGATTTCCTTCCTGCAAAAAGAAAAGCACGGTGAATTCATTTTGGACGCTGATAGCATCGGCGGGAGTAATTTAATTAAAAAGTTGCGCTAAAATCTCTACCATTCTCCAGCGTTTACGGTTATGAGGGAGCGATAGTTTTCTTCCGGTTCCGTTCATTGTGGAGCTTTCGTGTACACGTATCATATAAATGAATAAAGAATCACACATTATTTTTTTGCAACCGGCAGAGCGTTGTTACACCGAGTTTCCGGGCGTAGATATATCTAGGCAAGTGTGGAAAAAAAAACACAATCTCCTCCACAAAGAATATTTCGTCGGAGGTTGAGAGAATGCGATTCAAGATTTTCATTTATCTGACGCACTGAAGTGCATACCCCTTTGCGGCTTTGTTGAATGTTGAAATAGAGGAAAGGAGGGCTCGGATGGTTGGGTTTGATAATTACTAATTTGACTTTTATTTAATTTCATCCCTCTCGTCGTTCACAGAGGCTCGATTGCACGGTGTTGGATACTATGCCTTTTCAACCGACCAGCAGGAACGCAGTCGCCAGCGGGAAGAATTGGACTCAATCCGAGACTCCACCATTGAAGCGCAACGGGAACGGGAAGCGTTACGGCAAGCACGCGATAAAATCATCGCCGATCGAGTTAAGGCTGCACGTGCCCGCCAGAGGGCTCGCCTGGGCTTACCACCGGAGGAGGAGGAGGAGGAGAACAAGCCCACTGAGAAGACGTCTGATCAGTTGTATGAAACGGCGGAAGAACGGCGGCTTAAAAAGATCGAAGAGAAGGAGCGCAAAAAGAGGGAAAAGGAGGAACGCAGAAGGGAACGCGAAAGGGCACAACACGTGCGGCCTTGGGACGCCGGGAAAGATCCCAATGGGGAGGAGAAGGATTGGGTTCCGGCCAAGGAACGCTTCGTCCTTTCGCAGCACGAGTGGAATGATCTGAAACGAGGGGAACGAATCGCCGAATTTGCTCCACCGCAATTCGACCGACCAAGTGCTTCCAATGATCGCAGGCGAGAGTGGTCACAACCGCCTTGGAATCCAGCCCCGAGGGCGTGTGTGGAGTCGGACTCGCTGGAATCAAGCGAAGATGAAGAGACCATCGTTGGGCCGATGCCACCAACGATGGGAGATGGCTCACTTCCGGTCGAACAGCAGGGAAATCTTCTGGACGACATTCCGCTACCGGAGGAGGAACCTTCGGCTCGAACTCTCTTTTTCACCACAAAAAAGAACCCACCCAAGAAGGAATTAAAACGACGGAATCTGAATGCCGTTGAAACGGTCACTTCCGCCAACCAACCGCCAATTCCGATTCGCAACGAGCTAAGCGACGACGAGTTGTCCACTAATACGACCCAGGAAGTGCGCGGAAAAGGGGCAGAAATTGAACCTCCTCCAACGTACGATTATTATGGTCCTTCTGGAGGCACAGGAGCGAGCCGGAAGCGACCCGCAACGGACACCCAATCGATGCTGGAGGCGTCCATCGAAGCAGGGCTTAAGTTTTTGCGGAACCAGTCCGATAAAGCGGGTGGTCCGGGAACCAAAAATCGTTGGTCTTCAAATGCGGACTATTGAACGTACTGTTTCTGATCGTTCAACGTCAATCATTGTTGATCGTGACTAAAAGAACAATAATACAATTTAAACAAAAACTAGTTATGGCGATTGATTTGTTCCGAGTCGATAAGGAAAGGAAAAGGCGTCATTTTAATATAGCGACTGATCTTTAGAACAGCTGACGATTGTTAACTATGCGAGTAAACAGCAAAAGATGTTCGAAACGAATGCTTCCATCATCATCATTACTGCTGCAGCATAGCTATTGGGCTTCCATAACAAACGTTGGAGAGCCATGTGTTTTAATGAGGAGTTAAAGCTGTACATCAAAATGCCATACGGAACCTAGTCAACGGCGTACAGAAACGCGTGGACGAATGGCGCTTACACATAGAAGTATGCTGCAGTTACACTCGAAAGCACTTGTCGCTTGTATCTTTTCTCGAGTGGGCGCTCTCTTGCCGGCGATCGAAGCAGCAGCATCGTCTGTCCCTTTGGCCTGTGCAATAATCTCTCACCAACCATCGTCATCAGCATAATCATCGTCATCAACTGCTTTTCGGTTGGCTACGTCGTTTCCCCCTGATCAGCCAAAGGACGTTTAACGGTGTCATGATCATTATCGTTTTTGCCACCATCATAATCGTAATGTAGCATCTTGTCCACCGACCGACAGCGGGTCTTGGGCCCTCCAACGCATTCTCACCAGAGCTAGCCGGTCGCCGGACACACGAGCAAGGGCAGATCGTACTTGCGGGCGCACATGAACCGATTTAAAAATCTCTGCTTTACGATTATGTTTGTGATAATAAAAGCGAACTTTCCACCGTGAAGCTAATCTCCATGAATGCCTGTCGACGCACGGCACCAAGATGTTTTGTTGCCCTTTGCACTAAACTACGAAAAGATATACGAACATACGGGTTTCATTAAAAACTTCAAGTACGAAAAAACCCCATCTTGAAATGTACTTTAAACCAAAGTAAACCTTAACCTAGAAATAAATTTTACATCTCCCATTTGTAGTAAATACCTACCATCAACCTGCGTCAGGCAACTCGTGTACGACGGTGGGCATTCGAATGCGTATTTTTCCTCCGGCCGGAAATCTTCGCACGTTCCTTCCACAATCGGGACACTGCTTTGTCCACCGTGCGTCGGAAGTGTTTTGAACGGGCCGTCGGCACCTTCACCGCAAATGTAGCACTTTTTTGCGTCGACCAGCTGGACCGCCAGGATCCACAGGAAAACTAAATAAATGAAAGAAAAGACAACATTGAATCATTTTATTGAAAGTTTGTATGCTCTTTGATATAATACAACTTAAAACACTTTAAAAAACCAATAAGATCATCACCCACGGCTCAATGTTTATTCCAAAGAAAACACAAATTAGCTCCACGTGGCGCAAACACGTGGCCGTGTTTTTACTCAACCACTCGCTCGCTTCACTTGCTCTTTGCATTTTTGTTAACTCTTTCCTTGATGGAGTCGTTTTGTTTTTTTTTTTTTTTTAGAATCGTATGTTATTTCTTCGCTTTAAATAATCCAGCAATTCAGATGAAACACATTATACCGAATTTCTTTGTTGGCACTTTCCGCTGATATCCGATGAAAGCGCTCTTGTAAAAAAAAATATTTTAATGTTTAGCACATGTCCCATCAACATCAAGACGCTCAACGCAGCAGCACCATTCAATTAAAGAGAAATGGTAATGATACCTATACGTTTCAGGCTTATGTTGTGGCGCACTTAAGACCGGGCCTTAACCGAGCCAGTTTATTTACTTTTTTTTTTTGTTGTTGGGAGACCAGTTAATACGGATCGCACGCTTAGAAGAAGCGTACGGAGAAATGTTGTGACATGAAAAGACGTTCAACACTCATCATTGAGGAAGCAACACTCAAGAAAGCAAAGGCAAAGAGGCAGACAAAAGAAGAAAACAAAAACTCTTCTCGTTTCTATCATGAGATGAGATAACATTCAAACAACCGAATTTCCACTCTCCAGTAGGGCTGTTTATTGATTTTCAAATATTTTATCCGAGCTTGACACAAAATAGATGAATGTTCTATTAGAAGAAAAACAAACCCGTAAACCATGCACGAAATATGCTCGCCTAAATTGTCCGTCAGCAAAGATTTACACAACAATTTTGTACATCCTTCGCGGTACACGGTGCGCTTTCCGCCTCAGTTGTTTGAATTTGCACACGATTTTGTTTTGATTTCCACGGAACTACCACAAGAGGCGATACGGTGGATGCAAGCATACGTCATTGTATTTGCATTTACATTTGCATCTCCCCGTGCATCTGTGTAGTTGATTTTTGCGCGCCTTTTCAATTTCCACCCCCAAAGCACCCCGAGGAGGGGGCCTGGGTTCCCAGCAGGGTCGAGGTTGTTTTCTCTCTCTCGGGAGGAATAAAATTGCAATTTAAAACTCGGCCACCGTATGGGATGCATCCCGTGCATGCTGCTCGGGCAAGAATCTTCCCGTCTGAGAAAGGCGAAACAAGACCACGTGAAGCGAGTGAGTGAATGAAAAATGACAAAATGATTGAGCAATAACGGTGGCCAGTGTTACGATGTACCCTTACCGTCCGCCGGTACGGTGCGATTGTTTCGATTGACTGGCTCTCATATTCTACAGAGTAATTGGGATGCCTTCTTCTTTTCAAGGATGAGCATCGAAAGAACGCAACCCGCCTCAACTCCAGTGAAGCTCCAGTGAAACGTGAGAAGCTATTTACAGTGACCCGTGTCGTCGTAATTGAGATTTATTTAAGAGCTTCTTCGACACCGGACCAGTCATTCTGCGACTGAAATTGGAAGACTATCCGCCATAAGTGCCGGTACTGAGCAGCACTCAGTGCTCGAACACATCACAAGGCGCCGGATGGATTCTGGGCACAGCGTAGAAGAAAAGGGTTTCACCGAGGAATGCTGATGGGCCTGAGATGGAACCTTTCAGTGGCGAATCTTCTGGGAAAGAAAAGATCACCTTATCACGCTTCAAGAACTCGAAGGGCTGCATACAATCGATGGTTGTGGCAGCAGGTGAAGCCGTTTCTTGACAAACTCCTCAAACGTGCCCACATTGTAGCACATACGCGAATGTAGTTTCACTGTCGGATTCGACAGGAATGTTCAGCAATCATCTTCCAATTTTTCTAAGGTTTCTTCTGGAAAAAGCTCTCACTGTAGTTTTTTGTAATGTACTCATGCTAGGAATTGCCCCGTTAAAACAGCTTTTTTGGAGGTTTTTATCAACCATGCCTTTTCCAATTTCTCTTTCGATTCTCTAGAAAGGTTAGTAAGAGCCAAGAATAAATCTATGGAATATGAAAAAGAAAACATTTCAGAATACGCCCAGCTAACGATTATTAGAATGTCTATAGCCGCCTTCCATTTGCTTAGATTTCTCGATAAAATCAGCATTTTTAATAACATTCATGTTTCATGAACAGTGAATCTCAATACGGACTACAAGATGATCTATTTTTGTATGCTGAATACATTAATACAGTTATCATATTCGTTGAATAAGCATTCATGAAAGGCACATTTCTTTACAAAAGAATTAGATTGAGTAAGGAATTAAAAAAAAGACCACTTCAATGGAAATATTCCACAGTACAACATATTAGCTCGGTGTAAGACGCGACCTCGAATCACATGAGGGTTTCTTCACCCAACCCGTGCTGGGGATTTCTATTTGATTCCTACATTTCCAAATTGGCCCATTGGTTGTCGGTGGCATCATTCATTCAATGACAGCCCGCCTTTATCCTTGAACATTCATCTCTGATCCCCGCGTTGAGTACTTTGGACTCCATGGTACTGCTTTTCCGCACAGCTTTCGCCACACTAAGGACTGTTAGTACGATCGAGAGTTTTCTTACCATTTGAAGACAATTCTGATACATATGTCTACACATGTCCTCCCGTTCGTTCCGTTGAGTACTGTTAGTGCTGTTGGCGTTATTACTGGTGGTAATAATATTACGATTTCCACCGTTGGCTTCTGCCCTATTGCCATCCACGCTGGTTTATGTACATTCTAGCTAAGGAAGCGTGCCTGGAGCGGTTCATTCTCCGACTATAGTGATTACCTTTGTGGGGACAGGGAAAAGCTTTCGATTTCGCGTTTATATTTGATTACATTTCATCCCAAACGGCCCCGAGGATTTTCCGTGCATTGCTGCGACATCGTGCAAAGCTAGTTCACGTGTCCATGGGGCGTTTGGTAGACGGCTTTTCCTGAATGATTTTTCTCCCAAAGCGAGAACGCTTAGCTGAGGTTTGTTTTTCTTGGCCCCAGTAACGGGCTAAAGGAAGAACCTTCTGAGCTCGAAGTATAATCTCAATCCTCCGGGGTGAAAGCTAAGAAGAAAATCGCACCTTGGAAGAAGCTTCCATTTCCGATTGCGTTGCGCTTCCTTTTCATTAGATTTCCTTTTCCGCCATCTAGGTTTTCACCATCAATTCACTGTTCAAATTCAGAGATTCAAATAAGTTTCTTTCTAGTTTTCGTTCTTTCTCGTCGCAGCATTGATGGTTTTACAAACTTTCTATCTGGTTGATAAACCATACTCATGTCACCTTTTTTTGTTGTTTATATAGTTTCGCTTATTACAATCCTCTTTTATTCCACGTACAGAATAGACCACATACTAGACTAACTAGACTAACAGACTACGGACGAGACCAACAGACAGAGTAAGAAATAAACCTTGCTGCATCTTCAGCACAGTCTACTAGATAACTATAGACTACTAGATTGTTGAAGTTGTAATCGATAATTCAACATTTTTGGCAACTGGCAAGCAGTTTGTATGACCGTTTTTATGAAAAGATAACAAAATACTGCTCAAATTATTAATACTGCTCAGTGTTGTTTTTCTTAAATTCCATTGTGAATATCGAATTTGTCCATTGTTAGCGAAACTTGTTAAAGAAAAAATAATATATTGTTTATGTATCCTAGGAAAAGTACTTGTCGCGTGCATTCCCACATACAGGTAAAGGTGTAAAGTCAAACATATTTACATGACAAACAGTAGTAACCATACGATCTTCGATATTTGTTGGGTACAACATCCGGACCGGTGGGTCAACACGTCGCGTCCAGCAAGTGTCATTATATTGTATTTTGTAGCTCATTTCCTGGAGCAGGAAACCGAACACCATCCTCGAATTGGTCCTGGCCACCTGGCAGCAACTTGACCGTTCAAGTTGAAGTTTCAACCAACCGAGAAAGGCTCGACCAACCCATTGATACGTTACGTCACATAGCAGCAGGTATCCTGGAGAGGTCATCATGGTTCCCGAACAAACTTCATACCTATTCAGCACCGGAACGAAACAACCCCATGCAGCCCTCGGAAAGGGAAATCGTTTCTCGGTTCTCCATTCAAAAATCGAAGCTCAGTCAGGTGTAAGAATCTTCGTGTTAGTAGTAGCGCTACCCAAGCGCTGTGAAATTCGACTGTGAAAACCCATGCCGGGGGGAAACCCGGATGGCCAGTGGGGATGGTGTGGTACTTGACAAACAACAAACAGAAGTTCTTCATCGAACACATCAACAACTACTGGAACCGAATCTCGACAAGTGTACGACGCCGGATGCCGAGTCAACGAGTCCCGAATTTATGTTGAAATCCCCCCTTTTTGCCGTTACATACCAAAGGAATCGCTTCGCTTCGCCGTCCCGTGGACGAACGTTCCATCATGGCAGTGTGTTAAATTAACATACAACCACCATTCAGCGCACTCAGACGAGTTTCCAGCGACGTAGAGTTGCGAACAGAAAGCACGAGTGTCCACTCGAAAAATTAATTTAAAGTGACACTTTGTCTGCTCGATTCGCCAGCGTTTCACTTTGGTTCAAAGCAGTGTGTTGGATGTTAGTGGGGAAATTCTCTGGAGGAAAATTCCAGCAACCTTGCTCAACTTTTCTTCGTTAGCAGTGCGGAATCCTTGCGAAATATAAAAACAAAAAGCACCAGTACACGCTGGGACACTATGGGGAGGGAAAGAAAAAAATATTTTCCTTACATTACCTCACCGCCTTTACAGGTCAGATGGTGGATTTTGAACGGGAAAACACCAGCAGGATCTTATTGCGAATCATAGCAGGCGGGTGGGATAGAAAATATAAAAATAAACAATTGAAATAAAAATGGACGATGAGTGTTTCCGGTTCGATAAAGCACGGTTCCGACCGATGAAAGGTAAGCAGGAAAGTTGCACCAGCACAAACGAGCGATCGTGATAATCGTGGAAAAGAGTGTGCACTAATCGAGAGACAATTTATTATCGTATATTACTCCATGGAGAAAATAGTTTCGAAACTTTATTCAAATTAATTCTGAAGCTACTTAGTTCAAAGACAAAATTCATAATCCACCAAAAATACACTACCAAACTATTTGCAGTGAAACTCAATTGGTTTTTCGAAAGCACTAAGTGCATAATCAGTGCAACTTTATAAATTCCATAATGGAGCACAAATTATAAAATTCATAAACAACAGCGTCGTTCCGAAATGATGATGATACAGAATTAAATTTCCCACCCATCCATTCTCCAAATTTTTGGGTTCTGCACTCGCCTCCACTTCCGACGGCAAACTCTAGTTCCGGCGTGGCAATGGTTCGTGCCCGTTGTGGGTGGCCTAGGCTCGGGGTTTTGGGAATAAAACTTTAACCATAGTTCTTCGTTATCTAACTTTCGCCAGACTGCGTCAGACCAAACCAAAGACCAAGCGAAACGATGTGGAACAACGAGAAAAGCCACGCGGCAACCAACCGGTAGAAGCAACATCAGTCCGACCGACCGTCGGAACTGAAAGTGTATCCTCTTTCATCGACAATGGGGTTACTTTTTTCCTTTGGTACTGTATCTACCGTTCTGGCGCCCAAAAAGCGGGCTGGAAAAAGTGTGGAGCCTCAAATGAGAAGATGCCAACCGGTCGGGTGGCAACCGGAAACCGATTGTGAAGCGGCCTGGCAAACCACTGGAAAATTTTCCCACAATCGCGGTATCCTGTACGCCTGCGAATGTCCTTATTTTGGTATCATCTCCAACTCGGCGCACCAACGTAAGGGCAGCGACAAAATCAAGGGTTGGCGACGAGGGCATGGGTCAGGGGTTCATTCTACCGAGACCTTATGTAACTTCCCACGGATCACATGCTTGTTGCATTCTAAATGCATGGGAGTCCTAGTTATTCACACTTTTTACCGTATGTGCCGTATCACCAAAAAACTCCTTTTGTATTGGTGGTAATGGATGACTTTACATGGGTTTGATAAAATATTACATGAGCCTTTTACGTCATGATGAATAGTACTGATAGAAGAAAACTTTTACCCACGAATATAATCGTTCTATGAAATTATTCTCCCTCCCACCACACTAGGTATCATCTGAATGGGTGGTAAGTACACCCGACACCCCATGTTCTACAATTATATTTGTTCAACTTTCGCACCACGACAACTATTGACCAGAGCACAAGAGGCTTAAGAGAAGTTACAGACCAGAGTTTGTCGGTTAGCCTTGAAACAAATCTAACAAACCGCGACCAATCGGAGCCACCAGGGAAACTGGTCGCACCCGGGATAGGGTTGTGTGCAGCCTGGAACTGACCTAGTCGTGGAAAAGAGTGCGAAAAAGCGATCAACGCTGGGATGGGGATGATGAGGAGCTTTGTCGCGTAATGAAGATATATCTCTACAGTAAAAATGCTTAATGGGTGTTATTTATGGAAGGTTGCAAAGGTACCCACCAGCCCCACCGAAGAATTGTTCACTTTTGTCGGCAAATCGGTGTATCACCATCGCTGAACCATGCACTGAATTATGGAACGCAATTTATTTACCTTCTTTTTTTTTTGGGGAGGCTTTGTTGTTCAACCTACTCAGTTGATAAAAATACAAAATATTATTCTGGCATTTTTCCCCTCAGGCTTGTGATTTGATTTTCTCCACATTTTCACTAACGAAAGGGATCAAATCGACTTAGAGCGGTTCCACACTTCCTTTCGAGCAAATTGGGAAGGAAAAAAATATTTGCTTCAACAAAATAAAACCAGTTCGCAGATGTAAAAACAAAAAATGGTATAGGTATTATTATTTCATCTCGCCAGCCATATCGGTTGCAATTTTTTTTTTGCAACAACAAACCTTCCAGCAGTTTCTTAGTTCATTTCTGCGGTATTGTTTTGAAGCCATTATTTTGCTTGTACCCTTTCCGCCCCCGCGGGGGTGGCTGGAGACGTACGTCTTGTTTCATCTTCCAGAAAATCGTTTCCATTGGAAAATGACACCCATGGTGCGGTATTATCTTTGCTTTCGCTATCTTTACCCACAAATGCCCACCGAAAACCAGCACTCTTCAGTGCGGAAGAGCATAACGCGGGGAAGTAAGTAGAAATACAAACCAAAACAGATCAAATTTATCATCCTCGTCTCCTTGGTCTCATCCCGTAGGTTGTCTATTGATTTGTTGCGGAATGAGCGTGTAGGAAATCTAGACAATGTTCTACTGTCGGATGATTCTAACATTTCTTATCAAACTCATCGATACTGAAATGGGAAACGGCAATGGAGCAAATGAATCAAATTATCATTAGCGCAGTTGCAGGCATAGGGATAGCTTCGCAAAGCTTGACTCAATGCGAAGATTATTGTTTAACATGTCGTGCGTTGTTTAAGTGATTTTCCTTTTTTTCTTACTCAACATATACAAAATATAGCCCAGCATGTTGCAAAAAGAACCGTTGTAAGTCAATAAATCTCGTCTCCAAGAAAAGCAACAAACAGGGGGACGTCACAAAAACACCAAGGATATGCTGTGTTTCGCCAAACCGAGGCAAAAGTTTTTATTTTGCATAATTGCATTTCATTTGGATGCAAATTGTGTGTCCTCCCCTGCAGCACACTCTAACGTAGATAAGCTCAATTCGCAATGTTATTAGCACGGTGCCCTTACTCCCCCACTTCAACATTGTTAATGTGTTGCCAAAAGAGATCGTACTACCAACACCATAGTACAACCGTTTTTGTCGCGTAAATCAGAGGGTTACAAAACGCACCAAAGTGAAATAGGATAGAGCGAAGAGGAGCGACTGGAGTGTAGATAAAAAGCACTCAATGAACAGCCAAATTGCTGCACAATCGAGCGCTATCACGTATGGAAAATATCACCAAAGAGAAGAGCAAAAACAATGCCGCCGGGAATAGGACATCCGTTTTTTGCGTACAGTCCTCCCGAAATGCGGACATGCCGACAGGCTTTTTTTCCCTGATCGGTATGTCGTCCACCGTTGGCTGCATATTTCGTTTGCCATTTCGGAGACTATTTTTCACCTTTGTTCCGTCGGGGGACCGGGCGTCTCCACCCACTTCCGTCAACGGTGGGGAAAAAGTTTAAATATTCATGATCCATACGACAGCGACACCAAATGCAAACAAGTTAATTCCAAACAACGGACGAGAGGGTGCCATGAATATTCCACCACCTGAAGGCGCATACAGAGGAACTTCCTGGGAAAGTCGCTCTATTTGATCGTGGGGAGGAATACATGTAGCTCCAATACATTAGGCTCCAAGTTTTCAGCGCAGAGTGTCCTCATGCAGTTGCAAAATGACCGAGTTTGAGATGCGGAACATAACAAACAGATTACTTGCTAGGATTTTACTGGTCACTCTTGTTCGTTAAACTATGTTGGAAATTTACCTACCTTCCTCGGGCGGACGTTCTAAAAAAACTAACTGCAAACTACGCGTCTTTCCACAAAATCAGTGTTTAATGTCTTTCGAAAAAATTTACTGCATAGCCTCTTTCTTTTTCCAACTCTGCCTTCCATTCGTTTTACCTTTTGCTATTTTTTTTTGTGATTAACATACATTCAATCACGCAAACTGATGTCTCCCGGGCGCAAGGTAGAAAGAAATAGCTTCCAGCTCCTTTGGTGCGTGTGGCGCCGTCACTTCCAACCAGGACAACCGTTACCCGAGAGCACGACACCCAACTTTACGGCAAAATTATTCCACCAGTTTTTCCATCGTTCTTGATCCATTACCATAAGCATAAGCAACCGAGCAAAAGCAAGTACGTTCAACGTTCCCGCCGCGAGCCACAAAAACCATGCCCACAAGCTGCGATAAATTAATTGATTTTAGTTCCGGCCATCCGAAACCACCACGACGACCGCAGGGAATAAGACGTTTTCGTACACCTCCGGTTTCGCTCGCTTTCTTTTCCTCCTTCGTTTCCTGAAACCTGAATCGCTATGAGCAAGGGAGTCTTTACAGGAGCACACCCGTGTCGAACACTCCGAGGAGAATTGAACCACCGTCTTTGTTGATTGATAATAAGATATGTTCTGCACCTGGGCAGACCACTTTGAAAACTCCTTTAACGGTCGGTTTCAACCAGCGAGCCGCTTTCTCATACAAATATTTGACTACTCAGACTGATAACCCAAGACGCTTCTTGTTGCAAACACGCCTATAGGACTGGGTGTCCAAAAATATATTAGAGAAGCAAAGATATTAAAACCAAACCATTGTTCAATCTGGTTGTTTTTTTACATCGCCGACACGGTTAAAAACGATTTGCTTTGATCTTAATTTATGCGCATAGATTGATAGGAACTTTTGAAGGAACGACCCTTTGGTCGAATCAGTCCCACTTTACAACACATTTGAATTTACATTCACAGAGACATCAACCCGCTTTATTGCAAGCCGCCCCACTATGGCTGTTCGATCTTGAATCTTGATTTCAAGGAAATATGTGTTGGATACAAAAGACATTAAACACACACGTGTAATGAGTGGTTTGTTAAGCTAGTTAACTTCCACTTGTGATAGGTAAAATTGTTAATATTCTACTTTTAATTTTTCCAAGAACCAGACAGTATTCTCGCTAAAGGCAAGGTAATAACCTAAATGCGAATATTCATCCACAACCCATTCAGTGCAACGTTACCGGTGTTCGTTTTCCTGGACGACTCATCATAACTTCTTGTTTTCTCTTTTTATACGGTGCACATCATAGCAGTGGCTAGATGTTACGGCCAGCATCAGTTCCGTGTGGGGTACGGCTCGTCAACATTGCGCACAGAAATAGCTGCTGCAATAAAAGTATTTCGATGTTGATTCGCTCCGGTACGAATCAAAAAGCGAACCGACCGGCAGAGAACGTGGCGCGTCGGAAACGGCGAACGAAGGCGTACGACGTACGTTGGACATCGTGACATTCCCGTGCTGTTTTGCCCCCAAAGTCAAACCATTTTACGCGAGCTCCACGAGAAGGGTGGGCCGGCTGGAATCGCCGCTGGACGGACGCGATGTGACTGCTGGTGACATCACAGCAAATGTCAAAGCATTTCCTGTCAACGCTCCATCGCCTGTCCACAGAAAGGGCCACGGTTTTTTGTTACCTCTTGCCCAGAGGCAACGATAGGGATGCTATTAAACACTCAGGCCTCCTCCGTTCTGGCCACGAGACAGTTCCCGAAATCGTGGCGTTGGATGGATTTTGGAAAAAAAAATGTGTGCATATTTTTTACCGACCAAAGCCCGTTGATGTGACGTTGAAAAATAAATATCTCCACCCGAAACGCCGAGCAGCATCGGAGCTCGAATCCGGCTCCCTAGTTAATTCAGTTCTCCGGTTAATTGGCGGTGCCGTTGGAGCAGCGGCCACTATGGCCGTTTGCCAACACGGCACTTCTAACCGCACGTCCACGTCAGCCCGGTCAGTGTTTCTTCCTTTTTTCTCTGCAATCAATTTTAATGATCCACATAACAATTCAGCAGTATTGGAGGATTTTTGGTTCCACTATCAAAGGCAACCGGTTAACCGGGGACGGACGAATCGGATGGTGCCGATTCCCTACCCCTTCCTTCTTGTCGCGCTCAGCTGATATGCGCCGGAATTAGAACCGGAGTGGAATTTCAAACATGCTCATCATGCGATATACCTTCGGGTCGGATCGATGCAAACTGGAATGGGGGAAATGGAGCACGGGAAACAAACACACATGTGTGCAGAGATCGCATCAAACTCGTTTGTTTAAACAAATTCTTCGCTGACAGATCGAGAACACTCAACAATTCGGAGACGTATTTTGATTAGCAGAAAACGTTTGTTGACCACATTGTGTGTTAACTTGACACGAAATCATAACGAGAAGTATTTTAGTATTGAGCTCCAAACTGGCCACATTTTTGTACAGAATAAATAAATATTTTTATGTGTTTTATCGGACTTTTTCATTCATTTATTTTAGGTATAAGTGTAAAAGTTTATATTTATAAGAAACATTAAACACTTTACCACATTGTTACAAAATACGGCTTATGTTAACCACTTGGCACATACTTTCATTTGTGTAATGATATCCTGAAGAAGATCATGAAAGCTCATGAAAACTTATCCTTATTTGAGTTAATGTTATCTGGTTTCATTACCGTCTTCTCCCGCTTCGGCGCCATCACGAACGAGAAGTCATGGGAAAATTGAACCTTTAACCTACATAACTGGAAAATTACCGCCATTACAGTGTCTCAGGGTGAAGATTCAAAACCGATTCCGTTTCCCAACCAGAGTGGCGAGGCGGCCACTATCAACGTAGTGTTTCCCCCCGGTGAATTTCATCGTGCTCAGTCGTGCCCGTTTGTGTGTTGTCTTGATCAACTACCTTGACATTGATTTTTCGCTCCCGGTGCTACAGATGGAGTACGTACGTATGCCATCAGGCGATAAGCGACGGTCGTTGACGTTGTCATCGTTTTGGGGGAGTTAAAATATTGTCGTAAAATACAAACGACGTGATAAAAAGAGCAAACACTCCGAGCAATCACCCCGCCGTCACCACCGCTCGCTTGCTCATTTCCTTTGGGGCCAATGCCTTGTGCCAGAGAGATGGTACTTCCGGTAAAAAAAGAAGCCCTACGGCATGAACATCAGTGGAAAGACGTGCCACCGTATCGTGGAAGGTTGAAATTGTTACCGGTAATTTAGCGCGTGGTAAATGGTGCTGATAAACATGTGAGATATCGAAGGCATACCGGCACCAATGCCTCAGGGAGAACACGGCCAGAGTCATCAGGTGGCAGAGAAAAGCGGGTCCGAAAAGGTTTGCCTAACGATTCTTCTTCCGTTCGTGGCGAAGAGTAGGAGCGAATCATTTCCGCTTGAAAATAATTCCAAACAAACCAGTCACAAGCGAGATTTAACTTGAGAAATCTTTGCCTAAAAATGACCAACAATCGCCTTCACGCCCAGCTCTGTGAATTATTTCAAGCACATGGCCTTCGATCGAACGCAATCCCCTTGTGCGAAACGGAAGCCATCCACCAAATGCATGATTATTTGTTCCCACATGGACCGCATCACCCAGGGTGTTTGCTTACACATGCCTCCGATCTTCGGACGGGAGAGAAACACCGCGTTGCAATCGAAAGCCGCCCTCAACTGCATTCGGTAAATGCACATTATAGGTGCTAATGAATCGTTTCATTAAACACCGATATTGGTCGATAATATGTATTGGCCCATTGCGCTACTCCCTGCATCTTCATCATCATCGTCATCATTATCGTCATTTGCATACACTATCGTGGTTTTAGCCAATGTTCCGTGTCTCTCGCACCATCCCCGCTACATACAGGCCGCGGTGAATCCGTGTCCACCGTTACTTGATCTAATAATTACTACTACATTATTGCAATACAACGTAGAGCCGGCGAAAGGGGAGGAATGTATAAAACGTCCTTCAGTACACTTCCTATGCCTTTCTGTATACAGGGTCGATTCCACACAATCGATGATGAAAATTAATGAAATGCTTTGCAATTATGGTATGGTAATTTTGAAACGATCATTTTAATCAGGTACCTTAATACATTTGGCGTGTTGAAGAGGGATGATTTGGTGGCATTTGATTAGTTGCAGGAAAACAGAGAAGAAGCTGTTGAAATGGCACAACCATGATTATCTCGTTGGACGTTCATAAATCGAATACAAATTAGAAACTCTCTCTGCCTTTTAACAACAACTTCACAAACGCCGTGAATGAACGAACGTTGGGTAACTAGGGCCGGCTTTTAGGTGTAGAAAATAACTCCTTTTTTACCCGAAAAAAACAAACCACCTCAACGTAAACAACCTTCACGATAAGCTATTTCGTATTATTTTCTGCATTCCACGTCGCGCCACGATAGATGACGTTGGTGGAAAAGTATTCACAGCAAAACTGTACACAACCTTCGTCCGCTATTTAAGCCGTCGTTTTCCCACTACTGCATTCCACGGACACATTCGTGAGCACTCCGTACGTGGGAAAATCCATCGCACGCACTTGCGTACGCCCACGTTGCTGTTGCTGGTGGAAATCGTTCCCACAACCATTTTCCGGTTCAACAGTTCGCTACCAACTGAATAGTTTCAGTCACTCTATGAATAAATATGTTTAAGAGACCACATTACAAAAATGGACACAGTACATAAACAGTTTACTAAATACTTAAACAAGGGTGTAACCCCATAACAGTATCTTGTAATACTTTGTAAATTAAAACAAGAAGGCCACCCGAACAAAATCTCGCAAACGTTCCCCGGATGTAATGTGGAGAAATATCGATCATACGTGATTGATGGCTAGAACCTGCCTACCGCCGGAAGCCGTCATCCATCCATCGTCCAATTGGAAAGTTAGGGCCGAACGTGCGCCCTTCACGTAAAATTTAAGAATGCACAATGTGATGGATGGTTCGAAGGATGAATGAGCTCACGAACGCACACAATTTGGCACGCACGTGGCACCGTAAAGGCCACCCCTTCGGCCAGCACTGACCTAACTCACCGCTGCCCAATTTTGCAAACTGCGTGACCGGGTAAAAGGCAATCAAATCCACGTTCCTGCACGAAACAGCGAGTCAAAGTCAGATAAAAAGTGTTTGTATGTCGTGATTTCGTTTTTGGATTTCAAATTAAGGTGATTTTGTGGAGCCCTTTCTCTCGAATTTATTTTTACAAAAGCGTTTGATAGAATTCATTCTTCCGTTGTACCTCGTTTAAAACATAGCCATTGTTTCACTCACCCTCTCTCTGTTTCCCTTAATCGGGTTTAAACTCAACTGCTACCCACGGCGATTGAACATGGGGACAATTTTCTACGACATGCAGCATTCGAGCAAGTTGCTCAGATCGTCCGTTTAGTCGCCTGACTCCGTACCTGACTACCGTATGGCCGTTTTCGGTCGGATGATGTATTCATAAGCATAAACTATGTCCAACAACATCATCACCTCCCTCCGTGGGGGAAGTCATGAGAGTAGGGGATACAGCAACTCCCGGGAAAACCCTGTATAGGATACAGTTTTTGGTGCATAATGTACTCGTTTACGCAGCTGGCTCCGTCAGGATGTCAGCTGGCGGAACGAGTCAGTACAAAATGCATCCTCGGAAACCCGCGGTCAGGACGATAGGGCGCTTCTTCCGGTGTGGTCCCTGTTCGAAGGCCGAAACCTCGCATGCAGTAGCCGAAGCCGGGCGAGCGCCATCCAGAGCCACTCCAACAGCCATTTGCTAGAAGTCGTGTGCAAATAAATTCTGGTACAAATTTCCCTCGCCGTCTCTCGATGTGCCGTGCACAGTGAGGGGCAACTGCGGCAACTGCAGCGTTACGTATGTTTGGCCTGACATCAATATCGTCCGTCGTCTTCACCGACGGAACATATCGAACCACGCAGCCACGAAGACACACATTCACATATGCATCTCGCTTGGCCACCTCATGTCGTGTAACGAATTAAGAAGCGATCGTACCACCTAAACTTCCAAACAATATGATTTATGTGGCCTCCGCGCCTCCGTCCAAACGCCGCCCCTGCCGTCGACACCGTAACGCCGGTTCTTCCAAAAGAACACCCATATATGACATGTGTTGGCAGATTTTATGGCCGTTCGAGCCCGGGAACTCCGGGTGTCGGGACTGGTTTAACTTGAAGCGATGCTGTATTTATACTATCAGAGCAGTATTGAAACGATTCGGTAAATGTGCCCTCTCCCGATATGCACGTCGACCTCGTGTGCGCGTGTGTGTGCCAGTAGTCAGTAGCATCGGAAAATTATGATTTTCCTCTCCGGTCCCGGGATGCGGCATGCATCGTTTGAGCATGCTGGGTTCGGGTCTGCCGACTCCAACAAGTGAAGCACAGCACTAATTTAATGCGTGTAATCAAAAGTTTATTGTGTCGTGTTTTATGATCACGGGCGCATCGCATCGTACCAACGCAACGATAACAAGTTTACCATCGTACATCGGGTTCTTTTGGGGCACAATTTTATCGAGTTTCGCTTTCGAAGGGGTAAAGAAAATTTCCGTTTAAGGTGGCACGTTTTAAACGTAATTTGATCCATGCCTTTCGTGCGTCTTGGAATGACTTTCCATAAAGTTAACATTCCGGTCTTTCTGTTTTTTCTTTTAAGTACACCAGCGTTTCCGCTGTTCAAACCACATTTAAACATGTAAGCGGAGCAGTATAATTGAAAAAGGTGCAGCATAAACCTAAATACCAAGCAATTCAAATTTACATAATCGATGTCGCTCGATGATAGGCAGAAAAGCGTGTCGCGTTTTAATCAGCCCCAGTCTCATTTGCCGCGTAAATGCCATGCTCCCGACTAAGTATCGCCCGCCGCAAGTCGTTCGCCATATTAACTCACAAAGCGAGCAATTAAATTTTCAATATCTACTTAACCGTTACTGCCTCCGGTCGGTGCACTTAACATCATCGCGGCCGATGTCAAGTGCGTCGACACACTCTCGAGTTACACCACAGGAAGCCCTCGAGGGCTGGCTGCCACTAGAAGCGGCTCTTGTGCGTGTCGATGGCATTTTCGTCCTTAATTGATAGCAATTATGATAATGCTCCATACCTTTCCAATCCAACCGTGGCCATGTCCGTGTCTTCGCGCCAGCATTCCAAAACAAATAATCAGTACCTTTTGACCGCAACCCCCTGGACGGTGCACGGTCCCAACGATGGCGGATTATTTTCCCCACTCGCTCGGTTCGCTTTCCCAGGCTTCTGGGAATGGAGTTTCGAAAGAAAGAATGCTGAACCCAAAAGAAACGCCGAGGAGCATCCGGGAGTGAAAGTTCCCTTGGGGGCCAGAAACAGGAGAAGCAATACCACGCGACGCGAAATTACTAACCGTGAACGTGTAATTGATAAGGAACTCTTGAGCGTCGTTCTCAGCAACGACCCTGCTTGGTTGCTTGGCAACGAGCTTCAGCATCCGATCGATACCATACCGTTCGACCGAGCGGGTGCTTTGTTGTTGTTGCCCGTTGCCACTGGGCGGCACTGGGTGGGTTCAGTTAGAAATTAATTTTCCTCCACGCGTGTCTCAGTGAAAAACTTTATTAATTAAATAAAATCTTTCGTTCAGCTTTTCATTGTTTTCAGTTTCCAAAACTCGCTTCGCTCACTAATCAATCTTCACGACCTCAACACTAGCGCACAAACGTGGAGGGTCGCCACAAATGCTGACATTCTTCCACCCGTTGGTCGTTCGGAAAAAAGGAATGACTGTGGAAAAAGTAGCCCGTCATCGTTTCCCAGCATTTAAAAGAAGACATCCATCCACATCGGGCAGCTAAAAAATGGAAAATCCGGTTCAGTAATGCACACTCCCGCCCCCCCAAAAGACAGCTCGCTCAGTCGATCTTCGAGAATGCGATGTGTCATTTTGGGATGACAAATAATTTTCTCTTCATTAAATATACTTTTCGAGAACAAACCCTTATTCACCTACGTGGCACCGTCGGTAGATTTGAAAGCTCTTCGGAGAGTAAAAACCGGACATTACCGGTACGGCGACGACCGCACGGACAACTACTGCTACGTTTCTGGCTCATTGGATCGATCGGAATCGAACACCTTCAACGGGGCGCACGCAATCGAAGAGGCTATATTGCACATTCCATGCCACCTAACATACCTCGTTGTAGATAAGACGATACATGTGCCGGGACGACGTGCCGAGGACGTTCGAGTACGGATCGCATTTGAAACCACGTTTTGACACATTATCGATATCTTCATCATCTTCACCACCACCCCATTGGAAGCTTATGCTCCGTGTGGTGGAAGAAACACGCCATCCACTGTGGGACGGTTGGCAGATTGGCAGCGTGATGATCCACATACCATCACATGCTTCAGGATGATTGGGTGCGAAAAATGTACGATTTCCGTCCCAACATTTCCTTCGAATCTAAATGGAATGTCATCATCCTCGTCATTATCAGTCAGTGAGAAGTGCATTGATGTGTTGAGGAGCGTCCCGAGATGAAGCCGTTTAACTTAGCCCCGCGGTTGAGGTGATGAATTTCAGTTGCGTCCTTGGCATCAGCGAACAATCACCGAACGAACGAAACTGGGTCTCGGAACGATTCAGCTTTGAACGATGGCACGATTGGCCACAAAAAGTCGCGACTCCGCTTCCAATGTATCCTGCGGCAGCATAACAATTCCGTTGCTGCCTCATGCAGTGTTACCGTTAGCAATACAAAACCCTAGGTAATCTATTGTATTCCGATTCCCGGGTCGGAGGCACAGGTCGCAGTTACACCGGTTTTCAATTAAAACGAAAGTCTATGTCACGTCTTTCGCAAACGCTCGCTAACAATGGGTTGCTTCCTTCCCAATCTGCTCGCTTTTGTGATTCCGCGCGAATGGTGCACATTTTCCGTGAACGGGACTCTCTTTCTGGGTCACGCCGAATCACAACAATGTCTCACAGCAATTGTAAGGCAACTCACGGCGGTGTGCCTGCCGTGAGAATGAGTTTCCCAGGGCGGAGAAGAATTTCTAATTTTCCTTCCAAAAATGTCCTCACGTTGACGGTGCGCCTTGCGGTCTAGGACATTTTAAACGGTGCGACATGTCAGCTAACCGCCACAAGGAGTTGCTTTGTAGAAGCAATTAAGCAATCTTCACCCGTACGGCAAAGGTCATGCAATGCCTCGTAAAGATGATCATTACATCCGAGGCATGCGTTGGATAACAGAGATCCATCAACTGGTCATGGTTCATGCGTGGCATCCCGCCACTGGGTGGTCCCACCCCGGAGTGTGTTGAGTAAACATACACGTTTAAGAGACCACAGTTAAATCAGCATTACTTCGCTTACGAGGAAGGCAACCTGTACCCCACCAACAACGGATCGCAACCCCCGTAGGATGGGAAACGCTGCAGCAACCTGCTGCTGACGACTATGACCCTAGCTAGCTGCATGCATGCGCTCGTACAAGTTGTTGTTTCAGCTCAACGGAGCGTTTTAGTGTGGGGAAAACATACCCGGCGGCGTTAATGAGCGCGTCCCGCTTCCGAGGGTAAATCTCGGGTATCGAAAGACACGCAAACAAATATTCCAGAGAAAGCCGTAAGTTGTACGAATAAATCGGAATATTGTGCGATGGAAATGCTTCCGCTTCGGAGTTATTTTTTTTGGTGCGATTCAAATGGTTACGAATGGAATGTACATGTTATGCAACTTGTTGAAACGTAGCGATTAACAAACACTTAAAAAGACGGCAAATAAAACACGTTTTGGTATATTACAACTCAATTATCAAAGTTAAATTAAAGCAATATGGAAATTAGTTACCCCAAACCAACAGGAATATACCAGATAATCCTGCTTAACCCACATAAAACACATTCCACCGTTTGGTGTGAGGCAATTGTTAAACCATCGATAATAATGATGCAGAAATAAATTGTTCCCCTATAGAATCTAGCACATAATTAAACAGTAAAACTCCGCCAAAGATAAACGAACCGACGTTGGCTGCGGTCCAAGGCATCTGTGCAAGCATTCGCATAGGCCAAAGCCAGTACCCACCGGACCAGAACATCAGGCCGTTCGTACGTAGCGCGCTTTGTTTTAAAATCGGAAATAAATTACTCGTCACTCCGGGCCTAGGGAGCGCCAGCGTTATGGCCATCGAGGGAATTTTTAAAGCTAACGAAACGCCCCGCAATGGATTAACTTGCTAAACAGGAAGCGAGGACACAACGCACACAACACAAGCAACTCCATTTAAAAACGGCCATCGAGTTCATAAATGACGTAAATTTATGAACATTAAATTTATTGCTCTGCTGTTAAAAACACACGGACGGCAACAAAGACGATGGCTGCCGACGCCAGACACCCAAGTTCTGTGCAAATGAACGCTTATTTGGCCGCTCAAGATGAAGTTCTTGGCTCTGGGAGCTATACACTTGTGGTCTTGCTGATGGCTTACCCAACGCCCGAGGGTCGTGCGGTCTCAAAATTCAATAAATACTCCATGGAGGCACAGCCTAGCGATCCATACCCGGCTCGGCGGGTGTTCCTTTTCCCAAAGTACAATTAACACAGCCTATATAATTAATTCAGTGCGCATTTCAATGGGATATTCTCGTCGCAGGCGAGCCTCCGAAGGGAGGGGCCCGCCTAACGCCGAAGAAATGCCCATTGGTTTATCCTTCTCGCACTGAGAATTTATCGAATTCAATCAATTTCCATCTGCCCATTAGCTCGAAGATGGTCAAACCCTCAGACCCTCTGCTGACGCTTATCACTTAACACCTCGACCACAAGAACAGCCCTTTCTGGAAGGCGCAAACGGGGTTTCTAGCTCTCGCTCTACTCCTCCACACATATCGCAAAATAAATATTAATCTTAATTGGAAATCACGATAAGGTCTTCTTTATCTTCCCACGAACCGGACTGTTCTCTCTTATACTGACGATGTTTCGCCATTAGGCTTTTCCGTGTCGGTTTTACTGGACATTCCGGTCTAAGCAGATACGCTCCCTAAGATCCCGTGTTGCCTGTCCGTCGTCGTTAGCGTTTCGTGTTGAAATTCAATTAACTGCCAGCATCTCAACGCGCCAGTTTGGGGAAGATGTTTCGCCCCATTTTCGGTCACTAGCAGGCACGATGCACACAGACCGACGGGGGCTGAGGAATGTAGGAAGCATTAGAGAGGGGGATAATTCACCGGAAGCCGCTGGCCAAAATTTAAACAGATAGTTCAACCTAAGGGGCAACCCGGAAAGCGGCTCTACTGATGATTGTTCCAACCTAATCGAGCTGAGCCTGCAGCACAAGTAAAAGCAGCATCTTCGACTCCTTTCATTTGCACATCTGTCGAAAACCTCCGCTCGACCGGGGCCGATTGCTAAACGCTTTACCACGTTGTTTGTTATTATCATATCTCGTTAATTGCCTCGATCGCGTCCGATTGATCCGAATGAGTGCAGTGCCGCACATCATAGGGTAGGTTCCCGGTAGTGCACCGACCGCCGGCAGCCCCGGGCTATCGATCCCCGTTTCTCCCGTGGCAGTTATGCATTTTTATCGCCTCATTCCGATCCATCATCAGCTCGCCCTAATTTAGTGATATTACGCACTTCGGCACATCGTACGTTCACGATCGGCGAGAAGAGAAGATGAAAACATTCGAATTTAAACGCGTGACGATAGATTTGGGTATTGGGGCTCGAAATTCCACCGAAATTAGGAGGCCGCACGTGGTCCCTTCGATGGAAACGGTGGCAAAGTATTTCTTATACGATAAAAACATGAAACTAGTTCCATTTGCATCTCCATAACGCTTTAAAATCAACTCCCTTACATATTGACATAGGCTATTTTTACACGCAGACTACGCACGATACAGTTCCACAAATATTTTAATTAGACGCGTATATGCTAATTCAAACCGTATACAGGGACAGAAAAAAGCATTCGAAAGCAAAACACCAAAAACCGTGGCCCATCTTGAGTTATACCCAAAGATAAAATAAATCGGAAGCTGATAGGTAAATAAATTATCAATTTTAATCAATCATTAAGCATTAAAGTGAAGGCCTTTGTTTCAATATGTATTTATTTAATTCTACTCTACTCTTCAAAAGAGAACTAAGCCGGATAAAAACTAGAAACGAAGATCATTGTTACATGCATTTTTAATAACATTTTGACTAAAAATATTACGGAGGTAGCTTGTAACTTTTTTTTCAATCAGGATTTCTCTTAAACAATCAAGTCAACGTGGAAGTGCATATGTATTATGTTTCATGAATGTTGTAAAAGAAAGTACATCATACGCCACATCTACGATTGCTGTCGGATATAAGTCCTAACTTTGTATGAACTGTAGTGCAAATCAGGCAAAAAAAATCACGTTGCGCGAGTGCATGAGAAACAAAAACAGTGTAAACTTTTCTCCTCAGCATTACGGTCGAATAAATCAACAACGACTTCCTGAGGGTTTTGCCGTCGTACTTCAGTAATTCTATAGCGCTGCAACAACCCGAACAGCTATGTAAAACGGGGCGTACTTTATAGCAAAACCACTCGTTAGGGTTGCTGTTTTTTGTACTATTTTGATTAATTAAAATTATCATAAAATCTCCCCGTCTAACGTTTCCCCCCCCGGACAAAGTGCAATCGGCAAATGCTGCATCTGTGCTCGTCCTTCCTGGTTGGTGGAAAAGACACAGGCGTAGGCAAATGCGAAATGCAATGTAAAACAGGTCATACAATTTTATCACCTATCCGTCGTCTATCGAACGAGATTACTTTTCCCTCGCAATGGAAAAAATAAACACGTCGCCGTCGGACACAAACAGGTAGTAGGGGAAAAATATGCAAAGCCCTTGAGACAAGTTGGAAGCCAAAAGTTGGAGCGAAGAGCAAGAAAATGGTACCAAAGTTTCGAGTCAGTAATATCAGCTACAAGTTTGACAAATTTTCAGAAACACAGAGTGAGCTTTTCTTTAATAATTTGTAAAGTCACAAGGGTAAGATGGTAAGTCTTGACACAACCATGATGAAAATAACCGAGACAAAACGTACTGACATTCTTGTCATTTTCATCGCCAACCTGGTCCTCCTTCGCACTGCAATCCGCCGTATTACCCACCAGTTACTGTCACCAGAGTTTCTGGGTCCCTCGGGGAAAGGTAGCGCTGGTTAGTGACATCTACGGCCAGCGAACGGTTGCACAAAACGTTGACATTGTTCGGACAGAAACGGGCCAGAAATGGGAGAGATAAAAAAAGAGGAAGGAAACACACCAAATAGAGGCTTCTCGAGAGGTCTTTCAAGAGGTCAGAGGAGCCGAGGAAAGGCGAAAGACTTTAACAACGGACTGGCGGTAAAGTTCGTCTTCTTCAACGCCAACACAGAGCCAGAGCCAGAGCCAAGCCCTCATGGATCCCGCGTATGTCCTCAGTGAAGCACGCTACTCGGTACTATGCCGGTGCCGGGAGAAATCCGACGTTCCAAAACGCCGGAACGCTAGCAAACAGACCACCGTCACCGTCGTGGCGTGGGGTGCAAAATGAAGCAAAATATACGGCCAAAGAAAGGAAAACACGCGCATGAAAATCTACTACCAAGAACTAGCTTTTCTCGTCGTCATTTTTCACCTCAGCATCGGTCGCGGACAGTTTTCCTTTATTTTTATTAGTCAGAGCTTCCCGTCATCATTTGTCGCAACAGTTCCGCCGCTCACCGCCGGGGAGGAAGCGAAGTGCGGAGGAAGTGGAAAAATGTAATTTATTTCTCCACCGTTCACGGCGGTTGTGATCGAGATGAAACTAAAACAAAGATAAGTTGGGAAAACGGTGACATTTTTTCCCTTAACCACGGTAGCGCGAGATCTCCCTCGGGTGAAATTTTCCTTTTCCGCTATCGTGCCATCGGTGTATAAAACGATGCACCCAAGGTAGTGGAAATGGTATTCACTTCAAACTTCATTTATCCAGCTATCATATGTGGGTGACTTTAATCAATATCGTTATTTGTAGCACAGGCATCCTATTTAAAATACATTTCTAATCTTTTGATATTTAATACCAATAACACGTAGTATATCATGTTTTATCCTTTTCATATTATTTTTAAAAAAATGATCGTTGTGCAACTTTCAAGGAAAGGCCCGTGAAAGCTCGTCTCCAACAAACCTCCACCTCAATGTGTATCGTTTTGAAGCAACCCTCCATTTTTCCCGAAATAACTTATCAGCGATATAATCGGATTTTATTAGCTTTTTGTTTTTGCACTCCAAGCGTCAGCGTTTTGCCAGTCATATATGCAGGATTGAGAAGGGCATGTGAATTTTTCAATTTTAAAAACAATTTCCTGCGGAGCAAACTCTCGAATGAATTGTTACAAAAGCATATTTTAAAGGGATAAGGTGGAAACAATTCCAACCGCTGAACCGCTTTTACAAAATCAACCGTCCTTCTTCATTGTATAGGGCTACAGAAAGTGAAAGAAAATCTCCAACTAAATCTGATTTAAATTTTCTCCACAATCTATTCGTAATCCCCCATCATCAAACATATGATTACTTTTTCAACCTTTGAAAAGCGGCGTTATTGTTTCTCCCAGCATCCAAACATAATTGAATCGAAATGAAACTGCACATTCCTGTGTCGTAGTTTCGATGCACTGACCAAACGGAAGGAATGATTTGTGCGGCCCAAATACTATTTACGACCTTGCGTTGGAACAAACAAAGCTCAAATCGATCGGACGACTAGAAACGAAACGAACATGGACCCAATGTGGAGCCCGAATGGTCGAACAACTTTTGGCAGACAATTACCACCATTAATTGGGCGCTTCGAAGGAGACGAATTGCCCCATGTATACAGGAGAGGTCCACCATTAATCATCCTTGAAAGTCAAAGGACCAACCTTTGGTGGTGCGAGTCCTACCCGTACGAAGGAAATGGGTTCCTTGAGGCGGGCAGTCGTTCCGCACTAGGATGCCGAAGCGTGACTTGTGATATCTTCATTTCTATTGTTGGCAAACAATCATACGGAGAGGATTTTTTTCGTCCGTGTGTTCGATTTGTCACTGTCGTTAAATGGTTCGACGTTTGCTTTTTGGCGGTTAGCTTTCAACGCAACCCGAACTAGATTCTCCCCAACATCAAGAACTAACCAACTCACACACCTTGCATGGGTTGATGAAAGAGCTGCCGGAGTCAAACTTTTTGGAAGCTGAAACCCACCTTGATTCCAATGATGCGAAACATTTTGCACTTTACTTGCAAGTACAAAGTACGAAGGAACGTCGAAAACAATGGATACCGTCGTCGGTAGAAATCCAGTGCGAAATTCCAACCATCCCGTGGGCGTGGACGAGGTCCTTACTCTCTTGACATGCGACACAGAGCCGCAGACTTGAAGCAGCTTGAAAGTTGGTATCTTTTAATTTGATCAACTTAGTTTTCCATTATTGCGATATAAAGCACCGATGCCGACCCGGGACGGTTCTGGCACTGGAGCATTCGGGCTTCGACACTAAATGCATGTTCGGTGGTGGTGCCTCCGAACAGAGGCCCGGGAAAACCCAGACCCCTTTTTGTGCAGGTTCTGTTGTTAGTTCGGCTTGTGTGTTTGGCTTGATCAAAAACACCACCTTCTCGTCATGTGAGGCGACTTCCGGTTTTCGGTTGACGGTTCTCCGAGTATCCATCCTGCGAGGCTGGAAGAACTTTCCCCAGGCAAGCAATACATTCCCGTTGCATGCAGTATACGTGTGACGAACAGCTTCTGGATGGGTCGAGTTGGTCGGAGGTTGTCGAGAAAAGCGACGGCAAAGAAAGGTTTATTGTTCCTCGCCAAACATGCACATTATGTGTGCTTCTGGTTCTGTATGCATTGCCCCAACTACTGCACAACCCTTCACGAACATCACTATAATACCCTTATCTGACCAAAATAAGGTGTATTCTCAAGGTAGGGAGAGGCGCTTTCTAATCGCTTCTCGGTCCGAGCGTCAAACACAGGGTGATTATTCTATACAAAACCATTCCTCGAAGACGAAAACACTATTCACGGTAAAATGTTTATCGTCTTAACATGATCATTCGAACATCTTAATTGGAGGTTTTTTTTTTGGTTTGAGATAATCATTTTAAAAAACGTCCACTTGTACCCAGTGGATGCAACCAGATCCATAAACATTGTTGGCCGTAACATGCAACTTCACAACAGGACGCATTGACCAACGTACTTCACATCCAGGTTCTGGGAACCCGTTTCAGCAACCCATTGGGATTGAATTCAATTTTGCTTTTCGACCGGCATATAAACATATTCCCCTGTATATCCTTGTATATCTCCGCAAGAAACCAGCCCATTCGGTCTATTTGTTTCGAATCTCTCCTGCCATCCGCTCATCCCTCACCTCGGTTCACTATATCTCTCTACTACGGCCAAATTGCCATTCAGCAAGACCTCTGCCCAAAGTGGAACATTATCGGGTTGATGGCTCTTCAAAGGAAATGAGCTTGCACAATCCTTCCATGCAAGTGATCCGGCCGTTGTTGCGGCTTCTGCTCCTGCCTGCTGGCTGGGGCATTATTTATTTCTCCACACTCCAGTATCACCACCCACCCATAAACGTCTCAACCGCAACACCGCACCGGAACATAGTGGGTTGGAGAGAATCGTGGACAGTGATTGTGCAGCGGTGGTCAGGATCAACATTGGAAAGCGCCCTCAAATAAACGAGCGACGAACGACGAGCGACGGCAATAATGCTTAGAACAAATAAGCACAAAATTTAATACCAGAGGCACTTGGTCGATCCGACCACCGCATCCGGCACTGATCCACGTCGGAGGAATGGAAAGATGTCTCTAGGGGATAGGAAGCCTAAGGGGACGCTCACGAGTTTTCCGTGAGTTTCCCTTTCCCAGTTTCCGGAGGACAGATTTTCAAGTTTTGATTCCTAGAGATGCCACACGGCGTAGAGTCGAATCCTGGAGTACAACGCAGCAAAGTCAACTCAAAAGGATGACATAAACGTGTCCGTAAATTTTTAATAAGCCTTTGTCTGGCTAAACTTTATCGTACCCATTGTAAGCCCTTAACGTGTGACTGGGCCACCGGAGCACCGGAGGCCCAGCAACAGTCGTGCAAGTGTTGCATGCCAGCAGATCCTTGCATCTATTCTTATATGCCTGCAAGCGGCTTTCTTTATAGTACGTAGCCAGCTGAAAGGATTTTATCAAGATCCATAGCCTAACGCAAAAGCGGCTAATCTTCGATAAACGATGAACAAAGCTCTTGTCCTCCAGTAGACGACGCATTTTGCACCATATGAACCGTATACAGAAGAGTTTGGGAAGAGACAAGAACGACACCAACTTGTTTTGGGCTGGACGAATATGTTTTAATCACTTGCATAAGTTTGCTAAATAAATTAATTGCCTAAATCAAAACAAACTTTGTCCCTACGTTTTCTCTTACATCTGAGCAGTAAAGTCATCATATCGCTAAAAACAAAATTGATCCAATGGATGTTCATCTGTGTAAATAAATCGATAATTTCTTCGATTAAAGTAGGCATATCAAAATTGCTAAACACGCTAAGAAATGTTATTATGTCTATCATTGATCAAGGGAGGGTCTATGGTATCCCATACCGGTGGTACCGGTGTGAATTTCCTACCGTGATTCAAGATTCCAGCAAATTTTGCACAAGCTTACCTAAAACGAGAAAAAATCAGAAAAAAAACATTCGTTAATAGTTGCTATTTAAAATGTCAGCGTCATCTTTATTAATTTCAAAATAAACCAAATTATACCCCACTCATTCCAATGATGTTACTATTAAATGACATATTCTTTTCCATTTATATCAATAAGTTTACATCTCCTTCCCCGAGCTAATTAATTTTTTAAACTGGATGACGACTTCATTAAGGCTATTCCAACTGGCATCTGATAATCGACCGTCGAAAATAACTTTTCTAAAATTGTTTAGAAGCTTGAATATTTTAAAACAACCATACAAAACAGGTTGGAAAAGAGATTAATTCAATAAAAATGAAATTTAAAAAAAAAACGCTTTGAAATTTAGTCCTTCAGTGTAAAAGATTTTCAAACGGTTACTGCTGTCTATGGAAATCTTTATATGGACTTGAGCATATTTGCGACGGGCTAAGAAAACATTTTTGCCCCTTGACTTCTACCTGATGGTGCGTTAGCGTAAACAACTTTAAGTTCGTTAGCATAACCATTGCATAACACAATGCTCCGTTCTGTTCCGGTGTTCGCATTATCAGCTTAGCATTTCTTATTCCCTGTAAACCAACAAATGGTTTACAACTACAGCAAGGAGGCACCTTGGACGACCCTTTGTATTTGTGATGCTAAATTCGTTTGAAGTGGGAAATACTCGAGCGACACAATTTGGCCCAACGCAAGCGATAAAAAAAACCAGTGAACACTGTAGCAGTTTCACGATGTTGCCTTCTTTCATCTTGCTTGGAATGGAAGTGTCAAGAAACAAACATTAAACACCCGGTAGTGAGTAGACTACTGTGGTAGATTCCTTATCGAATTTCACACTAGCATAAGGTCGTAGAAGCGACGGTAACAGAAACAATCTGTTACAAAAAAAACGGAAATAAATCGATTTTGAATCTTTTTACCATAATCCTTAGTCGAAGACACAACTTTGAAAATGTCTGCATAAGACAACTGGAGACCCCAAAAAAAATACAGTACGGGCGGCTGCAAGGATAATGTGGTTGTTTGCACGCCGGCAAAGCATAGAAATTCCCGAATTATATCCTTGTCAAGGGGCCACTATTTGTAAACCAAATCGGTAACATTGTCAGTCCTCACAGTTTGATTAATGGAATGTAAATCGAACCAACACACTACGGCCTCCATGAGATCGATCCATGAGAAAAGATCGATGATTCCCAGCGCGGAATGACATGGGATAAATTTGTTCTGCCGCATTAAGGATTGGATCTATTTTACTACATATTCAAGAATATACAATCCAGGGTATGCCATTTCAATAATTATAGTTTATTATGTATTAAATTTTTGGTAACTTAATTCTTATTTTGAGTCTCATCGACGAAGTATAGTTCATAACCATTAATTTTTAATTGGTTGTTATTAGTCATTGGTGATGCTGTATTGAAACCAGAAATCGTACGTGTTCAACACATGGTTGCAGTGTAGTTAAGCATGACACATTTCATTTCCCAGAAATATATGTCATTGGCTTGCAGATGACGATGAGTCAATCGGTTCCGCCTTAATATGCGCAACTTACGCTGCGAGGAACAACTTTAAAATGTTCCACTGTTTCCACTCATTGATGGCTCGACGTGTTGGTTGTCTTGTTTTGCAGTAATTAATTAGGCACCAGAAGATCACTCAAAAACATTTTCGTTGAAAAAAGCTGAAAGATGTAGAAGATGTTGAAACAATGTACGCATGAGAATCAGCTGCGGCTATCATAGCACTTCAATTGCCAGTATACGTAAAGCAAACGAAACATAACCAAAATGCAAACCCAACGGTACGATTTCATAAATACAAGGGAATAAAAATCAGTTATAAAACGTGGAATAACTGAACACTGAACACAGAAAAAACAAACATAAAATGGTTTTTTTTAGGATTTTCCACGGGATTTCTCTTGTCTAATTCAATAAAACGGTCACTCGCTGGACCCGAGGAAACAAAGAAGTGATAAATTGGAAAGATTAAAAAAGGGTTGCCAGTAATACTCGGACGGACGAACGCATGGTCCGTTCGTTCAGCCAATTCCGAGGAAAGCACTCTGTGCTAAAATTCAGGTTCTACTGGTTAGGTATTGTTGCGCCACTACTACACTACGAAAAGAAAATGCTCCAAAAAATCGTTTTTCTTTTTCACCAGGCTTTTGTTTCGCTGCGACGCTTAATGGTGCCGGTGGGGAAGGTATCAGCACAAAATATGACAGGATTAAGGAAAGTCAAAAGCACCAAAGACCGTTGGGAGGTGAAAAACATTAACTTTCGGAAGGATCATTGAAAGCATCAGTTTTTGAAACTCTATGTATAATTATCTTATAAATGCAATCACAAGTTTAGACTTTACTCAACTCTTTTCAAAACGGTTGTGTTAATAAGAATATACAAAAACTGTACCAAGCCCCAACCAATGACGTAGAAAACAACCTGCAATCCAACAACACCAGATTATCGTTTGGTATTTATTTACTCCACACTTGGTTGCGATTGTATTGCTGGCTCTTCATATTGCGCAGTGCAGCATCTCTTTCAAAGTCAAATGAGCATATCTAATGGCCTGTTGGCGTTACGGTTGTTTGGTATAACCACTATTGATTTTGTTCAGGTAAATCCATCACCTATCACTTCTGTCGTTGGTGTTACGTCATGAGCAAAGGTAAAAATGAAAAAGGTAACAACAATCGGGAATAGATATTTAAAATTGAATGGCCATGTAATACCCAATTTTGGGGAAGAGACAACTTTGGGAAACAGTGAACCCTTTTTTAGTGTGTTTGTTCTTTCATGACAGAAAACATAATTCTAAAATATATCAGCTCATATTTAAAGCTTTTATTGCATGCTTAAACACAAAAACCAATAGTCAACAGTCAGTTCTGGACAAATCAGTAAAGAAATTAGAAATTTTATCCAAGACTAAGCCGTGCGTTAAGACTACCTCCAAGAAGTCCGGAACCCAGCAAGTTCAAGTTTGTATTTACACCTCCTCCGATATTAAGTCCAGATCCAATTCCCAAATTTGCATTCCCGGCCAGACCAATGTTCCCGGACGATCCAAGTATGCTTGTGGCACTCTTGAGTGCTGTGCCTCCCAAGGTATTTACAACGTTACCAGCCGTACTGATAACATTACCCACAGTGTTTATGGCTGTTCCTGCCAAGGTATTGACAGCTTTGCCAGCAGTATTGACCACATTGCCAGCGGTGTTCACTGCCGTGTTGATCACATTACCAGCGGTGTTGATTGCACTGCCAGCCAGACCTAAACCTGTTCCAAGCAATGAACCAATTGGGCGAATTGCAGTTCCAGTATTCAGTCCCACACCAGCGGTATTGGCTGCTGCTCCTGCCAAGGTATTGAGAGCATTGCCTGCCGTATTTACTACATTGCCAGCGGTGTTCACTGCTGTGTTGATCACATTACCAGCGGTGTTGATTGCACTGCCAGCCAAATTCAAGCCTGCTCCAAGCAATGATCCAATCGGGCGAATTGCAGTTCCGGTGTTCTGTCCAATACCAATGCTTCCTAGCCCCGTGCCTAGGTTAATTCCTGCTCCAATACCTGTAAGTCCGCTGCCTATCCTTCCTATCCCCGTGCCCAGGTTAATTCCTGCTCCAATACCTGTAGATCCGCTTCCGAGGTTGATTCCACCCCCAAGGCCTACACCGATTCCTCCAATTCCCGCTCCAAGACCAAAACCACCTCCGATGCTTCCAATACCTCCGATACTTATTCCTCCACCAATTCCAATACCAGTGCCAATGTTAGCCTTTGTAGTAGTAGGTGCAACGGTAGTAGTGGTCGTCGTAGTGGGTGCTTTTGTGGTTGTCGTAATAGGGGCTACAGTAGTAGTAGTAGTCGTTGTCGTAGTGGGTGCTTTTGTGGTTGTCGTAGTAGGGGCTACAGTGGTAGTAGTAGTTGTTGTCGTAGTAGGGGCTACAGTAGTAGTACTTGTGGTAGGGGCAAGGGTTGTGGTTGTGGTACTAGGTGCAACAGTGGTAGTAGTGGTGGGTGCTGCTGTTGTGGATGTTGTTGTTGCTGCAGTTGTGGTAGCTGTTATGCTTTGTATGATCTGTACAATCAAACTGACCAAACTAGGATTGGCAGAACTAACAGTGATAGTGTTACCATTCAATGTTACTGTCACTGTAATAGTAGGTGCCGTGGAAGTTGTTGCTGGTGCAACCGTAGTAGTTATTGTTGTTGTGGGTGCCGCTGTTGTTGTTGTTGGTGCCGCTGTTGTTGTTGTTGGTGCCGCTGTTGTTGTTGTTGGTGCGGTCGTAGCTACGGTTGTTGTTGCTGCAGTTGTTGCAGCAGTTGTAGCTGCGGTTGTTGTTGCTGCGGTCGTAGCTGCGGTCGTAGCTACGGTTGTTGTTGCTGCAGTTGTTGCGGCAGTTGTTGCTGCAGTTGTAGCGGCAGTTGTAGTTGCAGCAGTTGTTGCTGCAGTTGTTGTTGCCGCGGTCGTAGCAGCGGTCGTCGCTACCGTTGTTGTTGCTGCAGTTGTTGCGGCAGTTGTTGCAGCAGTTGTAGCAGCAGTTGTTGCCGCAGTCGTAGCTGCACTTGTTGTTGCAGCAGTTGTTGCTGCGGTTGTTGCTGCAGTCGTAGCTGCGGTCGTAGCTGCGGTCGTAGCTGCAGTTGTTGCGGCAGTTGTTGCGGCAGTTGTTGCAGCAGTTGTAGCTGCGGTTGTTGTTGCTGCTGTTGTTGCGGCAGTTGTTGCAGCAGTTGTAGCAGCAGTTGTTGCCGCAGTCGTAGCTGCACTTGTTGTTGCAGCAGTTGTTGCTGCGGTTGTTGCTGCAGTCGTAGCTGCAGTTGTTGCGGCAGTTGTTGCGGCAGTTGTTGCAGCAGTTGTAGCTGCGGTTGTTGTTGCTGCTGTTGTTGCGGCAGTTGTTGCAGCAGTTGTAGCAGCAGTTGTTGCCGCAGTCGTAGCTGCACTTGTTGTTGCAGCAGTTGTTGCTGCGGTTGTTGCTGCAGTCGTAGCTGCGGTCGTAGCTGCGGTCGTAGCTGCGGTCGTAGCTGCGGTTGTTGTAGCTGCTGTTGTTGCGGCAGTTGTTGCAGCAGTTGTAGCAGCAGTTGTTGCCGCAGTCGTAGCTGCACTAGTTGTTGCTGCGGTTGTTGCTGCAGTTGTTGCTGCAGTTGTTGCTGCAGTCGTAGCTGCGGTCGTTGCTGCAGTCGTAGCTGCGGTCGTAGCTGCGGTTGTTGTAGCTGCAGTTGTTGCAGCAGTTGTTGCTGCAGTTGTTGCTGCGGTTGTTGCTGCGGTTGTTGTTGCAGCAGTTGTTGCTGCAGTTGTTGCGGCAGTCGTAGCTGCGGTTGTTGTTGCTGCAGTTGTTGCTGCAGTTGTAGCTAATGTTGGAGCAGCAGTTGTAGTTGCCGCCGTTGTAGTAGTTGCTACAGTGGTAGTAGTTGGATTCTGCAGAGCGGCAACAATTGCCAGTATTGTCGCCAAATCAGTCGATGCGATGTTTATAACACCTATAATGGATAAAAAGTTTAAATGACTTTCTTTAACATATAAAACATGCAAATACTTACTTCCACCAATGTTTATCGAAACAGTCGCAGATTGGCTTACCACTGGACTGGTAAGAACACAGACGGCGAGTACTAAGGCAACCAAATTGTTCTTCATTTTGAATGCTCCACCGTTAGTGCCTTAGAGATATGTTTGGTGTTTTCAGGAATTTGAAGCCCTTTATATACACCTACTATACAGTCTTTAATGTATTTCACTCGTACACCTCGTGGAGTCAATATGCCAAGATAGATTTGTAGAATAATGGCATCTACTGTACCAAATGTTTTTTTATCTTCTTAAGCGATCTTCCTGTAGCAAAACGAATGAATGTAAACATATTATCTTCAGAACTTTGAACCGTCTAGATACGTCCCGATTACGTCAATGGCAAAAGAAGTGTGATTGGTTGATCGATTCTAGCATCCAATTGAAATAAATATACAATGGAAATGATTATAGCTTAGCAAGTTTGTTATGTTACCATCAAAGAATAAAATGTTATGAGTGAACGAAGAAATATTACAAGCAAAGTCATTTTTCTGTTAAGTACACCCGTAAACGTGTTTAATTTCCTGTTCAAAAGAGATGAAACCAGAAATATTTTAATCTGAATATTTCATCCTTTTTATTGAATAATACTAACTGTTGTTCAATTCTCCACCAAAAGTTCAAACATTCGACAATAAGTTGGTGATATTAAACATTATTTTCGCTTGCTGGCTAATTGTTTGTTACAAACAATGACATATTTTTTTGTATAGACAAGAGAAATAAGGCAAATGAACAGCATATCGAAAATATTTGTTGCATGGATTCTTTATTTTCAAACTGCATTTTTTACAATCTAAAGAATACATCACATTACACAGTGAATGCGACCTTTATCAATTATATGTGATTAGTTTGGGGTTTTAGCCTAATGTTCCAAAAGCACCCAACCCTGCATAGAATGGCCTTCCTGGGATACCAGCAGATAGACCTCCGTTTAGGCCAACATTTATACCTCCAGCACTGTTGATTCCATTTGCCACGGACCCAACAACATTGTTGGCAGCATTGTTGATACCTCCAAATACTCCATTTGCCACGGACCCAACAACATTACTGGCAAGGTTCAGCCCGGTACCAACAACATTTCCAGCCAAGTTTGCCGCAGCACCGACAGCATTCAAACCAGTACCAACGAGGGTTCGAGCAGCGGTTCCAATGGCAGGCAGGATTCCAAAACCTCCAACAAGAGGCGGTCGAATTCCTCCAATACCACCTCGAACTCCTAGTCCTAGTCCTACTCCGAACGGTCCTACTCCTCCTCCCAATGCGAAACCTCCTCCGATGCCAACCCCAATCGGATGGCACGGTTTACGTGTTGTGGTCGTGGCAGTAGTAGTTGTTGTTGTGGTCGGTACAGTCGTCGTTGTTGTAGTAGTCGGTGCAGTAGTAGTAGTTGTTGTGGTGGTTGTTGGGGCAGCGGTTGTGGTAGTTGTTGCTGCGGTTGTTGCTGCTACTGTCGTTGTTGTTGTTGTGGGTGCAGCAGTTGTAGTCGTTGTTGCCGCAACTGTGGTCGTCGTTGTTGCAGCTGTTGTCGTTGTGGTGGTGGGAGCCGCTGTTGTTGTCGTAGTAGCGGTTAAACTCGAGATAATTTGAAGGATAACGCTGACAAGGGAGTTATTAGTTGAAGTCACTGTTACCGTTGCACCATTGACAGTCACAGTTGCAGTAATTGGCGCAACAGTCGTAGTGGTTGTAGCAACAGTTGTTGTAGTTGTTGGAGCTACCGTAGTCGTAGTGGTTGTTGGAGCTAGAGTGGTCGTTGTGGTTGTTGGAGCTAGAGTGGTCGTAGTAGTCGTTGGAGCTAACGTGGTCGTAGTAGTCGTTGGAGCTAACGTAGTCGTAGTAGTCGTTGGAGCTAACGTGGTCGTAGTTGTCGTTGGAGCTAACGTGGTCGTAGTTGTCGTTGGAGCTAACGTAGTCGTAGTAGTCGTTGGAGCTAATGTAGTCGTGGTAGTCGTTGGAGCTAACGTAGTTGTTGTAGTTGGAGCTACAGTAGTCGTTGGAGCTACAGTAGTCGTTGGAGCTACAGTAGTCGTTGTTGCACCAGGTGCTGCAGTAGTTGTTGTCTGCAAGGCCGCTACTATTGCCAATAGCGTGGATAGATCGCTTGAAGCAACATTGATGACACCTTGAAGGATATCCGATTGTTACTCTTCCGTTAAATATTCCCACCCCTTTTAACAGATGTATTCTTGTCAAGTTTCACTTACTTCCACCAATGTTTATCGCCACAGTAGCCCCCTGAGCTTTAACTTGGCTAGTTAGCAAGCAAAATGCCAAGGAGAACGTAAACAAGATACTTTGCTTCATTCTTGTATCTCCTTCAAGTCTTACTCAAGTTTGAATGGGTTGTTGGATTGATAGAAGATCGCTTTATATACCAACTTTATGAAATACAACGTCCGTGCAAACGTTCGAATTCAACAATGCCTTCTGCAGGTACTTTCATTCCATCAAAAGACTTAATTATCATCAATATTTGACCAGTTGAACGATCGAACATCGGCTTTTTTTCTTTATTTTGGCTTCCAATTTTGCCTGTCATACTGTTTTCAGCGACACGTGATATTATGAAATAAACTAATGCTTCTCCATCAATGCTACTAATTCAGAACAGCGTTACGTATTAGCATGGAAAAACAACTTTACAACAAAGTGCCAGCAGATATTCACGAAAACATGTTGAAAACAGAAAACAGTCCACATATTGTTTAATGCTACTGTTCAAACCCGTTCCACATACAACAACATTTTGATCACGACTTTGAGTTTCGAACTACAAAATATTTAACAATTCAGTTAAACAAAATTATTAAACATTCATAATAATGATTTTTACAAGCATTGAACAATAAATAAAGTTGGTAAATTTCAATGCGTAAAAATATCTATTCCATCAGAATGCTACACACCAGAAAGTACTAAACTTCAAATGAATAAAACAAAGGAATCATTGTGACATCTGTTATTTGTTACTTTCGAAACAGAACAGTTATTTATTATGGCATCGAAAACTCCTGAACACATATTATTTCCACAAGGAAAGCATGGGGTCAAAGGTCAAAGACATGTTACGCCATGAAATCATATTAGATTGCAATGCTACCATGTGATACGTGTTTCGGGCGTCCAACAAGGAGCAAATCATAAGGTATTTAAATAAAAGATAACCAACAACTTGTGGAATATTTTGCGCCATCTTCAACCAAACGGTGTGCCTTTTATTACTTTCTCGGAATGCTTACCCCGCAATCGACAACTTGACTCCCAACTGGGCCCCTCCGGATATACCCCCGTTAGCATTTGCCAAACCGTTAACGATTTGTCCAGGTAACCTGATGATACTGTTAATAAGGTTTCCACCCAAATTCAACACCGGTCTAACGGCTTGTCCGATAGGATTGGCAATAGCGGCAATCGGTGCCAAAGGATTAACAATAGGAAGAACGGGAGCGATCGGTGGGCCACCAATACGAATTCCTCCTCCGATTCCCAATCCACCTCCAAGGCCTCCGATTCCCAATCCACCACCAATGCCTCCGATACCTATTCTTCCACCGATGCCAAAACCAATAGACTCATGGCTATGACCATGCGTATGACATCCACCGAGACGTCCTACTCTGGTTATCGTGGTCGGTGCCAGGGTTGTAGTAGTAGTAGTAGCAGTAGTCGTTGTGCTACTAACTGATGTCGTAGTGGAGGATAGCTGATTCAAAACCTGCGTTATTAGCGTAAGCAGAGTTGAGCTGGTCGCCTGTACCACCACGATGGATCCATTGAAAATGATCGTGATAGATATGGAAAGCGGGGTCGAGCCTGTTGTTGTGGTAGCTGCAGCAGTTGTTGTAGTTGCTGCTGCTGCTGTCGTCGTTGTTGTTGCAGCAGTCGTTGTGGTGGCTGCAACAGTGGTGGTTGTTGGTGCTACCGTGGTTGTTGTTGTTGGAGCTACAGTGGTGGTTGTCGTAGTTACCGCGGCGGTTGTTGTGGTTGCCGCCGTTGTTGTTGCGGTCGATTGAAGCGCTTGGATGATCGCCTGAATAGTTGCTATATCGCTAGCCGCAACCTTCAGAATGCCTGGGTCGCAAAAGGAAACGTTGTTTCATATCCTTACGGTACAGAGTACGTAGGAGAGTTTGTGTTTTTGCTCGATACTTACTATTACCAATGTTGAAGCTAACCGTATTAGACGAGGTTTGCGTGGTGGTTGTTGGAGCTGCTGTGGTCGTTGTGGTCGGTGCCACCGTAGTGGTTGTGGTCAATAGTGCACCCACCGTCGCTAAAATAGGAATTACAGAAGGGACGGTAACACCCACGGATGGAACAGTGACAGCTGGTAAGGTTGGGACAGTAACCGGTAGTGTCACGCCGGGGACAGTAATTGCTGGGACAGTAACCGGTAAAGACACGGCAGGAACAGTAATTGCTGGAACCGTCACTGCTGGGATCGTCACTGCTGGGACCGTCACTGCTGGGACCGTTACTGCAGGGACTGTTACTGGAGGGACAGTTACTGGAGGGACAGTTACTGGAGGGACAGTCACGGGAGCGACGGATACAGCTATCGGACCAACAGAAACCGTTGGTACTGCGACCGTTGGTACTGCGACCGTTGGAACAGTTACAGCTACTCCGCCAATTCCAAGACCAGCACATAGGTGCCCGGTAAGGACCAAAACAGCCACCACTGTGGCGTAAGCTTGCTTCATACTGGTACTCCTTCAACGTGTCACTGTTGACAAATTAGATGGTTGAAGACACACCTCTCTTTTTATATAGTATCCAGTAACTCTTCACGAAAGACTCATCGGGCGAATAAACACCTGCATTGTACATATGCAGTAACCAACGTAAGGAGCTACATTACGGATATAAAAAATGTTAAAAGTCGAAATACAGTGTCAATAGAGCCACAATTATTTCTCATCAATAGATCCGGGATATAAAGTTTTTTTTACTTTCTTTCATCTATGACGATTGTAGATCGGTTGTCTGCGACATCTCAAACCAACCAAAAAGCAACAATTGAACATTTGTTACGAAATTTGCGCAATTCATCATGTCCCCAACTTGTTACAGAGCTCCTCCCACTAAACCGATAAAACACAGTGGCTGGTGCTTTGGTCTATCTTTAGCGATGTTTGCAAATAGAACGTACACGAACAATAAACATGCATAGTCTGCACCAAATATAGCTCTTATTTTAAGATAAACTTGATAGTCTCCAACTAATGTGGTGAGAAATGGTAACAACCTAATCCTTATAATCAGTTGTAACAAGTTAAGCTACTAAACAAGTTCTAATGTTGTTCCGATCTATTCGTGAAGGTGCCTGACCCATGCTCCACCAAGAAAGTGTTCTGCACCTACCAAGCAGCGTGGAGTTGAGCGTTGGACACAGCGTCCTCTCGAAGCCGGGATCAGCGCAGCTGCAGTGGGCCATTCAACCAAAAGAATTGGAGACTATTCGTTGACGCCAACCATAGACCCATCTAAGAAGAAGATAGATGCAATGCGTGCAATTCTCGAAGTGGCTCGAAAAATTACATATTATTGACATCATTTAGAATTTGAATTAACATGAATTTCCATTCCTTCCGGTGTTAAATGATATATCCGTACAATTGGTAGGTTCATATCAAATTAGTTTCGTAAATCTTTCTTTTTTATTTTATTTATTTTCCCCTCAATACCATTTACAAACAAAAGCGTGGTGCAGCAACGTTGAAAACTGGCTTAATACCCAAATTAGCGGAATAGGGACCACGTATTCCCACGGAAGGTGCCACAAATAAAGCGCCACGAGGTACCGAATTAGCTATTGGAGCAGCAATTGCGCGACCTATCGACGCAGCACGAGCAATTGGAAGTAAAGGAAAAACTGGAGCTCTAGGCACAAAGTGGTGTTCATGAGAACCGCGATGGCCATGGATTTCGTGGCTATGTTTACCCCGATTTCGACGCGCTCTGCCATCAATGCAAGGAGTAAGTCTCGTAGTGCTACTAGGAGCTACGGTAGTAGAACTGCTTCCATTGGCAGTTGTACTAGCTCCATTGTTTATAGCGCTTAAGATCTGCGCGAAAACAGTCATTAGCGACGAATCGGTCGTGTTAAGCGCCACCACTTGACCATTAATGTTGAATGTGATGGACAAAGATGTCGCAGATGATGCAGTTGTCGATGAAATGCTTGATGCCGTCGTAGTAGATACTCCGGAAGCGCTGGTCGTAGTTAAACTGGATGCCGTAGTCGTAGGCAAACCTGGTGTAGCAGACGTGGCCACACTCAAATTTGCAGTTGTTGCCGCTGTTGTAGTTGACGTTGTAGCTCCAGTGGACGTTGAAGTCAATGGTGCCACAGTCGTGGTTGTTAGTTGCGTCGCTGATGAGCTAGATGCAGCCGTCGTTGTTGAGCTAGTTCCTTGCAATGTCCCGATGACAGCTAGTATGGTAGCTTGGTCACTAGCTGATACACTCAAAATACCTACAATGTCCATCCAACCCAGAACACATAAGTATTAGGTCTTTGTTTGCCGAATTTTCGAAAACTTACTTCCACCAATGTTGAATGTGACTGTGCTTCCAGATGATCCTCTTGCGGACACGGTGGTAGATCCTGAAGTCACCGTACTGCCACTTGAAACGGTTGTGGTCGGTGCTACCGTCGTTGTGGTCGGTGCCACCGTCGTTGTGGTCGGTGCCACCGTCGTTGTAGCGACAACGGTGGTCGATCCTACCGTTGTCGTAGGCGTGGTAGTCGTTGTCGTAGGAGCTGCAGTGATGGCTGTTGTGGTACCGCCACTGCCGCTTCCACCACCGAGTCCAATGCCAATCAACGAAGATGATCCGACGAGTGTTACATCGATAATTGGCAAGCTTATACCTATTAGTTGTCCATGACTGGAGGACAACAAGCACAAGGCAATGGAAAGTATGGGCGACAGGATAAACTTCATCCTAGCGACTTTGTGCGATCTTGTACAGGTTTTTCGGCACTGTACAGGTTGTTGGACGTTAGCTCGTCGTTTTTTATACTAATCAGGAGCTAAGCGGAACTAAATTACGCTCAACGAAAACAAAACCTAGCACACATTAGCTGAAACACATTCTCGCACATTGTATTTTTTACATGCGATACACAAGATCTACATTTCATCTAACAGAGAGGCTCAGACAAATAAGTTTATTAAGTTTTAAGCAGTACATCCGGTATTTCTACTATTGTATCGAAACAAGTAGATGTGGGCAGCGGTGACTTGCTTATAAGCTACCTCTCAAATGTAAAAAGGGATGCCTATCTCTCATATTCAATTAGACCATTCACCAGAGAGACTTTCAAGCTCCTAATTCGGTTATATAGTTTGTGAATAGATTCATTCTTCCACGACCCGTTATGTCTCACAACTATGTTTGTTCTGCAAAAGAGGTTATTGTGGACAAATGATTCATTATGGTACACACTGTAGGGGTAACATTTTTGTATTGTACCCCACGTCAGTTCACTCTAAGCTCAGCATTGGTCGGGATCTTTCCAAAACGAACCCCCGTCGTCGTCGGAACGCAATTTGTAGTTTGTCTGATTGGTTTTAATGATAGCTACTTGCGTGACCGACTGCTTATGCAACGTGTTAAATTTATCTTTTCATCGAAGCATCGTGCGTGTTAAAAAGCCGGTGGACAGAGCCAGACGACTGATTGCACACCCACTGAGCCCGCTGTGTCGCAGTCGCAAACGATGACGAATCGGTGCCCCAGCCAGGATTATAATCAACGCACGACACTTAAAATTAAATTATTCCTTCTAATGAATCTATGCACTTTTAAGCAGCATTCTTTCAGCAGTAGAAAAGTGCCCGTCCCCATCTGCTCCAGCATTGAAGCCAAAAAGCTACCCCCTTTTTGAATAATTGCATTTGCATTTCTTGTTTTTGGTACCGCATCCGGGAACCGATGCTAGAAACGAAGACGCATGTTGCACAATCCAATAGGAGCTGCTTACTCTTTCTCAAGACCAGGAATATAACCGAGTATCTTTTCTGAACAAGGTCTCACATATACTCTATATTCAATGCAACGAAGATGTGAGATATATCCCGCAAGCTACGTATAGTTTTCCCGAAGGGTGCTTCTTTCAAACAGCACGGTGTGATTCATTAAACTTTCATCGTGCATCATTTTAATGTGTATACATAAAACATGGTTGCTAGAAGTGAGTCATCTTTGAGGCAATAACTATGGCAAAGAATATGAGGCGGTCCGATGAGATGGAAGAAAAAGAACGAAACGAATAACCTGCTCGTAGCACACGAAAAATAGCTTCCCTATGCTTAGCAAGTGATGCCACCAGATCGCTTGAACTCCTGCTACAGAACTTCTCCTAAAAATCATACATGAATACATAAAATGAGTGCTGGCCACCAGACGGTGTACGAACAGTCTGGGGATCCACGATGAAAACGAGACGATGAACGAAATGGCTTCTAATTAATTGTGTGCTCTATCACGAAGTATCGCAAGGACGACGTCGGTATGGTCTTAAAATTTTAGTCAATTTTACTTGTTATACATTCATAACGGTTTCCATTAGATTTCCAAACCACCTCTTGCAACTTCCGTCGCCTAATGCGTCCTGTATAGGACACTTAAAAAGACCAGCGCTTCTTCTTGTCAAACCGTGATCTGATCACTTTTGTTATTTTTAATCTCCTTAGCAAGTTTTGAGTATCTCATCCTTTGTATGCCTGCTTTAATGGCATAAATTATTATTATTTCATAAGTAAAAAGAAAAGGGTTTCGATGTTGGGTGAATATTTTAATCAAGAACGGCTTTTTCAGATGATTTCAAATATAATTCTTTTCCATGATTTTCATTCGTTGTCGAAAATTACAATCGAACACAATCAGTACCACTGTTAGAAAAACTCAGGTTGCCATAACCGTTTCGGCTTGACTGCGTGTCGAATAATCTAATCACCCTGATTAGCATGATAACGGAAATAGGAAATTATGGCCCTTGCCGAAAGCAAATGAATCGGATTACTCCTGAGTTGCAAAACTAAGCCCTATGTCCCTTCTATTGCTCTCGGTCGAATTCAGATTCAATCTCCGGATCGCAAACCGTGCTTATGAAGGGGAACCATTTGCGGAAACGTTGCTTTTTTGTGACGCAGTGTCATCGATAATGAATTTACCGCTACTACCGATGGCTTCACACGAACACACGCCTTGGTGATTGATGTACGTTGAGCAGTCAATCTTTGGTTCAATGGTTTCTGGTGGAGTAATTTCATTTGCTTCTAAGACGCTATTCAACCCCATAAAAAAGGCAATTTCCTGTGCCTAGGAAGCATGGATAAGTTTCCGCACATTCAACTGGTGGTCGGTTACCCTACGTTAATATCTTTTCTAGCTTCTCAATTCAGTTAGTCTAGACAAAACCATGGTACTCTTGTCGTCAGCTCTCATGTCGTACATTTATGTCTTCCTTAGCAGGGAAGGATTTATTACATATTTCTGCTCGCAAACAGGTGCTCACAAACGTTGATGGTGCATTTTAAACTGCAATTTTTCACTAATTCTAATGTTTACAGTACTTACAAATTACATAATAGTGCTCTCCGGATAAGATAAAGGGTCTCTGAACTGCTGAATCACTCACCTGTAAAGAAAATGTTACAAAAATTGCTTTAGATTTTAAGTTTTTTTTCAGCGTCAAATTCGATTGGAATTTTGAACCAGAACCACAAACAAAATGCATTGTTCAATGTTCTCTGTTAGGTATGCGCTATAGCGGCTTCCACAACAGGTGTCCTAAAATGTGGAAAAGGTATTATAAAATTTCAACAACTCTGTGCATAAAACATAAACATCGACCCACGAGCTGCTTTTACATCGAACCCCGCCTCTGAGGAAAATTTAAATACTTCTACCCGAAGTCGGTCAACCATCGTCAAAATTGTTCGATGCCGTTTTGTAAAAACAAACTATCTTTGCTCCGCTCTACACACGCCCGTCCCACAGTAAGGTCAATTTACAAAAATGCTGGAAAATAGCATTCCCTTGGAGACCGGGGGTACGATCAAGAGATGTTCTCCTTCGGAATATAAGAACGTTTGAACGTATAAACGCTGCCCAAGTTTAGCGAAGTAGTTTGTCAAAAAACAAACAACATCCTCAAAAGGATATTCCATACCCAAGGGGTCTAAGATAGCAGCATCCTAAAGAGGCCAAATATCCGACCCTTCAACGGTGCATCCACCCGCTAGACATCTGCCAGACGTGCACCAAAACCGGCAGCCAAAAAAGTCTCACACCCCCTCCCTTTAATGCTGCGGTCGAACTCTTTACTAACCCAAATACCGCATCGCTGCACCCGAACCGACTGGCATGCTGCTGCTGGCACTCGGGAACTCGTTTCACTGCCAAAGTTATGCTACTGCTATCGAGAGGAAAATCCGAAAAAATAAAGGTAAAGAAAACCTTCTATTTCCATTCATGACCTGCTCGCTCCGCCGAACTACCACAAACGGGGGAATGAATTTTCTTGTGGCATTTTTTTACTCCTCCACTATTCTGGTTTTTTATTCCGAATACCGAAGGCGCAATATTTTTGGCTCTCGTTCAGCGACTCGGAACAAACCGCGTACGCGATTCGCCTGGCGGGTTCGCTTAGCTCGGTACCTGCCGGCCATTTGGACGACCTCGTCCTGGGAAAAAACTAACGAAAACCACCCACTTTCCGGCCGGTTCAACTCTACACACACACCGTGTCAGATTAACCCGCGGTTTGGAAGCTGCAAGACTGCAGAACATACGATTCCGAACGCTTATAAGCACATTCCGAAGGATCCGTCCTCGTCACACCCAACACCTCCACGCGACTGCGAGGCGGCCGGAGAAATATTTCCTCCAACCCATTTTGCGGAAGCAGCTCTTTTCCGAGGTATGGCAACATCAACAGCAGCTCCATACGATACAACGTTGTTTCGGTTAGCTCTCCGGTACGAAAATCAGCTTTAGAAATGTGACCAAACCACGCAAACATATCGACACACAAAACCCACAAAAGGTTATGGGTGGGAAAACCTCGGTGGGAAACTGTGCACCAGCCAGCTCGAAACCGTCTGATTTCGAAGCGAATTGTTTTAATTCTGAATTCATTGAATCCCAATCACGTCCTCGTCCAGTGCGCCGCCCTCTTTCGTCACGCTTTTTGTCGAGCGCAAACGGAAAAGGTGGGTGAAATCGGTCGGAAAATGGATAAAACTGTACAACTAGCCAACGGGCGGCAGGGACTGGAAAAGGGGAAACCGGGGCTTGAACCCGACGATGCTGGCGCGCTGCAATGTTTAATGTTCATCATACTTTTTCGGGGACCTCGACTTTTGTTTCTTCATTTATCTATGCCAGACTCATCCCTCCTCCCCCTAACCGAAATGTGGGGTCGGTGTTTTCGTTCTCTTAGCAAGCCCTCGGTACGTGCCAACACACACACATATGAAGAGCAAGTGGAAGTGGAAGTAGCCTACGTCCGTGTACCACCATATGCCACAAAAGCATCACACTCTCTAAAGCATTTCGTCCGTTACTCGGCAACAACGATCACTCGATTTCCGGTACACATACAATCAACACCGGAACCACCGGACCCGGCCCGGTGGCCAATCATCTGCCACGACATCGCATGCATATCAACAATCGGGCATGCGAAGGGGTTCGCTGCACGCTTCGTGGCGTTTTTCCTGCTAGCCGTGGACATGCGGCCGTTACCACCGGACCCAAGTGTGGTCCATTCCAGTTCCGATCTCCACCCCGAGTGCATTCCTCTAGCTCCTTTGGACGGCACATGCCTGACTGCATCGGGATCTGGAGCGGAACGATACACCGATCTCCAATCAGTATCGGGATGTGAAAACATGTGTATGCTCATGACGTACATCTCGTCGCTTCCCCAGCTCCTCTGCCAGTGCTAAGGATGCTGTCAGGATTCTGCCAGACCATGCGGTCCGCTATAGCAATCACGACAACGAGAAACTCACACTCCACTCGTCTTCTCTTCTATCCATTTTCTCTCTCTTAAACACTCGTCCACACACAATTCCGACCATTTTTTCATAGGCGTCCTCATCATTCAACGTGCACTGGACTGGCAACCACGGACGGGAATAATTGCATGCCCAAATGGCAACTGCACCAAGTCCGTGTTTGTGGGCCAGTAAAGCGCAAGCTAACAGGCAACATTCATCAAAATCACAGCTCTCGAAGAACGCCCCGGTCATGGGATACAGGAAGGATGTCTACCCAACGTATCGATGGCATAGCGCGCTACAATCGTTCCAATGTCCAGGATCTACCGTACCGTTCTGGATCGGGAGACCCGATCCTAACAAAAAATGGTTTTTCTCATAATAATTGATCTGCCCTATCCATTTTCTCTTATATCAATTATTCGATAGCCGTTTGGTCATAATGAGGCGATGAAAAAGGATGCTCGTGTTGTTGAAACAACTACGCTGGAGTGACTTATAAATAAGAAAGCTAAAGAACCATCGTTTGGAAATCATCGATTATGAAATCCCACCACGCGCCGCTAATCACAGCGCACAACCAAGCGATGTAAAATGCAAGTACACAGCGCTGTATCGATGGCGGTTGGCCACAGCTTCCAGCAACATGGAGAAACATATGGATCGAGTGGTGAATGCAACGATGAATATCCACAATTAAGAGTCCAATTCTCGCTCCATTGACGCTGGGAGCGCTTTCAATAGGCCCATAAATGAGCAGCAACGTGGCACACTTTACGCGTGGATGAATCGACAGTTAAAAATTCGCCTAGTCACTCAATAATTTGATGACCTTTCCCAGAAACGCGAACACGTTGCCTCAAGTGGCATGCTCAAGTTCGTAGATGTAGGATTTCAAAATTCTGGTCTGTTGGCGTCATTCGAACTTCACATCTCTTTTTGTGCCAAAATATCATTGCTCGAATGAATAGTATAACTTTTCGGATGAAATTTATGCTTGAATTATTAAAGTTAAGGTTCTTTTACTTTTTTCCCAAGCTTCCCAACTAACCACTTTCAGAGACGACAGCGATAAAACGATAGGAAAATTTCACGAATCTGGCAAATATCCAACGTTTCCATGAATGTGTTCAGAGCGTCTAATGACCATTTTCCTCGTCGTTTCTCCTCACACGTCGGTCATGTCTACGCTTCAGAGCTGTCATTAGCATTTATTTCAATCACGGGAATCTGGAAATTCTGCGATCCTTTCTCTTACATACGGCGCACCGTTGTCGCCCAATTAATATTCATAAAGAGCGTTTTGCTGATAGTGTCCGAAATACTCCTACCTCCCAGCCTACTTGCATGGTCTTACTTGCTCGAGGTCAATTCATCCCGGTGTCCTCGCCATTGTGATACCGGTGCCAGGATTTGACGGACACTATGTCCTTCCGTGGATTGCAGTATTGATTTTTGCCCAATGCGTTCACCGCTGAATGTAATCAATTTATTTCCACTGGAGGAGTCAAAAGGGGGAACTCCGAATTGTCATCGCAAAATTGCTCTCCCAACCGGAACGGGTCCGATTTACCGGAGTAACGCCATGCCTCGGGGCAATAGTGTACCGGGACGGATCGTCCATGACTGACAGGAACCAAACCGCATACCCGCCGAACGAAACGGGACGGACTAGCACGAAAAGTTCACTCCAGCCGTCGTTCGTCGGGGCCGGAATTTGCAAAGAAAATGGTGATATCGATTTTTCATTTGCATTTTTTCCTTTTGTGACCAACGGGTTTGTAGAGGTCAGGAGTCACAGTGACGACCGAAATCAGTGCCAAAAATTGTCATGTTTTCGAGATATTTTTCCTTTGCCCACACTTCCAGCGTATGTGAGACACGATGCTGCAACGTTTGCTCTTTCCCGTCGAAAGGGTAAAGGATCCGAGATAATGAATGAAATTCCACAAAACATGTTTGGGTTCAACTAACAACCGGAAACGTAAAGTTTGAGGCAAAGAAAATGGTGTCTTGACTCGAGCCTTGCTTTTGGTAGCGACCAGTTTAACAAGAAAATTTATTCACTATAAATGCGTATCCGCCTAGAACGGGTTTCGCCAGATCGGTCAAATTTATTAGCAAATGAAAACCTGTTCTAAAAGAGTCGCGCATCTCATCGGATACCTCTCACATCCATCGACGGTTTAAGGTTATTTACGACGGCGAGAAGATTTGAATTCACCAAGTTGGTAATGATTATGCATAAAAATATGCGTGCTTTGAATGACCCCCCGTTGGGGCATTGTCAATTCGTTACCCCGAGTGGGTTAAATCAGCACCATCGCCCACTCGAATGCCATCATCAACCATTGACAGAAACCGATTAGTCATGTACGGTTTTGGTGGTGAAGGCGCAGTATTTCAAACCCGATTTGTTTTAGCTGAACGCTAAAGTTCAATGTTCGTTTTGTCCAGGTAGGTCTCTGGTCTTGATTATGTTCACATTTCATGTTCTACGAGTCCTAGCAAAAGCAACTTCCATCGGCTCACTTCCGCTATGTGTATGGTGTTTGTCCTACAACACCTTTGAATGAATTTTCATCTCACCTGCAATCCAGCCAGGTATGAAAGATATGAAAAGCGGTCTCTTTTGCTCTAGGACGCAGCTCTCAAGCGGAGTGAAACAATATTTGCTGACCACTTCAAAACTATCGCTACTTGTTACGTTTCTTTACTTTTCCTTAAAGCACTCACTTCCTTCCAACCCAATCCTTCGGTCGCTGCTCGGAATGTCGACGTAAATTCGCGATTCGATATGGCGCCGCTGCAACGCTGCCGTCGACTTTATAGGGATATGTCTATATTGATCTGAAGCGTATTTGGTATAACAAGAATATGAACGGGTCATATGGGAGTCGAAAACAAGTCATAAATTTATAACCCACCACCCAAAACGTCCCCGGAGCTGACCTGTTCTACGCCGAAGCATAAGTCTAAAGTCTCGTGTCTAGACCACAGTTCTGGCTAGCCAAACAACGATTGGCACGCCCACCTTCTTGCCACACATAGCAGCAGTCCAAAAATTGATTACCTTCTAATCTATAATGCATTGGTGAGTTGGCTTACATTTTTGTCATTTTTGGGGTTTCCTTCATATATGTTTGTATGGGGCTTATATAGTCATAGCACCACGACATGACGGTTCGTAGCTCGTAGCAGAATCTTTAGATGTATGTACTTGAGAAAAATTATATAATAAAAGAAATGTGATCTACATAGAACAAAAACTTACAATTGCCTAGAGAAGATTTCATGAAAACATTTCCTTAATAGGTTCATTATCGTTAGGTATTTTTTCTAACCACTGAAGACTTTACTTTGCTTTAAGCTGGTATGGAGAAAAATGTGGACACCTGGTGAGCCGAACTACCTAGATCCATATATCATTACAGATTCTTTACCATCGCTATCGTTTTCAACATTCAAAGCGCTCAAACAAAGCGCTCGACAGCGAAGGGGGAAGTAAAAAGCAAAACAAAACGTAGATACGTTGATTTATCTTACATGAACACATCTAACGACTTGGTGGTCGAGAAAATCATGCATTCCTTTGGGTTTACCATAATTATCATAACTGGTAAGCATAATCAAAGATTTATCTATAAATTAGGAAGCAAAAATGTGAACTAAATAAAAGATATGATAACCCCACAACTTTAAAGGCTTCATGATCAATTCCTCCACAAAGTGGAAGGTAGTACAACGTTTTCAAATCGCATTTTCGACAAAAAGCTTAATTACACTTGACTGCATTCGAATAAAGCCGGATGTTCGGTTGTTCAGTGCATTGTCAAGTGTCAAAGAAATTGTGAACAAGAGCTCTCCGGATGCTCATGCATGTCGGCAGTTAATTACATTACTGCAATCGGAACACAGCGTGCATTTTGGGCTACGCGTGACTCTTGTCTGGCAGTGCAAGTGGTTCAAGATGAACACTGATGATTCAATTACGTCTCCTAATTAGCGAAAATAATAAAGCTTTCCTCACACCAGCCAATCAAATTGACAGCCATGTGTTGTACAATTAACAATGAAGACAATACGTTTTCGTTGGCCACGTGCCATGCAGAAATTATGTCCCCAAAGGTGTCATCTTCGTTAGGAGATGGGGTAGCACCGAGGTTAGATCAAAGAAACGATGAATTTAATGGAATCTCCCTTTAAGAGTTCTTATGCTTATTATTTGAATTTCAGATACCAAAACCGTTTTTCAACCATAGAAAGTATACAAAAACATAACAATCGAACATAAGTATTCGAATGAACATCATTCCAGCAAATCCGTTGCTTTTGCGAAAATGCGCCTTTTGATCCCCTTTCGGTTTCAAAACTTTTAAATTTAATTTACAAACGATTCGATTCCGCAAGAATCGACAAGGACGCCAATTTGGGGTGAAAAGAAAAGCTTTTCTTTTTCTCCAACGAAACAAGATTAATGAACGGATTCACTCTTTCCTGAGGCTCGTTCGAGAAAAAAAAGAACCCAAAGAAAGACAAACAATCTCTTTTCCGACAAACACCTAACGAGCCCCCGCTGAAGAAAAAAGGGAAACGAATTGGTTATTGTTTTTCGACCATTCCGAAGCATTCGGGAGGCCAAATCAACCGGAGATCGATAGTCGTGGCTCGCGGGTTGGATTCTGTTTTTCTTTTTTGCTTTTTCCGCTCTCATCTCATCGTCATCGCAAAATTTCCCCAAGGTACGCCGCCAAATGCTTCTTTCTTCCTGAGGTCCATATCTTTGTTCCGCTACACGAACGCACGGTTACTTATTTGGGGTTCGATTTATCGTGATTGATTTTAATTTGATTTGTTTTTACCATTTACCGCCCTCTTCTGGCCAATATCGGAAAGCGTGAGTTGAAGGACAAACTGGGCTCTAATCAACAAACGTTCTTGGAAGGATAATGCATTGAGTAAAATGGTCAACATTGGTCCTTTTTTTTTGTTCCAACAATCCTTACGGTGATCCTTATTCCATTTCTAAATTTCCATTTTCTCCTGTCAGCATGGCTCATAACCGCAGGTGGTATAATCTAACCACGTCCCAACTGTTATGGATATAGAAGCTCTTTGATGCATGATGTTTTGAGTGGATTTGACGTATTTTGCGTATGGAAAATCATGTATGAACGCACATGCTGTTCAGGCCGTCCCAAAACATGGAAAAGAAATTTTAAAAACACAGATGACGGTCGTTGATGCGTGATTTTGATGGAGGATTAAATTGAGCGATCAAATCAAGCAATGACAATTCTTCCGCTCATATCCAATTGCCCATTGCCAAAGTTGTGTTGCATTCATGATTTTTTACGCCTCCCTGAATGTCCCCCACAGTTTATCAACCTTGAACCATAGAGTTTTCGACCTCCATAAAAGCAACGGCAAAGCATTAATTTCAACTAGTGCCATAAATCGAACGGTACAGAGCCATTCGAGCCATGGCTTTATCCATCCATCGGTCGGTCGGGACAGGGTTTCTATGTTCCTCGCCGATAATTTTGCACAATCCTACTTTATCCTGTTGCGCTGCACTGCAAATATACACATGGCCGCGCACATTTCAACCGAAATGCAGGCCTGAACAAACATATGGCCTTTTATGTGGCCACAAGCCTGCGGCGGGAGGACGAACGATATAGATGAAAACCGGAAAGAGGTCCGCGCAAACATCCTTCCAACATATCGAACATCGAACCGAGAGCAAAAAGTGAGCGTAGTAAATTTCTGAGCGAACTGCGCAGACAGCGCCCATTTGGCGGTTGTGAAGGGTGAAAAGATGTTTTCATTGTTCGATTCAATAAATTTGCTCATGGGGAGGTTGTAATTGTCTGGCGGGCAGGCTTATTTTTTTTTGGGAGCAAAAGAAAATATATGCGATCGTTTGCCTAGTAGAAAGCAAACAGCATGGAGCACGGGACGGCGGGGAGCCGCATGATATTGGCAACATAATGCCACGAGTAATGTAATGTGCACATTTTATTCACGGCCAGCCATTGCCTGCTGCCAGCCATACTATCACAAAGGGCAGTTTTTAATCACATCAATCAACAAATGATTCTACAAAGCGATACTTGACCATTTATCTTTTTTAATGTTTCATGGATTGCTCCCCACTTTCATCATGCGATCTCTATTTTTATCATTCCGCTGAATATGCCAGTCCAGGGACTGACTTTTAACTTTTTACAAACAAACTTTCAACTACCCTAGATCGCTCATCGTGTGGCGAACAGAAAGGAATCATCAAACAAATAAATAAACATAAAAAAACACGCTATCAAGCGAACGCAAAAGCGCATACAAGTTCTGACCGCGGGAACAATCCAGTTTTAATGCCAACCATCCGTTCCAAGCCCGTTCGAGCAGATGTTCCCGCCACACCGGACACCCCGAACAAACTGAGCCACTGCGTCACCCATGCCTCCCGGCACCGGCCCCGCTTGGGTGACATCCTACGTGCGATGGGAGCAGTAAACATAAAACCAGACAAACATCGGAACTTCCTATCCCTTCCAGCACCGGGGATCAACCCGGGAGCCGACCATTGTAGAGAAAGGGCTTTAAACAGATTTATTGTGGAAGGGAATTAATTTTATTACCCCTGGCAGGAATACACGCACGAACTGGAACCTAAAGTTGGTCCGGAACCAGAGCATGAACAGCTTTGACTTATTCCGCACTCGACCCGAATCGGTCAACTGGCAAAACGCTGCCCAACCGATTACTAAACTGGCCCCGGACTGATGGAAGTTAATGCCAGGAACCGCAGACAAGGGGACCAAATCCGTCCTCGGATGGCCGCCGAGTTTTATCTGTTGATCTATTTGACGAGTTTATTACGCGAGAGATTTAACAGTTCCGACCCTCCACCACGCCCCGGATCGTTGGTTTCGTTTTGGGGTGCGTAACAAATAAATAAATAATATGGCGCGTAAAAACTACACTGCACGAGGATTATCGGCTATCGCGAGTGGTACCCTCAACCATGTGGATTTATTTGCCCCATCCAACGTACTGAACGTGCGCTGTTTTTGACCCCAAAATCTCACCACAACGATCTCAAACAAATCACATCACTTACTTTAGTCTGTAGTATATGCTGGCTATATGTTTGGTTGGAGGTCGATCTTTTCGAAGGTCTATATCTTTTTCGTCAAAGCGCACCTTTAAAGATTGTTTTCTTTCCGAATACAATCACAAGGTATCGAAAAAACCATACAATACCGTTAAAAACCCCCCCTAAGCGACGGTACGATTGTTATCTTAGTCATTTGAGCATGATATCGCGATCGTTTGCCTTCTTTTCCTTTTTGGGTATCGGCTCGTTGAGGGTCTTAATGCATATTTACCCCACGTAAGGTCGATCAATCATTATACAATGCCATAAGTTGCCGTACTGGTTATCAATCAGTTTAGCTATCGTTATTTAAGAACCAAACACTGTTTGATTGAGATAATCTACCTACTTGGATCGATGGCAGTTAATAAATCGTTTAAAATCAAACAAGAAGATTGAAAGGAAGGTACCATCAGACTAACCAGCTTAAGATTTGGGAAGATTTGTTTTGATGTGCTTACCACAATTTGCTAAAAATAAGCAGATTCGTTTTAACCAAATTTTGTCGATCAGTAATCTTCTACAAGGCAACTGAGACAGGAAACATTCTTATTTTATCGAACAACTTTATCACACCACAAACATCAGGTGAAGGGATGCTAAAATCTTCTCTTTACGTCGAGACATTCTGTTCGCTACTAAATTGCAACCGGTACCCTATTCTTACCGATAAGGAAAATATTTCCCTGTTCAAACTTTGCTGTTGCTCGAACGGAAAAGCCAGAAACTGATCCCGTGCCATTGGCGTAAAGAAATAAACGAACGAACAAATAACGAATCCTAATTAAAGATCATCTCCATTGATTATCTCATTATCACACCAACCCCTAAAAGGCACCAACAAACCCACGCCAGAATTGATAGTGGAATAACTGGACCTCGACAGTACCGATAGTTGTTTTGCCTGTAAATCTCGAGATACGCTGGAAGGAGCCGAACTACGCTCGGCGCTGGAAACCATTAATTTGGGTTCACTTTGTTTTTCTTTGCCCAACCAACTACCGAGAATCCGATAAACCAACTGACCTTATCCGGAAGCACCCTCCCAGTGTGTATCCAGCCTTTCTCTCCGGGGAGCTTGCTTTATTCAACCTTCTTACTTCACAACGTTTGTCTTTGCTACCCCCGGTAAGCGCCAGCCACTAGGCACGACGGATCTCTTCTTAGGACCAAAGCTCTTAAAGCTACACCTCCCGGTGGGCCGACCCTGTCTCATTTTATGACCCTTTCCCGGTCAAGAAGAAACAGCAAGATATCATCGGTTGTTGATAAACGGAAAAGTAAAGCGAAGAAAAAAACTCATACCCATCCTTCCCTAACTAATCCCTCCGTAGGTCAATTTTATTTCCGGTTTCCAACGACATTTTGTTCTGGATCCTCTGGGACTTCCCTGCAGCTAGGCCATTCTAGCATAACCTTCGATTTTCTTTGTTTATGTTTTTCCCATGTTCTATTCAACAGCCACACTTGGATGCGAAGCGAAGTGGCCCACGGAACTGAACAACTGAATCCCACGAAACAGGCAGTTAGCATAATTTGGCTTCGATTCGCTGCATCTTCGGCCGCTATCGGCTGCATCCTGATTATGACATCGAGCGCTTGTATAATTTGAACGCGGATGGAGGCGAGAAAATAATGACACGCCATCAATCGTACTAATATGATGATTGAGACGATAATCGGCGCATGTTAATCAATCTCATCCCTCTCGCAGTTCGATCCATCAATAATGTAGGGGGGCCTTAATCAGCATGGCCAACGCATTTCGTTCAAAGGGAAACTCCTTCCTTTGCCCTTATTTTCTTCGTCCAATGCTGTGTTCGTCAATGATGTTCGTCTTCAATACTGAAGGCACGGTGACCCAAAGGCAGAGAAGTAAAAAAAACATGACTCATGCGAATATACCCATCCCAACACCAACGACATTCAACGCAACCTGTCGGAAAGGACCAGAGCATCAACACAAAAGTTCTTTAGCTGTGCTATTTCAAGCTTCTTCGAGAGGTTGATCTTCATTGAAAGTGGGCACGCTGCTTACAAGCGCCAAGAAGATAAGCAACAAGATAGCATTTGCCGTGGTTCGAACGCACTTGTTCAAGAACGATGCCGCCAGACTCACCAAGAAAAACAACAACTCCACTCCGAGGGCGCCTTGGAGAACTCGTTTTTGCCATTTCCTGTTTGCCCGAGCAAACGGTGCTATGAAATCAATGCCGGAAAAGACAAGGGTGCCGAAAAGGAACGAATCTGCTTATCGCAAAAATTCCTTCAAACATCGGTAATGACGCAAAGAACGAAAGAGAAACGTTAACTACGGTGCGTTTAGAGATTGCGGTATAGTCAAAATTCATAGATCGTATTGACACACGACACCTTCTTCCTTTAGGCATCGTTGGCACGACCTCTGGCAGCTTATCCCGAACGGCATTTGTTACAAAAACAAAATAAGGTTTAGTGTTTACTAGAACAAATACCATAAAAACCAAATGTGTGAACTGTAAATAATTTGTAACTGAAAAAATAAGGGAATGCAGCTGTTGTTTAGATGATTTACAATAAATAGGGAACATTTTTTATCTTTTATCGTTAGCCTGTTGCCTAAAAATATGCATTTTGCATTCAATCAAAATAAACTCAGCGTCTATTTAAATAAGCAAAATGAAATTAAAGTATATTATGACTATGAGCACTAGATCTACTGTATTATTCCTGTTCCCAAAAGGATGTTATATATCAATTGCGTCTTTTTGTACATCCAAGTATCCATCTTCCAAGAAACATGTCGTTCAGTTTGTACATTTGAAGTTAAGCATTTATTTGGTCACGAATAATTTAACAAGATCGAAGACAAGGCCTGTCAAACGCTCGATAAACAAAAGTGCCTACATCATCAACCCATATCCGTTTCCTTTCTCGTCCCCGGGGGGTATGACGATAGAAATTGAACCAATAAAAGATGTAACTTGGAGACGAGAGAACCACCAAACGGCTCAATTTGCGTGCTGTCATCCATAATTAATCAATCGAACCAAACTTCCTGTCCCCATAGCTTCGACTTACCGGTTAATATTGATAGTACGTTGATGTAGTTCATGTTGAGCCTCTTGTTTGTGAGCCCGAAACGCTTACGAGTATAATGATGATTTATCAAGCAGGGATATCCTCCGTCTTAGTTGTCTCCTCTAACATTCACACGCACAGAAATTGTCACTTCCTGGACGCAATGCTTGAATACTTTGACCACTTCTTATGTTCTATGATTATTTGATCCACTTCTATTCGTGTTTCACAACCTTCACCAGTGGCCCGACCTTTCCTATCACTTCAACTTAAGAAAAAAACTGATAAATTTAAACAGAATAAAAATCACTTTCCGCAACAGAACACCGATGCGCACCAATTGAAATCATAAACAGCCTTCACTTTACACCCACGAATGACGACTTCCGTTTGCAGGCAACTTCTGTTACACTTTACACTTGGGATTTAGCTTCCAACACTTGTCTATATGCGAAGCCTTCGCGTAAAATTTGAATATTTAATCGGCTCAACAAACGACGTGGGAAAAGTTAGACACACTGGCTCGCACTCACCTACGCTTGGAATTTTCTTTTCGTTTTTGGACTCGTTCAACAAGATTGGCTAAGTCGGTCTTGACGCGTTGCCGACGGTACGAAGAAACGTCGAAACTTTAAGGGATATGATGTATCACACTGAAAACTGGATGATATTCTTCGTCGCTATATTCCCCCCTGTAACAGAATTCACATTCACAATAAAGTAGAAGATAATAACTGATACCAACTAAAAGATTTCCCGATGTTTCCCGTATTTTCGTTGAACCAACACTACTTGTTTAAGTTGGCTTACGATGATCAAAGGTTACAAAGCCACTGTTACTAAGATTCAACACTCTAAACACCACAACAACACTTCGCCTACTACCGCTTGTATCTCAGCGCGAACACTCGAAGTAATTGTCCGCAAAAACGTGATCACGATTTCTGATCCAAATAACAACTAATCCGGCGTAAAAAAATGTCGAGATGAAAAGAGGCGGACTAATTATCTCACGGAGAATGTGGTTCAGGTCAGCGCGATCGCGAAACTCTTTAATTATTCATTCAATTTACTCCACTTTGCACAGGATCGCGAGATGGCGGCAATTAACTGCAAAATGAAGTCGGCGTTCGATGATGTTGATATCTTTCTTTTTCTTATCGTAACAATTCTACCAGCATCGGGCATTCGCGAAAACAGCCGTTTAAACTAATCGGTTTTCTAGACCTTTTGTCTCAAAGTTACACTGATAATGCTGCGATTGCATAAGCAAGTGGCAACATGCAATGATTGGCAAAACACGCGGCAAAACACAAAACGAATCCCTTCATCAAAAACTTGCCGTTAGAAGAAGTCGCAGACCTTCACTCCGTTGCTGTTGCTCCTGCTGCAGCTGCAAGCCGAATGATTTCTGAACTGTGTTTGTTGAACGACGAAGCTGTGATTCAGAGGACCGCAGGAAACGCGAGTAATTCTCAGAGAAAATCTTCCTCTGTCTCTCTCTCTCTCTCTCTCTCTCTCTCTCTCTCTGCAACCATGATCTCTTTAGCGTGCTCCCTTTGATAAATTTAAATGTTTCTGCGTTTTAAATGTTTTAATGTTTAAAAAAAATTCTGTACTAACTTATCCTTTTCCAAAAATCTCAACAAATATTATTGCTTAGAACAATTTAATAAGCTTGCCGCACTTGCAAAAATTAAAACGATTCGAAAAGTTATCCAGCATATGCTGTTTTATGTTTATGTTTCTCATCCTTACTTTCTCCCGCTCTCTTGTTCTTAACTTTTCCTCTTTTTTTTAACAAAACAAAACAGCTGTTTACCGTATGTTTACACGTGTATAACATTTTTGCAAAATTACAAAAAAAATCAAAATGATAAAAGATTTTGCCTCTGCCTGATGTACCTAGAAAGAAATATTTTACTTTTAAATAAATTTCAAAATTGGTTAGCTTGTTTATGCAAGCAAATGGTGTAACATATATGCGAAAGACGAAACTCTCTATTTTAAATTCACAGCATTTTCGTTCTTTGTTGAAGGTTCCGCGGTGCCTCTGCTGAATAAACCTAAGGAAATAATCATATTAAAATGCTTTTTTTAAATGCAATTCCCGCGTTGAGCCCCAACCTGTTTATTAGTACTTTATACAAGTGAAACGTTAAGCAAAACATTCTACATATGTAAATTAGTTATTAGAAAATTCCTGTAAATTCAGCATCCATTCTTTCCGGCTCAAACCTGTGAAACAGTACTAAATAAAATTCTTACATAAGTTTTTAGTGTTTTATTGCTAGTTGTTAACGGTTAAATTTTTATGCAGATCAAATAATTTATTTATTATATTCTAAAGTTCGTTTTGATAATCCTAGCGTGAATATTTAAAGCAATTCAATCGCAATCCGGTTACATTCCACATCATTGTGAAATAAACCTTTCATTGTTTTTATTGTACACCGCTTCTAAGAAAAAAGCACCGGCGAGTACTGGAGGCAAAAATCAACTGCATCATTGGTTATCCTTCTTGAAAACATCTGTCTTTTCGCTTCCTTGTAAACCCATCGAGTTTATAAGAGATCGCCAAAAATATCTGACATTGATAACACTGTGCTTGTTTTTTTTTTATAAAGCTTTGAAAACCATTAAGGTGAAACTAAATCTGCTTAAGGCAGTAACAAATCTTAAATCTCGGAGCATATTATCCTCGCTTGATCCATTTCTTCGCGAATGTTTGAAATTCAAACAAGAAAAACTAAATTTTTAAAAAGATCTCACTTAAGATGGTTAAATGAATTGAAAAAAGAAAACTTTAAAGTTCAGAATCACATTAATTCCATTATTACGCGATCCTTGCTTGATGGGCGTTAATAATTATTAACATGACCAATATTATGGACCAGTTTGACCAGACTCATACGTACAGCATAAACAAATGGAGTGGCCGCGAATGGAGGGAGGGGATTAACCCTGTTATGTCTTTTTCCACTGGTCCTATTTTCCATAACTATACAGTTGGCTGGATCAACTACCGCTTTCTAAACTGTTACTTGGCAAAAAATAAATTATTATTAATCCATTGAATAAACACGTCAAAACTAACAGTACACATTACTTCCTTTGATTTTAATATATTTTCCTTAATGAACAAATGTGCCACAAGAACAAAAAATCTTTTAGGAAAGAAACAAAATTAATAATTCAATTCAATTATTAGTTAAAATGAATCATCTAGATTAGATGATGCCGTATTCAACCATGATGGCCTTGAAAAACCATCGACCTTTAAAGTGAATTACATTTTTGTTACAATTATATTTCCTTCACTTGATAAATAACAAAAGGGTGTTGCCCTTTCATCATAAAGAGTACAAAAAATTAAATTGATAATCCAAACACCGACACGATGCAGTACATGGTTTTGTTTTCCCAGCGCACAGTGCAGGATCCGTCTGTTTCATTGTTCCAATAGCACGAACTCGCCGTATGTAGACCGGCTCCGTTTTTCTGCATTATCATACAGGTCACTGTAAAACCAATAAAAGAGTGAAGATTTTAGTCATAAAATATAATCATCGATCATAATGATAACTACTAACCATAATTACGTATTGCTTATAGAATAAACTGAAGTATTACTAACACTCTACTATCACAAAATTTTTACAATTGAATCTTTTTAGTAGCGTCATATCTTCATATTAGTTATTTGGCAAAATATGATCATATTATATCGAAATAGAAAATGAGCTGAAACCTCTCCTCATAAAAGATTCATTGTGGAAGCTGTCTATGCCGATACAGTAAAAACAAATACAAACAATCAACATGATTATTCCGAAAAACTGCACATAGTATCTGTTTGACGCACTTTCTTGATAAGAACAATTGCAACGTTTTTAATCCACTTTGAGATGCTTTCGTCACTTGTGAGAAAACATAACCATCTATTGATAGCTTTTTATCTCAACCGTGTGGACAATTCATATATAAACGAAAGGAAAACTACATTGATCAGAATCTTGGTTACCAGCATCTCATTTCAACGGAACACGGACGAAATGAAGCAGCACATTTTTACTACCATCCTACTTGCGGTCAGCTTGCTGACAGGCCCAACCCTTGCCCAAATTGGCGTTGGAATAGGAGGCATCGGTGTGACTGTCCTCGGTTCTTCTTCAATCATTGGGGTCTCGGTGGCTACTACCACGGCAGCACCAGTAGTAACAACCACTGTAGCACCCGCGACCACAGCAGCACCAGTAACAACTACTGTAGCACCCGCGACCACAGCAGCAGCAGTAACAACCACTGTAGCACCTGCGGCCACCACAACAGCTGCTTCCGGAGCTGGCAACACTGTCGTCTTCAACATTAACGGAAGCGGTATGTTATCATCTCAAGGCTGAATTATTCAAACGTTTAATAACGGTTTTCTATTCTTTCCTTAAGTTGTAACCGTCGCTTCTTCCGATCAGGCTACGATCGCTGCAATCGTTGCTGCGTTGTCTGCAACCACCACGACGACTGTTGCGCCAACGACAACAACTGTTGCGGCCACGACTACGACCGTGGCACCTACGACAACTACCGCCGCTACCACGGCAGCAACTACAACAACCGTCGCAACTACAACGACTGCTGCTGCCACCACCGCCGCAACGACTGCTGCAACGACGACCACCGCTGCCGCAACTACGACCACCGCTGCCGCAACTACAACCACGGCCGCATCCACTGTCACCATTACGATTATCGTCAATGGCCAAACCATCACGGTAAGCTCCAGCAATCCTGACTTGCTGACGCTCATTACCCAGATCCTAAACACCCTCTCGACGACGACCACAACTGTCGCCGCTGCTACAACCACGACAACCGTCGCTCCCACAACCACCACCGCGGCTCCCCTTCCCATTGGACGTTGTCACTCTGGAGAACGTCACGGAGGACGTATCGGAATTGGATTTGGAGCCGGTATTGGACTCGGTGGACTCGGTGGAATCGGTTTTGGTATCGGCGGTGGAATTGGTGCCCGTCCCGGATCTGGTATCGGCATTGGGCTCGGTGCTGGCATCGGTGGCCGTCCACTAACCGGTATCGGTGGTGGAATCGTTCGTCCAGTTGTTGGAGCAGCCCTCAACACCGCTGGAGCTGCTGTTAATGCCGTGGGAGGTGTCGCCCGGGCAGGTGCAGGTCTACTTGGAAATGTTCTCGGAGGTGTCGCCAACTTGGCGAGTGGTGTCGTCAACGGTGCTGCCAACGTAGTGAACGGAGTGGGTAACGGACTCCAAGCTGCAGGTTCTGGTATCAGACCCGCTGCTGGTATCAATGGCGGTTTCAATGGCGGTCTCAGTGCCGGTTTCAATGGCGGTCTCAGTGCCGGTGTCAGACCAGTTGGAGGATTCGGAATCAATGCTGGTGCTGGTGCTGGTATTAATACCGGTCTAAATGGAAGGCTCGGAGGCAATATTGGATTCGGTGCTGGCATATACGGCTAAGTGTCCCTTCTTTCCAACGTTTTTGTTCAAATAATAGCTAATATTCATCAGCAATAAATCAAAGAATCCATGTCGAACATAATGCCTTTTCCCTTCACTGTAAACCTATGGTAATTTAAACAAGCTTACCTATGTACTTGTAAGGCTTTTGTAACTTCGTCAACACGCTGAGGCAGTTCTCAACAACCGATCCAGTCCAGTTATTAACTTTATCATGTTGATATGCATTCCCTCCGATTGTAGTTTCGATTGCTTCTTTGATGATTTTGCTCACGTCGTCTACAACAAATTGATGCTGGTGAAGAATCAACATAATAAATAAAATATCAGTATTTTGGAAGTAAGATTATTTCGCACGATTTTGTTCGCAGGCAGCAAACGACTGCCCCAACAGTCGGATCAAAAGGAACAACACACATATGTGTTGTGCATTGCAACATTCCAATCCCCGCTTGCACACCCCACTAACTACTGCTTAGTTTGTTTTTTTTTATCCCCACATTTCCGGGATTCATTGTACATTCTTGGGGAAGTCTAAAAAAAAATAACAACCAAAACAACTAGCATCAAACACAATTACTTCGCGCCAAAGTTTGATCAATTCTCGCTACAAACAGCAATACATTGAATTCCTCTGCGTGTTTGCAATGAGGTCACCGGTAGGTAGTATAAGGAAGTTCGCATATTTGTTAACACTTTTATTCACGTTCTACTCGCTTTTGTTTTGTCGGCATCAACTCATGACTAGCGAGTAAGTTATCACTTTCGCCGCTAAGCGTTGCATGATAAACTACCATCGATTGTAGATGAATAGAAGCGATATTCGCACCCCTAACAGCGACTGACATACCTTCCGTGAAAGGACTAGCCACGTCCTAATTGAATCCTCACTTATCATTATTGTAATAATTTAGATGTTAACTACAACATTGAAAATCCTTACGATAAGTTCCCTAACGAAAGGATGATGCATAGTAAGATTTAAATTTATCTGCTAGATTGCCATTGGCGCCAACTTATTCCCGAAACAATGGAATTCAAGCTAATAGGGGATAGTTTTTTGTTTCCCGCACATCTAGTACTCATTGGCTTAACTTTTTCAGGATATCGATACACTCGATATCGTTCATTGGTCCAAGTTTTCTGCTAGGTCCATAGCTCTAGCAAAAAATCGTTCAAGTTGTTTATTATGACGCATTCCAAAAAATTCCATGGCCAAACTTAGGTGATATCGACGTGACGAAATATCACAACGTCAATTTAGTATCATTATTCGCAGACGCCTTTCAGAACCAGCATAATACAACTGTATATTATACTCACCTCTTCTTTGCCTTCCTCCATTGTTTTATATATTGGTAATTGGGGTTCGCTCAGGAATATCAATATAATACCGCTTTGCTGGATTCTTTGCCTCAACAACTAAATTTTACGATAACCATAAGCTCCGTGTGCAATGCACGGCAGATGTATCGAGACTGCGGCTTCTCGTGCACTGACAGCTGTGATTCATACAGGCTTACATCACGCACACTTGATTTGGTAAAATAATATGTGCCATATCTGTAGTCCTCGTCAATTTATGTACGCATAACGAAGGTTTTTTTTAAATACTAAAATCAGCTAAGATAAATTGTTTCCAAGATTAACTTTCCAGATCATAATTTACATAGAGATATTGAAGAAATACAGGGCTTTCTTCACTCTTCCATTTGACGTTTTGTAAAGTCACTGTCAGTCATAGTTGGCTTGATTTGGTCCTTCCAGAAGTGTTTATTTCGCTTGCTTTTTATTCGCGCACAAAACAGCCGGAGAATAAAATTTGTAGTAAAATGGCCGGATTCAATCCCGTTGATATGGTGGAGGAAGATGCGGCCGATTTGCAGTTTCCTAAAGGTAGTTTCATCAAAAAGACAAGAACGAGATAACCAAGCGATCGATAATCCAATTGTTTGTTTACAGAATTTGAAAACGCCGAAACGCTGCTGATTAGCGAAGTGCACATGCTCTTGGAACATCGGAAAAATCAAAATGAATCGTCGGAAGAGGAACAAGAGTTTTCGGAAGTTTTCCACAAAACGTACACGTATACCAACGAATTCCGAAAGTTCCGAAATAAAGAAACCATTGCCAGTGTGCGAAGGTAGGTTGTACAAACTTCCAGAACGAAACAGGTCAATGCAGCTTTCTTTTGTTTGTTTATTTTCACAAACAGCTTACTAATGCAGAAAAAGCTACACAAGTTTGAATTAGCAGCATTGGGAAATCTGTGTCCAGCATCGCCCGAAGAGGCAAAGGCGCTCATTCCTTCATTGGAAGGACGCTTTGAGGATGATGAGCTTCAGCAAATATTGGACGACATCGGTACCAAACGCAGTTTACAGTATTAGACCGCAGCACTGCCTCAGTATGGGACATTATAACTAAACGCATCCGCCAGACCAGTTACTGTAATGAAAACGAAAATTAAATCATTATACGAATACACGTCGTCAAATGATTCATTGCCCTTACAGTGTAGTTTATGTTTTCCGTAAGCCTCCCGGCTTAGCAGTTTCGCAAGTTGCTGATGGCATGTACAGTATGTCCTTTCAAGTTCATCGACCTGGGAATTTGTGATGAAATCTGTAATTGTTCCGTTATCTTCGATATCTCCTCGGGCGTCCATTTCCGAATACAGCACCGTGTTCAGCCATTCGTCGCGCATAATGTACACCAGATTCAGCAGCCGAATTATTCCTTCCATCAGCTGTTTGCTATCATCCTGCTGGAAGCAGTGTTCGAAAATTGTAGAAATGTACGACTGATGCACGGCTATCATTTCACTCAAGTTATCGGCCTGGTTTAGCTTTTCATCCAACTGTTCACCGAACGATTGGAGCACATGAGTCATTAGGTGCGAATGTATGCACTGCACAGAAAATATCATCCAAAACTTAAGCATTGCCAACCGCTTCAGTATTAAATCGAGCATTCCGAAGGTCGTGTATGGTGGTCTTTTCTTTTGTGAATCGGGAAAACGTAACGTTTCCAAGGTTCCGAGGGCCCATTTTACTTTCAGGAGAAATCGAAACACACTGTTGTAGCTCGCCATCGTCTCCTCGTTAACCATGTTGCTCAAATCATGCCCTGGATTGTAGAGGATACGAATTTCATCTATAGCCAACAGCACAGAAGTTGTATCCAACTGGTAAATGGCTGAGCGATCTACCTCCACGGTGAAAAGTGTGTTCATATCGGTGAACCTCGATGCAAGAATATCATTCAACTGTATGGTGAGAAGATAGGGATTAGCCCAGCTTTCTCCCGCCTCGATGCGTCGGAACAAACTGCTGTAAAAGTAATCCATGAGATCACTTGCCTCTAGTAGTAAAACTTTTCGTATGTTTTTGAGATGGTCCATCACGTGGAATTCTTCCTTGTAGATGTACGTTACATAATGATTCGCCGCTTGACGCTTGGTTTCCATCAAATTTTTTATCGCATTAAAGAGGACATTCTCGAGTGGTAGCTGCAGCGTCGAAATTGAATTGAGAATTGTGTATAGGGAAAAAGCATTCGTAACTTTACGCCCCGTCGTGTTAGATGCAATGCTGCTGGCGACCGCTTCAGTTTCATCGCCAACATTTTCACTACTAGCCAAAATCAATGTACTGTTGAAGGCCAATAGTAGAAGATCATCATCACATATTTCCCGAATTTGTTTCTTTAGGTTACACATCGCGATGTTCTCGTTTTCCTGGAATCATGCAAATTGTTAGATATTGTCAAATAATCACGAAGCACTCATATTTGCATACCTGTTCCGCATCCAACGAGTATTGCCGGTCGATATTGAAAGTTTCTTCGGTTACTGTGTCTACTTCTGTGCGGAATGTTTCCAGTTCCTCCAAGATTGCTTCCAGAAAGCTTTGATACACTAGATTTTCTTCCATATTTTGTTCCTTTCTCATATCGCTGATTCTATCCAAGCCATTCAGGATGTTTAAAGTGTAGCCGGCCTCGAGAGAATGGTGCAGCAGTAGTTTGATTATTGGATCATTTTCAATTACATCCGAAATTGCTGAGCTCACGTAAAATGATCTAATTTTACACTTTGAAAACAATCTTGCTTGGTAGCCGGTAAGTAAGCCAACTGGTAAATTTTCCGAACATGCTTTTTCAACTAGAAACTCTTCGCGCCAGTCGTCTAGTCGCCCTTCCGTCCACCACGTGTCAATCATGTTCATGTAGCACTTCAGTGTTGCTAAAAGCAAAGCGAAGGCAAGATTCCCTTTCTCCAAGTTGGCGCTCAATTTTACGCTACGAAACAATCCGGACAGCAAGTGGGCAACGGCAATGTGGGCAGGAAATTTCGTCCAATCGAGCACAGAAAATTTGTGGATGTCGTATAGCTTCTTCAGCACGAATAGTTCAGGCTCCAGCTCATTGAAGAACGTTATGATCGTGTGCGTTTTCCCCGGTTCCTGCCGGATAAGTTCTCTTTCTTTTGCTATCATAACCGTGTCCATGTGGTTTAGAAAACTCTTCACTCCTGCAGCGTAACATTCAAATGAGTGTGGTGCTGGCAGGGTTTTAGCCGTCTGCTCGAGAATATTGCTGCAAAAATTCCTCAACCTGTATGCGATTGTCATGCATTCGGTAAAATTCAATAGAAATGTATGTATCCCGTGTTCCGTCGTGCTTGGGAGCGACACATTTGAATTGATCCATATCTGATCGTCATCGATGCGGAAAAATTTGCAATCAACTGGGTTGGTAAACATCCAAAGAATCTCGCGCAACACGCAATACTCGGAAACTGTTGAGATAGGTTCAGATTTGAGGAATCCATGCGATGCTTTTACGATGCATTCAGTCCAGAAATTACAAAACGATGCTACTTTATGTTCACTATTAACCACGGTCTGATAATAAGAATCGCCCCACCAACGGTTTTGAAGATTCTCTTCTAGCCATTCGTAGGCATTAGCCGAACTGAACGTTCGATAGGTTTCTTCCTGTCTCGGAGGTGCTACTTTACTATGGACAACCACTTCCTGTTTTCCGTCACCGATTAGTTGACTGCCAACTTCCATCGTTTCCACGACTGAATCTTTCTGTTCGATATTCACATATTCACCACGTTCATCATCCTCTAGGTCACTCCAATCACTCAACTCCGATCCTTGATCCCCATCATTGAAGCCAACAGCAAAGTTTTCCTCAAACAGCTCTGCAATCAGATCATCTCGTTCCTTATCATACCATGGCACTAATGTCGGTTCCGGTGTGACAAGTTGTAGTACTTCCCCATTTCGCAAACGAGCTTTTAGTGCACCAAGCGGATTGTAAGCCACACCGAGAAGAAACAACAGCACCGACCAGTGAATTTCGTGAACATAGTGGTTCAAACACAGCGGATCAGTGATAAAATCCTCGTAGGACTTCCGCAACTGGCGTGCCTCAGCAGCGAAATTACTGAGTTCCATGTTTTCTATTACGGATTCTATGTTCCGGCGAGTTTCGTGGCTGTTAACAGATAGGAACCGATGGTTTCGTATTATACCCAGTGTAAACTTATGGCACAGACTGTAGTTTTCTTCGGTTTCCTGAAATCAAACAAAATAACCATGTATATTTTATCCGCAACACTTTCTGCAGGGAGACTTACATCGAATTCAGTCAACAATTTGATCAATTGCGGAACGTATTGCTGCACCAACGCTTCAAGCTCGGTTAAAACTAAAGACATTTTGGAGTTTTTCTTCAATAAAAAAGCCGGATAAGTCTGCTAACGAAATGGTATTATTGACTAAACACTAGAACTAATGTTGACAATGTTTTGCTAGTAAAAGTTTGTGATTGTTTGTTGCCGATTGACAAGAGATGTCATTCAAAGGTGTTTTTTGTGAATCCAATACAGCCGGCTTTGTGCAGTCGTTGCTCGGAGATAAACGAACCTATTTCAACTAAATGGATTTTAAATTTAATTTCGCTTGCAGCTGCAAAATCACGAAAACCCTCTCCATCAACAAGTTACTTGAAACGGGTTACCAGGATCGATTAAATGAATACATGAACGATATTGTTGATCGCGCCTGGGATGAGCAGGATTCAGAAATACTTTCATTAATGGTGAGTTTCTGGCGCCTTAGTAATCGTTTAAGCATGATAAGATATTGAATTGTCCTTTCTAGGTCGCGATCATAGACAACCTACGTTCCAGCAACAATGTTACTGATAGTTCCATCTCAAGTAACCCGCAAACAAGAACGTTTGAGAAAGAGGACATGGACATGGCGATCCTGAATACCATCCGGGACGAACCACCTAACAACTGTGTTTGCGATGCAATATCCCGCAAAATTTCAATCTTACTCAACGCAGGTCTGGCCGAATTAGCTTCCGAGTTTGTGTGTGAAGAATCATTATTGGAAAAAGTGCGGCTGCTAAAGCCATTTGTCCGGCTGTTTGAAAGCGACACGATGTTTGTGAACTTTTTTACACGATGCTGGAAATTATCTATTCAATACTTTTATCCCAGCCTGATCAGTGAGTTGACTGACGTGTATCCACAATTTTTAGAATTTCTTATGAATGCCTTGATCGAATGTAAAGAATTAGACCGTAATATGCTGCTGCAGAGGAAAGAATTTACATATCTCTCTCGTTGTCTCACAGTTGCCCCAACATTTTACACCATTCTTTCATATTTAGCTGGACACAAGTTAAATCAAGTGCAGCATTTGATAACCGCTTGTATAGCGTTTGTAAAGGCCGAGTTGCCTAGTAAAGAATATTACAATTTATTTCCAGTGCACCTTAGACCCTATGCTATAATAATGAATGAAATCATAAGTCCGCACGATCCTCATGTAATGATTCTTGTTGAAGAACTTAAAAACTGTAAACCTGTCGATTACAACATCCTACTGATGAGCTGTCCAGTTTTTTACACCTCTATGCTATTTACTGACCCACCTGATCTAAAAACGGGCCTATGTTAATTTAGGGATCAATGTGCAGATGAGTTAACTCTTTACCGGTGGAGGAATAGTCTTTTTTTTTCTTTTGAGAGGGATTTGTTTAAGCCTCCGCATTTTTAAATTACAAATTATCATTTCTGTAGCCTGTGCCACTTCGTATATACTCTCGACTAAAATAAATATAACCGATAGTTTTTGTCCACGATTAAAAACATTCTTCAATTCAAGCTCGTTCTCTAGAGATTTGATGTGATTCGTTTCCTCTGCCAATTCGATGGTCCCGTTAACATTTACGGGCTTTCCGCGAAGGATTTCTCCATGATAATTTCCAAAATCAAGATTGACAGAGCATATGTTGTCAGGTAACTTTAGATTCCTAAAAATGTAAATGCACTTTAATTGAATTATAGTAGGTGCGAGATGGTTTAACAGCATGATTACCTCGGAAAAAGAGGGATTGCCAAAGAGAGCAGTTTGTCTTCATTGTCGGCCACTTTTCCTATCACAGAACATCTTCCACTGTGTACTAACGCTGGGTTATTCAACAGAGCTATTTCTTCAACCAGCAATGGCTTGTAGTAATCGCACATCGTTTGTCTGGCAAAATCTTTCATCTGCGTGTTTGTGTTTATCGCCTTCACTTTGTGGCACAAACCGCGAATGTTTACTTTTCATGTCGTCCATTTTCCTCCTTCCTCATCTTGCCGCATTCAATTGCTGTGACAGTACAGCTGTCACTTTGCCCTTTTCTTTCGCGATTTCCTTCGTCTTGTCAGTCTGCCGTAGGCAACTGCCATTGTAGGAAATTCATCACAACATCGATCTTGCTTCGGATTCGCAAAATCTTCATCCGGACGATTCACTGATTATTTGCCAAAGATGAATCAACAGTGCTTAGTAGAAGTAGAAGAAACAAAGCTGTTCAATAAGCAATCACAAGTCGCTTGAATTGCGTCGATACGTTACCCATTTGTGTGAAAGTGATTCGTGTGTTATTCGCCGTTGATAAAATCCCTAGGTAAAGCTTTTTCATCCTCCCGACAGTAGCTGCTGGTAAGCTAAATAATCCTACTTACAACCAGTCCCATACACGGTTTTATTCAATCTCCACAAGTAATCATCTTCCTAATGTTGGTGACGTAGTTTCGAGAAAGAAAAACTTCGTCAATAGATGACCAGCTGTTATTTACCACAGCCACATCCTAACGTAATAGATTCTTGTTCAGAAACCAAGATTAATCTCTAAATACAGCAAGTAGTTGCAGCAACTGCTTATGTTTACTCACGACCTATATTTACATACCACCTACACAGTCTTCCGTTAGCCAAATGGTATCTTCTTGGTTTTATCGGGCAATGTAAACAAAAGTCCTGTTATAATTACCTCCCTTGTTTCTTCTTGTATCTAGAGCTTACTCGGTTGGAAAGCTGTTTCGCGCATGCAACACGTTGCCTACTTTTCTTGGCAGATAGACAAGGAATCGGACACGGATAATTAGAAATCATGGGGCATTGCAGAGGCGTGATAATGTGCGTTGCTTTGGAGGAGCATTCGTAGTCTGGTTCCAGCGGTGTTATCACGCCCGACACTGATCTGCATAACGCAAGTATCAAGACAATTGGGCTCGGCTAGAATTCAAGTTATCTTGCAAACATGGCAAACGATTCAAGACACATTATAATCACAACACCGAGTAGTGGTACGAGTGTTGTGCCAAGGTTACGACCAAAACCGGCCCAGCCAACATCAACCACGCCTTCAATGGGACTCACGCTGGGCACGATACCGTTGAATCCATCCCCAAAAAACGTTATCTCACCTATTCCCGCTGCAACCATGGAGTCGGATAAGTTCGTGGCCAACTTCAATGATAAATTTCTGGGAACGTCAATGCCTCGATTCAGTCCGATTTCCATGGAAGGAGACTTAGCATCCTTCAAGTAAAAAAAGCGAGTGTCCATCGTGGTAAACATTGTCGTTAATGATATGTTATTTTCTTTTAGAATCATAACAACGTCTAATGCGGTGTCACCGGCCACACTCTTGTCCCCCTTCGAGCAGGAATCCATGTCAACCTCAACGACTGTATCCGTTCGCCCCCGACCAACAGCTCTGGCCCATGCGCAACAACAAATATTAAGCAACTCCAACAGTGAAAAATCGCTCGTATCCCCTTTGTCGGGTTCGTTCACTTGGAATCCCTTCGGGGATCCGTCACCTTTCAGCCCAATTTCGACACTGACCGAGGACCAGCTGTTCGGAGCAGAATTCGATAAGTTGCGTCTAGAAGGCAGCCAAACCTCGATCGTAACTTCCCCGGAGGAAATGAAATCCGATCGATCTATTTCCTATTGGGGTGGCCCACAAAGAAAGTCGCTAACACAGGCTCTCTCTACGGGCATGATTGCTTCAAGCGGTGGAGTACAGAATGGCAGAGAGCTGCCAAAGCTCGAAGAGGACCCGTTTGGTTCCGCTCCCTTCACCCTCCCGAAGCGATTCAAGCAAAAAAGCAGCTCATCCAAGCTCGCCTCGAAGCTAAGCGATCGCTGGCGACACGCCGTTGGAAGTGGGCAAGCAGGCAAGGAAAGTCTAATTGATAACACTCCAACCGAAAATGGTGGAAATGACATTGATAAAAGGCCAGGCAGTTGCACGCGTACGGAAATGTTGGTATTGGAAAAATCCGGCTTAATCGGTGGTGGACAAAAGAACCTAATGCTAGATGATCTCATCAACAGTGGCGAAAAAGCTTCACCGAGTTTCATCAAGTTGCCATTAGATGATCGCAATAAGTACGAGAAACTGAACTCAAACGGTATAACCTCAGATGATAGTGACTCAGAGTTTTATCCCGAGACAATGGGAACCACCGTTGGCTTTGGAAGTGGACCGGACAATATCGCAATACCCGGTAGTGTTGGTGGTGGCATGGGTGGTCCTAAAAAGCACAGTTTCAAACACTTTGTTGAAAGTAATATCCCCGAGAAGCTGCAAGCTGTTTACCACAAAGTCGACAAGAGCCAAATAAAACATGTGCACATTGTAAAGAAGCTGCGAAATAAAGTAGTGGCGCATGGTGGCAAAGAATCTGTACCGTCGGGCATCGGTACTACGAAAGTCACTAAGGGACGTCGTAAAGGAAAAAGAAACGGTGATCCACAAGATAACATAAATACACCCGAAGGCGGAAATGCTTCGGATGATGATTCAATCGGTTCGGCCTCGGATCTTCGAGCCAACGATGATTTTCCCGAGAGCGAGGAAATCGACCCAAAGGCACCGCCAAATAGTTCAGTTAGAAAACGAGCTTCTTTCAACCGAGCGTCATTTGGTGGTGAAGGAAGCGTGGATGATTGCATCAGCGAAAGCATAAAAACGTGCGGTTCAAGTGCCTACCACGCTGAATGTGAAAGTGTGACGACCAACGAGGACAACACCAGCCGAATAGTGACGCGCGTACGCGTGAAAAAACGGGAGCGTCTCGATTCGAAGCACAGCGTGATCGACGAAGACGACTCGGCCGAAGAAGACATGATTCAGGGAGAAAAACCGCTTCTGCTGGACGATGAACTTGATTACGAATCCGCGGTGGAAAATAATACCAGCGGCGAGGAGGTACTGATGGATCCATTCACTCCCGAGGATGAAGCTGTAAAAAACAAACCTCACTTATGCCTTGAAGATGACTCCGAAGGTGATGCCGAATTGGACCCTTTTGCTATGGCACCTTTTCGTAAGCCGTTCGTAAATAAGCGAAACAATGTCGTTAAATTTATGCCCGGAGTACATTCCATTCCAGAACACCATCCTACTAGTAGCGGCGTTAGTGGCAAACATTCGAGCGACTTTATGACATCAACTCCGATTAAAAAACAAGCTCCAGAACTGGCTCCACTGTCGTCGCAGTGTACCGACATTTTCGAGCTGCCCGAAGAGCGCATTATGCCTCTTCGAGGATCCCTCGAAACACCGCCCTTACGTGAAAAATCTCCTAGTGTTTGTCAGTACAGTTTTGGCTCTGAACCATTCCTTGCCACACCATCAATGGCACCTGCATCCTCACCAGCTGCAGTAACAGATCCAATCGTAACAATAACATTACCTCCAATTCAACAGCGACATACACCGTTGAGTAATGTCTCAACTAGCCAACCACATAAAACCTCCTTCTCAGTACAGACTACTCATGATTCTTTAATTTCCAATCGTTTACCATACGACGTTGACGCCGTTACTTTAACGCACATTATTCCTCATAACACTTGCCCTGCAATTTCTAGTACCATACCTGTACTACCAACACCCGCAGCGTCCTCTCCGTCTTCATCTCTGGCATTGGGAACCAACAGTAGCCAACAAGTCTTTGCCGGGAGCCAACAGCACTACAGTCCGCATGTATTAGCAGGGCAACAAGAACTATCCGCGCGACGAAATTATATCAACTTTAGTCAAATTCCGTCGCATAGCATGGCATGCATTACGCCCGACAACAATTATGTAAATTTCTGTCCGAAAGAAGAAGATGACGATGTGCGTAAGCTTAAATCGGATGAATATGATGATAACAGCAGTGACACGATGGCAAAGGTTTCTTCAAAAGGCTTCCTTACCAAAAAGCAGAAAGTAAAGTACAATCATCTGCACGAAAAGAGCACCAGCAGTGGCGGTGGCCCCAATCATGGCAGAGACGAGACTGTTTCCAGCACGCTTGGACAAAAAGTTAAAGCCAACGTTAGTGGATATCGTAAAGTGGTGTCGGAGGTAACAAGTAACGGCAAAGGTAAAAAGGAGGAGTCATTTTCGAAGCAATCGAAAGGATGCTCCAAATCAAGCTCCAAAACTATGGGTTTCAGTAATATGAGTTTCGAGGACTTTCCTTCGGACGAGCTGGCCGATGAAGCGGGTTCTGCAGATGGAACCCGTTTGACCACGGGAACAGGCGGGAGCGGCAAGTTGTTGAAAATGGCCCCATTCGAGGTGATTCGCAACGAAAAAATGCTTCAAGAGGCGGAAAAAAAGTTTGGTTCGTTGAAACGACGCAGCAACCCGTTTTCCTGATTGTACGCTGAGGCGTACAAGAAACGAAAGTGAGAATAATCAAGCAGCTCAAAGTAAACGATCTTTCGGGGATCGCATCGCTTTACCAAGTAGCGACTTTAAAAACTTCTGTTATCATGCTAGGCAGCCAATGTGTTTATTTATTTGATTGTATAATCAATATTTGTTTTATCGTATGTTTTATATTCGTTTCAATTATATTTCTTTCCCATAAATGATATCATTACGACAAGCTGGCAGGCTCGTAGAATGTAAGCTATTAGACCTGTTACAATAATAATTTATAGCTCCGTTAAAGTATTGAACGAAAAATTCTGTACGAAGTAAAAGTAATGCGTAGTTCTTCAAAAGAAAGTATCATGTTTACTGAACCAAGAGACTGGATGGCTTCATATTGTTGAGTGATCTTGAGCACTTAGAGTATAAAGTGCATAAACATACACTTTGTATTAGGTTGTACAATTCCTGCTAGTTTTATGTTTAAGAATAAAAACATATTCTATTGCTTAGAGTGAGTATTTAGCGATCATGCGAACTTGAAGTTCCTGATATTGAAGGAACAAAAAAACAGCTTATCTCGGTAGCATTCTCTATATATTTGTTTTCTCAAATAACTATTCTATTGTATAAGTGCAGCAGAGACAAATTCGCCAATCTGATGCGAATCATTAAAATTGGCTTTCGGCCAACAAACAGAGGACAATTTATAATGTGCATTTCATCTTTTCCTTTTTCTGCAAGGGTATTGCTCACTAGCTGATCTATAGCATGTGTGTGTATAAAAACCAAATCGATCATATGCGTCCGTCAATTAGATGAAAAGTTCTGGAATAAATAAATATACATATATTACTCCACCTAATGGCGATGTCGAACTACTGACTGGTCACTGGTTCAAAACTCCATAAAATTTACAATAAGTCAATGCAATTCGGTATGATAATTCATTTATTTGCTCTGTAATTATGTTGAAATTATGCACCTACAACATTAAACTTTGACGTAATTTGCGCACGGTCATGAAAACCGTCTGGTACAGCTGTTCATCTTGTTCGCACTCGACTTGATTTGTCTCCAGATCAATCACGATGCGCTTTCCACGTACGGTAACCGTGAGTCTATTCGAGTCGATAAACTTTTCCATCGATTGCTCTCCAAACAACTCCTGCAGCGTTTCAATCAGACAATTCTGATAGTGTTTCTCATCCACCTTGGACATACGCGCCCCGACAACGTTGCTGCCAGCAATCTCGCACTGCAGCAGACAAGCCATTACCATATCTGCATACATGTCGTTCACCGGCGTCGCTTGCCATTCCAGAGTGACGATCTTCCCGTCGGCAGTCAGATCGATACAATCGCAAACTCGCAATCGAGCCGATGCAGTGCTTCCTTCGGCAAGCGGGCATTCTACCACTGATCCTGGGCCTCCGGCACGTTCAAGAAGTAATTTCAGCACAACCGTAGATCCGGGAAAATGGATGCTCTGTCGTTGCGTCACTATCGACATGCTCATGTCGGTGTACTTAGAAAGATCTGTTGGAGCCAGTAGATGATACTTAAATTCTCGCTTTACTAGCACACCACTCAGCCGCTGACAATCCGCCGGCTCACCGATTGCCAGTGTTCCCATTACTTTAGCGGTCTTTTCGCCTCTGAAATACAGTTCCACTGGTTGGGTGTTACGTGGATTGTGGAACGTTATCTGAATCTTTGGATTGGCCTCGTACTCGCGCATCAACGCGGACTTTAAGCGACTCATTTCATTCTGTTCGCCATGTACCAATACCACGTGTGTCGGTTGCAACAGGCGGATGAATTCGCTCGTTTGCTGGTAATCGGTGTGAGCGGAGAAGGAAATATAGTCTACCGACATATTCAGAGGCAGCTTTTGACCATTCATGCTCGTTATTTCCTCTGGTTCAAAGAGAATCGTTTTAGCCAGCGTTCCTTCCACACAGTAGCCGGCTATAATGACACCGTTTTTAGGATCGGTACACCACGTTTCAAACAGCTCGCGGGAAAGCCCACTCTGCATCATTCCCGGCGATGCCATGACGACACACGGACCAACGTCATCGAAATGATCAATTCCTTTCAGGTTTGAGATGTATCGAAAAACAAACGGGTTGTTGATGGCAATCTGTCGACGGATTTTATCGTTCATCGCGTTAATGTAGGTCTGATAGACGGCCATGCATTTCTTTGCCAACGATGATGCGTAGTAGATGGGTATCTCCTGCAACTCCGGATTTTGGCTCCAGTATTCGTCCAAAATCAACAGCAACTCTTGAGCTCGGCCAAGGGCAAACACGGGAATCAGGCACCTTCCTCCCTGTGTTACGATCTTCTGCACTAGGGACGTGAAACGACTCTCTCGATCCTCCCGCTTCTCGTGAATGTGTGTTCCGTAAGTTGACTCAGTTATCAGTACGTCGGGACGCATGGCTGGTATTTCGGCAGCCATCAAATGACGGTCCTCTTGGCGCGAAAAATCTCCTGTGTATAGCACCCGAATGCCGGCGATTTCGATCATAAACATAGCGGCTCCCAGCACGTGACCCGCATTGTACGCCCAGAACCGCACCCCAAGGATGTCGCGTTCCTCGTGAAAGTTTATCGTTTCAATCTTCTCCATACTAGCCTCCAAGTCCGCTTCAGTGTACAGCATTTGATCCGTGGAAATGTTGCTGACTTTGATGTAATCAGACAACATCCACCGGTAGATGGCCTTTGTAGCGTGCGTCATGAAACAGCGTCCTTTGAAGGAGGTTTTCTGCAGAAACCATGGCAACGCTCCGCAGTGATCAAGATGGAAGTGCGAAATGAACAGCAGATCAATCTGGTCGGCATCGATGAGATCGACGAACGGAAGCGCATCCATTCCGGAAAGTCCCGGATGGATTCCACAGTCGAGCATGATCTTTTTTCCTTTAAACTCCAACATAATGCATGACCGGCCCACTTCTTGTCCGGCCCCCAGCGGTCGGATTATCATCAGATCGCTTTCTTCCTTCAGAAGCCGCACACCGTTGGATGATCGTTTTTGCGCCATTTTGGTGCTTTTTCAGAATGAAACTTATGCTCTGCAAAACAAGAAGCTAACCACAGAATATTCTAAAAACTTTAAAACAACAATCACGCTACCGCAGATGTGCAGGAAAACACTTTTGTTGTGCATCTGTTGATTTTGGCGTTCCGGCTTGTCAAACGGGTAATTTTGACGCTTCTAGCCAGTGTCAAATGGCTACCAATGCGTAAACAAACTACACGTGTTTGATATGTTTTGAGTTTTATTATAAAAATTTAGTGAGCGATTAAAGCTAGTGTTTTCTACCTTACTACATGTTCAAAAATGGCAAGACCGGCTGCAACATGGAAAAGTTTATCCACACCGCTTAGTGCACCGGTGTTGGAAGTAATCGATGGTCTTGGGTTTCATAAAATGACGCCGGTTCAGGTAAGCCAAAGCGTACACCAACCATTTGAAATGTTCACCGAATTGGGACTGCCTGATGCCTGATTTGTGTTTTGTTGTACATCTTTTCCAGGCTGCAACTATCCCGTTACTATTATCCTATAAAGATGTGGCCGCTGAAGCGGTAACAGGATCAGGGAAAACATTAGCTTTTCTTGTTCCGCTGCTTGAACTTCTGCTGAAACGAAAGAAGAATGAAGCTTGGAAAAAGCATGAAATTGGTGCCATCATCATTTCTCCTACACGGGAGTTGACGACACAGATTCATGAAGTACTGGCCGAGTTTCTGAGCCACGAAGAGTTGAGCTGTTTCCGGCAAAAAATACTAATCGGTGGTAATTCCGTTGAAGACGACGCCATGGCCATCATTAAGAACGGTGCTAACATAATAGTGGGTACGCCCGGGCGTTTGCAGGATCTTTTTGAGCGCAAGGGAGATCTCAATCTGGCAGCAAAAGTGAAGAGTTTGGAGCTGCTGGTGCTTGACGAGGCAGATCGTTTACTTGACCTAGGCTTCGAGGCTACCATCAATACCATCTTAGCGTATCTTCCCCGACAGCGTCGAACAGGACTTTTTTCAGCCACACAAACGAAAGAGGTGAAGGATTTAATGCGTGCGGGATTACGCAATCCGGTGTTAGTAAGCGTACGTGAGAAGGCCACAACTAGCACGCCGAAGCTACTGCAGAACTTTTATGTCATCGTGGAACCCGAAACAAAGTTAACCGCTATGCTAGAATTTATTCGTTCGCAACAGATTAAAAAGGCAATGATTTTCTTTCCGACATGTGCTTGCGTTGAATATTGGTCAATAGCAATGGCTGAACTGGTCAAACCGATGACCGTACTAGCACTGCATGGCAAGATGAAATCTCAAAGGTTTCGTATATTGAAGGCATTCCGTGATGCGGACAGTGCTCTACTTCTCTGCACGGATGTGCTGGCCCGGGGTGTCGATATTCCAGAAGTGGACTGGGTGTTGCAATGGGATCCACCGTCAAATGCTGCCGCTTTCGTGCACAGAGTAGGCCGCACAGCTCGTCAAGGATCAGAAGGAAATGCTCTCATTATGCTACTCCCGACAGAGGACGCCTACGTGGATTTCTTGACGCGAAATCAAAAAGTATTGCTTAAAGAAATGAAACTACAGGTTACCGACCAGGGGTTAAAAAATGAGCTGAAGAAACTTCACCAATTGCAGATGGACGATCGCTCCGTGTTTGATAAAGCAAACAGGGCTTTCGTATCGCACGTCCAGGCATACAGTAAGCACGAGTGTAATCTGATTCTACGAGTGAAAGATCTCGATTTGGGCAAGGTGGCAACAAGCTACGGGTTGCTACAACTACCTAAGATGCCTGAAATGAAACCACAGTTCAGTGAGACTTTCTGTGGTCCTGAAGCCCCGGTGGACATCTGGAAACTAACGTACAAGGATAAGCAGAAACAGTCGTCCTTGGAAAGTAAACTGAAAACGTACAACGAGACGGGTGAATGGAAAGGCAAGAAAAAGCTTTTTAAAAAGAAATCTATCCCCTGGGAATTGGCCAAGAAAGCCCGAGAAGAAAAGAAGGAAGCCCGCAAAAACCGACGAGAACAGAAACTAAAACGCAAGGCAGCAATTGAAGCCGGTGGGACGGTGCCGATCAAAAAGAAGAATAAGTTTTCCCAAGAAGAACTGGACGAATTGGCCAACGACATTCGCTCGTTGAAAAAGTTAAAACAGAAAAAAATTAGCGAAGAGGAATTCGATCAGCAAATGGGATTGAACGACTTTGGATCGTCGAACGAATCGGATGGAAATTAAGATAAACGGTTGTTTGTATGCTAAATAAAATGTATATTTAACTGTATCATCAACCTATTACATTATTTCTTCACTCAACTTCCTACTCTATAGCTATGAAGAGGCACGTTGAATATCAAGAACTCGTCCTTCCAGTACGTGCAGTCGATTATTTGTGGCGTTTGTAAACCCTTCTCGCGTGCTAAACACAATGAACCCATAGCCACGACTGATGCCAGTGGTTTTGTCGTAGATTACGTTGGTTGAATGGACGTGTCCATACTTGGAGAAGTACGACTTCAGCTCCTTGGTACTAATGGTCCAAGGAAGATTTCCGACAAACAACTTTTGCACTCCACGTGCGATGTTTGTGGCCGCAGCAGCCGAAGGGGACGACATTGTTCAAGATTTGCACTGCAAAATGGTCAGTAATACCTATGCTGCTGTTTGTCGCACTATTTCTAACAGATGAATTGTGTGATTTCCCATCAATTCTTGTGGATCTACACCGACATCCTCGCTGAGGTTGTCCAAACTTATCACCGAACAAACAAGATCCCACTTTTTGAGCAGATTTTCGATGCACCAATCTGCGCTTCGTTCCTGATATGTACAGATGAACTTGGCCGCAGGATTCGCCTCAAGTATGAACGAAATGGTCACTAGAATGTCTTCAAACACGGACGGATCATAGAATACGTCCGAGCCAAGTATAAGATCCAGCGGTCCGAGCTGTAGAACCTGGTCCAAAAACAATCCCCAGGTTAGACCGATGACCTCGATGGACTTGCCAGGACCTGGAAGCAGATTGTTCAATCGGCAGCACCGTTGAATATGTTCCAATGTTTTCGGCAGCGTGCTGCAGTCGCTGAGTGTTACGTGAGCACCACACTTGGCTGCAAGTATCCCCGGTAGCGCAGTTCCGGCACCAATTTCCAGTATTCGCTTGTTGACCAACGAGTGCCGCCGATCCCACAGAAACCACGCCAGTACTGGAGCCGAAGGCCAGGTGTAAAAGGAATATCCGGGCAGTGGAAGCTGTAACGCAAACGCTAAATTATATCTTTCTGTTTTGTGTGTGACGAAAGCTTCGTTTTTGACACTATCGTGTAAACAAAGTAAGCTTATACGATTAATTTCAGGTAATTACCTCAGGTATCAGTATTTCTAATTTTTCACCGTTGGTTTGAGTACCGTTTTGGGATTTGCTTCCAAAAACAAACCTCTTTATCTGTTCGCCATCGTTTTCCATTTGTTGGAATTTCGTCATTTTCAGCGAAACTGCAATTGCGATGAAGAACGCCAAGTGCCGCCTGCAATGGAAGCAATTCGTATACACAGCTCGAGTTGAACTTGAGTTTAAAACAAATCAAAACAGTTCCTCGCTACATAGCATGCGAAAAAACACATTGAAACTGGTTTCAATTTGGTTGAACGATAAAAACCTAGCTTCAAGCTGAATGAAATTTGTAGGTATCTCACTGCCCTTCCTGGTTGCTGTAAATAAAGCTAAAGCAGGATAGCTCTATAGTCTGTTGCCACAGCAGCTAGAGCAGGAAATAAGTAAACAATAATAGAAAAATATCAAACACATTTTGCTTGGATAGCTGTCATTGTCGCGAGGCTTTTGTTGCGATAAAAAGGATTTGCTGAAATGTATTAATTTAAAGTGAAAATTTCGTTTTAATGGAAAACAAACTAACCGAACAGTGAAATACTACGCAATGTTTGTGCTAATGCCTCGAATTAAAGATCTTGCGGTTCAGTTTAAGGATTTTCAGCGGAATTCTTCGGCTTGGACCGAGTCAATTTGAGGAAAAGCAATTAGCTTCAATTATTGTGATGCTCAAATCGGAATTATAAAATCCTGCCTGTAAAATGCATATGAAAGGGCTAACGCTGTCCGCGATACTAGAACAGGGCACAACTCGACGGCGTAAGTCCCCGCCGAAAGAAGAGTGTCCCAAAAAACAAAAACGTGATTCCTGGCGAAAGGTAAGTGTTTATGTTTGAGCGCACAAGCTAAAACAAGTTGCTACTTTAGCATTTATTCGGTTGGGTTAATTGTGTTTTTTTAGATTGCAGCAGTATTGAACAAATGTGAAACCAAACGGACAGCAGAGGATTTACGTCTGTTGGAAAGCGAGCCAGAAGTGGTGAAACAAATCCTAGAACGTCGTAAGCGCAATGTCGAGTACAAAGAGCGGGTTTTGGAGACCGAAGATGAACCGGAAGTAATTGAACGAAAAGCGCTGAAGTTGGCGCAGGCCATCGAAAAAGCCAACCATTTGATAGTCTATACCGGTGCCGGTATCAGCACTTCCGCCAAAATACCCGATTATCGTGGAAGCAAGGGAATATGGACGTTGCTCGAGCAGGGAAAGGACATCGGAGAATATGACCTTTCCCTCGCCGATCCAACCTTTACACACATGGCTCTTTTTGAGCTGCATCAGAGAGGAATTCTGAAGCATGTACTTTCACAGAACTGCGATGGGTTGCATCTTCGCTCGGGGCTTCCACGATTGTCCCTCTCCGAAGTACACGGTAATATGTACGTGGAGGTATGCAAGCAGTGTAAACCGAACGTAGAATACTGGCGTCTGTTCGATACAACACAATTTACCGCTCGACACTACCACAAGACAAACCGCCGATGCAGGCGATGCGGTGGACCCCTGATCGACACAATAGTGCATTTTGGCGAGCGTGGCCAGCTCAAGTGGCCACTGAACTGGGCTGGCGTAACGCCACACACCGAGAAGACTGATTTGATTCTTTGCATTGGATCGAGCCTGAAAGTACTGCGTAAGTACACGTGGCTGTGGGCCACCGATCGGCCAATCAAAAAACGGCCCAAGATTTTCATCATCAACCTTCAGTGGACACCGAAAGATAAGGTTTCGACGCTTAAAATAAACGGCCGCTGCGACGAGGTGATGCAATTGGTCATGAAGCATCTCAACATCGAGGTCCCGGTTTACGATCGCTTCAAGGATCCTATTTTCGCCCATGCCACCCTGTTGCATCCCGACGAGCAACATACAGCATCGCAACCTATGCTCAAAAAGGCAGCTGCCACCAAAGAGGAAACTACAACGGAAAATGTAATCAAAAAAGAGCCTCCTGCAGAAAGCGCGTCTGAAATTAAGATAAAACCCCCCGATTTCGTCGGTGCAAGTGCTCAACAGATGTATTTGAACAATCTGATTCATGCACATCAACAACAACAAATGACCAACAATTATAATATGCTGCTTAATTCAGTCGCACGAGGACCAACTGTGCTCCCACCCCTAGTTCCTTGCTCAAATTCGCCTGCAATTGTCAATGAGCAGATAAAAGTTGAATGCAATGAGCCGACTGGTGCGGCTAAACCAAGGTCTGTTGCACCGCTAAACATAATTAAGCTAGACACGGCCTCGAATCTGTTTGGGAATCTTAGACATGTGCTTAACTCGATCAATCTGTCCTCACTTGGCGGCGGCTGTGCATCCAGTGGTAGAGGCAATAGTAATCACCAAACTTCCAGCAAAGAAAAAACTACCTTCCCTAGTGGAGCACCGGAAACCATACGTAATTATGCGAAAAAAGAAGAAAAATTTTAGTAATTTACTAACTTTATCTTATATTATTCAATTTCAGTGCAAGTTCCTATGCCTCTACTGTTACAGCCCGGTGTAACGATTGTCCAAAAACCTTTCCTAACTGGGAATGCTTCTGAGCAGGGCGCTGTGAAAGTGGAGACCGAAAACAAACTGCCGCAATGTAACAAGATACAACTCATCGTCAAACCGGTGATCGTTAGTAATCCGCCATGTTTAGTACCGATACAACAACACCGTAAGCAAACGGAATCCGACCCGTTAAAGTCAATCAGTAAGAAAGATCTCGCTCCGGCAGCTTCATCATCAGTAACAACAGCAAGTCCTTTGGACACCTCCCGAGACATGAAACTGGAACAAGACGATCCGATTAAGGTATGCCCCAGCCTGCCAGCAAAACTGTTGCAAAATATGAATGAAAGTGTATGTAAAACAAATGACGAGACCACAATTAATATAACATCAACAAGCACACAACAAGGCTTGGTTAACATGGATGCAAACAATGGTGGTCTCTTGGAAAATAACGGAAGCAATGAAAAAGAGTGCACAGACGTATCGCAATGCAGTTCATGGACTACTGTGCTTCATGAAAATAACATTCAAAATGAAGTCGACTGTGAGATGAAGCACTCACTAAAGCAAGAAAGTGATTCTGTAATAAGTCATCCTGAATCAGGTGAAAAGGAGCTAGAGCCGGAAGAAATTCTGGAACCAACGAACATTTCACTATTGGAAGACTCTTCATGTAAAAGTCTAGATAAAAATGAAGAGGCAACAAATGTGTCAACAATTACAATGAATGAAAAGATGAATCCCGCAGAAGCAAGCAAATTAGAAGGTCGGATTATTGAAACAAGCAAGTTACATGTGGAACAAACTTGTACAGTACAGACAAATACTAATCCGGACACGGAAAACACTGATTTGAATATGCCTACTGGTTACGGTAATGAGTTTTGTCGTGTAGATGAATCCGTTTCTCTCGCAGATATCGAAACAAGTATTACAACGACCGATGCTCAATATCCCTCAAACGATCCGATAGGCTCAGATCCAGCGGTACAAAATGGCATACTCATTTCTGCAAACTTGGATGAGGCGCAAACAGATCAAATCCTTGTTCGAGATAGGATTGTTCAAAACACCGACCAGACGAAGTTATGTTTGGTAGAAAGACGTACCGATCAAAATAACGGTGATGATGATAGGATGAAAATCATAAAACCGGATACACTCGAATGCAAAACAGTTTGCATCAAGGCAGCTATCGACAAAACGGTTAACGAGTCGAAAGAAGCTACTTTAACCGATGCACAGCCAGCTACACCAACTGACATGCGTAATAATGAGTCAAATGAGAAACTAATTCAAGCTGATCTGTTTAAACAGGACAGTATAGAACCCAATCATCAGTATATCAACGACATAAAGGACCAGCCAAAAGCCAGTGATATATCCTGCACGAACTCGACTAACAATATCAATAATATTCACGCCCAGGATTGTGATAGGCCCGAAGAATCGATAAACGGTTCCGAACATATAACACAACAATCAGTTACCGGTGACGAACGAAATGTGAACGAGTGTGTGCCATTGAAAACTTTTGATGAAAGCCTGCAAAGTACAGTTGCTAAAGAATCATCCAACGACACGAAAAGACTCGACTCGATGAGCAACTCGATCACGTCAGCAACAGTAACTGATCAATTGCATGATGAGAAAGGGCATCTGCAGTCTATTAGTTTAGAAACAAGTTGGGAAATCGATTTGGGTAGTGAATACTCTTGGCGCAAATATGAAATCCCTGATGAATTTTCGGATGATTCTGGAGGCATAAAACAATATTCGGTTGCAAAGAATGGTGAAATGGAATATGAGCAAAAGGCTGAAACAGAAGACGAGAAAGCTGGGTCGATTGTAGATGTGGAAGCAGCAGGCAAATTTGAATCATTAAAACTCTCAGAAGATGTTCCCTATCGTTTGCCTGGTGATTCTGAACCATGTAAAGTGGAAGTAATTGGAGCTGAAAGCCGGCCGTTAAAAAGCTGCAAAAGCAATTGTGAGGCAAAATGTAATCATCCTATTCAAGAATATTCTAACCGACATTACGTAAACTGCGAGAATCAACCGTCATTGGATGAACGACCAGATCAAAAGCAGATAGAGCAGGAACTAAAGTCGAATCACATTGAAGCAAAATTGGAAGCAGATATTTTACCCTTGTTTGATGGCGATGCAGAAATTCTGGGTACTGAAAACAATGAAAATGATAACCTCCTATCACAAGAACGACGTGAATGCTCTGTCGTGGATACTGATGCCTCCATTGAGATCTCTCACGAAAAATCCTCCCCGACGAAGGATGCAGAAGCCGGCTCTGACAAGAAATCACAGAGTATGGATTGTGAAACTAATATTGAGTTTGCAAGTGAATGTGATGCACCAATAAAAGAAGATATGAACTACAACAGCCAAGATGAGTCGACGCAAGGCAAAACGGATGTAGAGTTGATGGAAACTGACAACCAGTCCCTTATTAGTGAGGGAAAAAGTTCACCATGTCATTTGCAAGACAAACCCCAAGGAATGGAAGCGTTTACTGACGAACAAACAAGTTAGTAAAAATCGCTAACTGCCTAAAAAATCAACTTAACATTCTATTGTCTCTGTTTTCATTATAGAAAGTGACCAGTCTGCAGAATCTTGCTCACACCGGGAAAGTCAAAAAATGGTAAAAGTTGTGCTGAGCAACAGTTCTCTTTTGGAGCTGTACGAAGCTGCGCCAAAATTCGCCGACGGATATCCACCCGCTTTGAAATTGATATCGCATCTCAAATACCATGTTTCGGGTCAAATAGCGACCAAAATGGCGACACCTCTCAACCAACAAACTCCGACGTCTAGCGCCGTCGCTCCAACGACTGCTGCAACGGCAACTAGGATGGTGGATGTTGGCCCGCAATGTACTACGAACTCGACACTAGCGGTTGAAAGTCCCACTGAAAACCAGAAAGCCTATCAACCCATCATACAGATAGCATCTTCGGGTAATGCCTACGCTAATGGCTTGATGAGTCCCACGGCGAACGGGATCGGGGGGGTCGCCAATATGGGTTTAGCACATGCTCTTCAACCTAACCAAAGGCCGGCTCCACCGTTTGCACCGCTCCAGGGTGGACTAGCTTCTGGCGGTGCGTTGGCAGCTTATTTTATGAAAAATCATCCTTTTCCCAACCTGTTTGGAATGGCCGCCAATCTGGTCCTTCTCACTAGCCCCCTCAAGGGACAACCAGTAAACACCGGTGCACCATTGCTGACGCCAAAAGATGTTGTAACCACGTCCACCACAAGTGTTGCGACGAATCCCGATACACCAGAAAACCTACGGCTCGAATCTGACGACCAGACAGACGAAGACGAGGAGGGTCGATCAAAAAAACGACGTTCGAAGCGCCTTGAATCGGCACGCATCAATAAGCAGCTTACGACGCCGGAAAAGACCGATTCCGACACGGATACCACCGTGGATCACACCATCTCGAAACGACTGCGCCGACGGGTCAATAATCCATCGCAGGATGAAAGCGACGAAACGACGGGGGAAGTGGGAGGGAACCGCTCGCGGAGCTTCCGTATTCGCCGCAAACCCGAATTTCTGAACATTAAACATCCGGAAAAGAAAAAGAAGCGAGCCACCGAGGAAACAACATCCCTGCAGGCATCTACCAGTTCCTTCCAACCTCAGACAGCACGTACTTTGGGCTCCGAGGCGATCGTGTCTTCAGCATGTGTGACAACAACAACGGCCCCGAGTCGAATAGTGACGATTTCGACTCCCATCAACTATTTGCCAGTGTCATTTGCTTCGACCATCGGAAACAGTACGATGTCAAGTAAGTCTATCCAGTTATGTTAACCCCTTTTTTTAAGTTTTGCGAATGAAATGCAACTACACACTATCAAAACGAAAGAAAAACCGCAAAGATTGAGCCACTTCACTTACCTTAATCAGTATCATTGTTTTGTCGAAAAGCACGTAACGCTTCTTTGCCTCGTAAGAAAGCGTTCCATGTCGTTTATTTTGGGATTCAGTGAACAAACATATATAGAAACATGTTAACTGGTGTAATAAGCCAAACGTGATCGTTGAATCATGCATGACAACATGGTTTTTATAATCAATTTTGTTAATAACTAACGAAGAGAGTTATTTGTAGGAAATTGCGAAATGAAATGAAAATTAAGCATTTCAAATCAAGTGTTGAGTTCTAGAAAAACAGTTTTTTTTTGTTTTGCTTCTTTCAGCCATTTCACCGCAGGATAAGTACAAGCGCATCCTAAACTACTGCAAGGCCGCGATGCAACAGCAAACGAGCACCGTAAACAGTGGTCATAATCTCCCTCAATGGTATGACGTCAACTACGCCTACTCTGGCCTTCACAGCATAATCCATCCGCCTCCGCCGGACGTGAACCTTTGGGGTGGAAGTTCCATCAAACTCGAACCCCCGCAACCGCTGGTGGTCGAGTGTAAGTTTTGCTTCGAAAACTACTCCAAATATAGCTGCCAATTCTACCCACCGCAGCCGGCCGAGTTTGCTGTAAAGTCAGTTCACCGCACGAAGGTGGTCATATGCGAGTGTTGCGATTTTTCCGATGGAGAGTGCGAAAAACCAAATACCGAACCGCCGAATGGTGCAGACACCAATGCACCAATTCCACCTGCTTCGACATCGAAAGACCCCGCGATCTCGATGATGGAGGAACATAAACGGAAAACGCCGGAGAGTACGGATGGGTCGAATGATTCGGAGAGTATCTCACGGGTCACGAAGCGAACGAAAAGCGAAAGCGTACCCCCTATCGATGGGGACCCCCCGGGTACACCGATCAATACTACTAATGTTCTAAGTACGGCACATAAACCGAAGGTTAAACCAGGCTGGTATGGTAAGGGTTATCGAAAGCACTTACGGCGCAAGAAACGTACGAGTCAAGGTTAAAGTTAAAAAAAAAAAACAGAGACGAGCTAACGAAGTTGACAATTTTACATGAGGAGGTGCCTTGAGTTTGCGTGATTTGGAGCAATTTCAACCTTCAACCAAATGTCCCGTTTGATTCATTCATGCTGGTGTGACTGGTTCGACCAACTCGGATTTTCCTATTTTCAAAGTGTACAGTCAAGACACACTACAAATGTCTGTAATTTTATTTATGAACATCTGTTTTAATAATCAAGTTACTTTGGAAGTGTTGATCAGTTTTTACCGATTTTTCCAATTTTTCTACCACCTCTATTATTTCTTTTCTCTCGATAATTTTTTTCGATACTATTATGAACATTTGCCTGCAAAATATTTGCAAAGCATAAAAAAGGATACAATAAATCCTTGTATGTCGAGCACTGTTCGAAGGTGAACTCGGTAACTTCGTACGTGCCGTCTTTAAACGTCGATAAGTATTGATTAAACGAAGCGGATTCGAACAAATAAAAAACTATCGCCAACGTGAGGTTGCGTTGTACAAAGTAGTTTTTAAGAAAGCCGATACTCAATGCTCTGTATCCTGGTAAGGAGTTTACTGAGAAGGGAAACACGATACTAACGCTATCGCTTAAAACGAGTCCCAGAGTGCGTGTAGTGTTAGAAATTATCAAATTTGGATTAGAATTATAAAAGATTTATTTTTTTGACACCGGGAAAAATGAAATGAAACGGCCCTTTTAATCAGCGCTTGTGTTTGCCCTTCTTTTTACCTCAACGTGTTAATTAAGATCTCTGAGAGTTAAGGTTTCCTCTGTAAAAAAATGTTTGACTTTCTCGATAAACAGCAGTTTATTTTACACCGCTGTAGAGTAGATTAGAGTTCATATGATAGGTGTGTGTTGGGATAATTTTTGATAAAAATCGACAGAATTGTGTTACGATCGAAATGTGGCACTGAAAGCACAGTCACCGGTTTTGTGCTGGAAAAATTAGGACGAACTAACATAACTTCAGTTGGTTAACTAAAGTTAAAGTTGTGACGGTGCGATTTTTTGCATTTACTTTTGGTGAAGTTTCATAATAACAACGTACGTCGGTATTTAGTTTTATGCTATCAGAAAGGGTCTTAAATATAAGACTTAAAATACTTACACTATAACCACGTGTGAGCGATTCAATAAATATTGATTTATTTCAGCTAATGCCTCTTGCGTATTAAATTTAACTGCTTCTATTTGACCGTGAGTGCATTTAACTCACAAAATCGACCAAATCCACGGAATGGATGCAAATAAGTATGCCGCTGAGGGAGGGAATGGAAAAAATAAATCTATTAGTCAGACATCTCCACTTCCATCGTTCCATGACGCCTTAATTGGTAAGCTCCATGAATGGAGTGCGTAGGCTACGATGAACCATCGCACCATACGCGACTCTACATGGAACATTCGTTGCGTTTCACCAGACACACCTTAAATGGTAATATCTTCAAGAACTACGAGTTTTGCTACATCTGTGCCATAAATTCCCTAAATGAACCATCGACTCGACTCAACTTCGCCTACATGGTTTTGAAGATTTTCATCGAGCGTTCTCTTTCGACGACTAAGACGATGACGTAATCTCACGCATCCATATGGTGAAGTTCAGATCATTTTACGACTCGTGACCAAGGCAGACAATTTCTTTCTCAATATATCAAATACTCTTCAGAAAAAGACAAAGATGAATCTCATTTACAGAAATAATTTATTAGATCATTTCCTGTTTTTCTCGTTCAGAAGAAACTTTCGGGAGAATCCAAAGTTTAATTTGTTATACACCCGTTTGTTTCATCTGTTTGTTTGCTCAGTGCGTTATGGCGTGAGAAAGTTAGTATTCCTCAGCACCCTCGCCCTCGCCCTCTCCGGAGTCCATGCCGACTTCCTCGTAATCCTTCTCAAGGGCAGCCAGATCCTCACGGGCTTCGGAGAATTCACCCTCCTCCATACCCTCTCCGACGTACCAGTGCACGAAGGCACGCTTGGCGTACATCAGATCGAACTTATGATCCAGACGGGCCCAGGCTTCGGCAATAGCCGTGGTGTTGGACAACATGCACACGGCGCGCTGCACCTTGGCCAGATCGCCACCGGGCACGACGGTCGGCGGCTGGTAGTTGATGCCAACCTTGAAGCCGGTCGGACACCAGTCGACGAACTGGATCGTGCGCTTCGTCTTGATGGTGGCGATGGCAGCGTTCACGTCCTTCGGCACCACATCTCCGCGGTACAACATGCAGCAGGCCATGTACTTGCCATGACGAGGATCGCACTTGACCATCTGGTTGGCTGGCTCGAAGCAGGCGTTGGTGATTTCGGCCACCGACAGCTGCTCGTGGTACGCCTTCTCGGCCGAGATGACCGGGGCGTAGGTGACCAGCGGGAAATGGATACGCGGGTACGGCACCAGATTGGTCTGGAACTCGGTGAGATCGACGTTCAGGGCACCGTCGAAGCGGAGCGAAGCCGTAATCGACGACACGATTTGGCCAATCAGACGGTTGAGATTCGTGTAGGTCGGGCGCTCGATGTCCAGGTTGCGACGGCAGATATCGTAGATGGCCTCATTGTCGACCATGAACGCGCAGTCAGAGTGCTCCAAAGTGGTATGGGTGGTCAGGATGGAGTTGTACGGCTCAACGACAGCCGTCGACACCTGAGGGGCTGGATAGATGGCGAATTCGAGCTTGGACTTCTTGCCATAGTCCACCGACAGGCGCTCCATCAGCAGGGAAGTGAAACCGGATCCGGTACCACCTCCGAACGAGTGGAAGATCAGGAAACCTTGCAGGCCCGTGCACTGGTCAGCCAGCTTGCGGATGCGGTCCAGCACAACATCTACGATTTCCTTGCCAATGGTGTAGTGGCCACGAGCGTAGTTGTTGGCAGCATCTTCCTTTCCGGTGATCAACTGCTCCGGGTGGAACAGCTGGCGGTAGGTTCCGGTGCGCACCTCATCAACGACCGTGGGTTCCAGATCGACGAACACGGCACGGGGCACGTGCTTGCCGGCGCCAGTCTCGCTGAAGAAGGTGTTGAACGAGTCATCACCTCCACCGATGGTCTTGTCCGACGGCATCTGACCGTCCGGTTGGATTCCATGCTCCAAGCAGTACAACTCCCAGCAGGCGTTGCCGATCTGGACACCAGCCTGTCCGACGTGTACGGAAATACATTCACGCTGCAGAAAAAGAAACGAATAGTTTAGAAACTTGAAGTAGAATGCTGTGCTTTCTCAGCTTGATTCGAATGCCATTTTAATAAAACGTGGATTTGGTTGTTCATCCCTCGTTAGTACAACGTGGTCATAGTAAAAGACCAAGATGTGAATTAATAAAAGGACTTTTTGCTTTTGCCTATTCTGATTAAAAGTCTAGATTGCAATAAATGAGCATAACGACTTTTTGCCCAGGTTAGGCGTACGAAAGCAGAGAAAATACTTGGTTAAATTTCCGATAATCAAGTTCAATGCTGATGCCTCAAAGGAGCCGACGCTTCATTCAAATTCAAGATGGCGTCATCATGCGGCAAAACGCATGACTCATGCCCAGGAACATGGGGCGTGATGGAAAAATCGATTGGGCCAACGCCCTTTCTACTGACCTCAAAAAATCCTACAAATTAGGACAAATTAGAGACTTTTCACTGCGCTCAAACAATTTTCTAACCGAAAAGTTGAGCTAAATGCCATTCGTTGGGTTAATTTTCAATTTAATAACCCAGCTGCCGGCGGATGACGTGGAAGATGAAAAAGTAAGGTTATCGGAGACACCCTTACTTGTTTCAATGGATATGGCTCACACGATGTATTATTCAGACAAAATTCTTATGAATAGGCTTTTACTCACCATTTTGCTTGATACGGTCGATTAGCACTTCACAGAGAAAAACTTGAGAAATTTAGTTCAATTGAACTTTTCGTCAGACAATCCGCTTGTAGCAGCTTACTAGGACGCCTTACAAACAGAAATGAATGGTTCATCGACGATGTTCCACGTATATATAACATCGAGAGGAACAGCTCGAAAGTGGAACGACGCTCTTTCTCAGAGCATCGACCGTTATTTCTAGTGTTGTGCCTTATGAATCTTTCTCCTAAGATTCATTCAGATAGATTCACGAATCTTTTGGGATACGAATCTGGAAATGTTAATGAATCTTTTGAAACCATAATGAATCTTTCATGGATCTTTCACGAATCTCCATGATTCTTTGATTTGCATGGATCATGCGACGAAACAAAAAAGGGGTCCCTCTATCCGTTGTTAGCTCATCAATTTTCGTAAGTTGATACATCTGTGGGATATATGAATCTCTCATTAAAAAATTCATGAATCTGAATTTGCATTATACAACTCTAGTTATTTCTAAACTCTTTTTCTCTCAGAAGTTCAAAAAGTTTTATTGTGTGCAGAAGATGCTGAATTTCTCTCGAGAATCATTTGAAAACATCATTGAATTATCAAAATTCGGATTCGGAGATTTGGATTTCAGAGTGGCTTTGAGTTGAAAGATTCGAATCCCAACAGGGTACCCACCACTAGAATGGCTAGCTGCCCAAGGAACAGCTCGAAACTAGAACGACGAGTTTGAAAATTTGCTATTGTGAGCAGATTTGCGAGCGTCATGAACCATCGCTCAACAACCCGCAACTTTTATTTACAATTTTTCATTGGTAATTGCTGTCGTGTGGTTTACCTTGGAAAAAGTAAAAAGGACTTTTACCAATGATGGCAGTGTGACGTGTAGTTTTCAGAACGAGGTTTGCAGAATGTGATTTTCCGTAGGTTACTCTCTCAGATGAAACACTACGGCGGTGCGAGCAATTTGTCGTCGTCCTCCTCTGTGCTGTACTCCAGTCTGGGCTCGGAAAAAGCGACCGACAGCAACAAAGTCAACAGACAATCGACGATAATAGAAACAGGAATGTATTTACGCGACTGGCGAAAAGCGCTCAGATCTCCTCCGTCGTACAGGATAGGCAATCGTACGATACGATTGCAGGTCCATTTCACCTGGGTACTGGCGACTCTCTGTGCGTTACTGCTGCTTGTATTATACATATCCTCCAGTCCGACGTACAGCGCCAACAATGTTCCAGCGCCCAGTAGCTTCCTGCGCAACACGGCCATCGTGTACAATCACACCTATCCGCTGACCAGTCCCATTATCAGCAGCGGTATATTTTCCTTCCGGATAGCCATAATTGCGGATTTAGATACCAGCTCAGCGATGTCAAAGACCCAATGGGGTAGCTTCTATTTAAAAGGCTACCTAAGCTTCATTCCATCCAAAAGGTCAATTACGGTGTCCTGGGATGATGGCGATCCGAAACAGTTACGGTCCGGTTTCGCTCTGAAAGGCCGAGGGATGGAGCTCTCGGAGCTGGTCGTGTTCAACGGCAAATTACTAACGTTTGACGACCGCACCGGGCTGGTGTACGAAATCGACGGGGATAAAGTTGTCCCCTGGGTTCTGCTCATGGATGGCGATGGACGCACGAGCAAGGGTTTCAAATCGGAGTGGGCCACCGTAAAGGATCAAGTGCTGTATGTCGGTTCGATGGGCAAAGAATGGACGACTTCGGCAGGCGATTTCGAGACGAGCGATCCAATGTACGTGAAAGCAGTCACAGTCCACGGAGAGGTAACTATTCATTGATTCCAAGCCACATGAGCATCAATTTCAAAGTCTCCCTTCTCAACAGGTGTACCACTTAAATTGGATCAATAACTACAAAGCCATTCGTAAGGCAATAGGAATCGAATGGCCTGGCTACATGATTCACGAGTCCGGCGCATGGTCGGACGTGCACAGGCGATGGTTCTTCCTACCTCGGAGATGTTCACGGGAGCGCTACAATGAAACACGAGACGAACACATGGGATGTAATTTTCTTATTTCAAACGATGAAGCATTTCAAAACATTCGCGCAATCGAACTCAAACGAAATGGCGTGCCGTCGACCCACGGTTACTCGAGCTTCAAATTTTTACCAACGACCAACGACGAAATTATCATCGCACTGTCGACGGAGGAACTGAACGGCAAAACATCCACCTTCATCAGTGCCTTCACGGTGGAGGGTGAGGAGTTGATGCCAGAGACGCAAATTCCCACGAACTACAAGTACGAAGGGTTCGAATTCATTTAAAATGCCACTGTGGAATGTAGTGCTTCAGGCGGGTCGGAGCCCAAGGACCAGGTCAATGTAAATATGTAGCGGCGAATTCCTCCTAATAGCAGCTAGTTAGATCAATTTTGTCAATAGCAATTACAGTATAGCGTACTACGTAGTACCTGGAATGGCTTTACGTAGTACCGAAAATGGATGGAGTATTATGCAACAGGGATGCCTAGGTAACTTTAATTGTTTGTCATGCGTAAAATGATACCAAATGCATAAACGGAGAGCAAAAGAGGGCAGTCACGATGCATTCGTGTAGGCTCGTTGATAAAACAAAAACTATTTATCAATCTGTTGTGATAACAGTTTTTCTTTCCTGTACAGAGTTTTTTTTTATTAAATGCAAAACACACATTCGCTACAGCAGTAAATAAAAGTCGTTTTTTAACTTTAAATCATTAATTGAGAAAGTAGTAGATAAGGCAATACACATGTGACATCCTGCGCCTGGCATATAACAAAAACAAACCATTGCCAGTTCGCCGGAAGGAAAAGCACAACGAGTCATCTCTCTCGCTCACGATTATCCCTTAGATTAGTGGTAGCGCTTAGGTTTGACTTCATTCGTTGCTGGTCATCCTTTCGGGGCGGAGCTGCAATGCGGCGAACTCCGGCCAGCGTGTGAAAGTGCTTGCTAGGTGTATCTTTAAAGTCGGACAACATTGGAGCATAATATGCTGGAGAAGCCAAGACTTCATTGTCGAGAAAGAGTTGTAAGATAAACGTGTACCGTGTACGTGTGTTGTGTAAGCGTTCCAGTCGGAAGTCGGTAAGTTGGTCCTAGTAAATTACACTTTGCCAAACCCGTTATCAGTGTCGTTTGTTGTCGTTCGTTCCGCTCAAAGTACATTTAACGCGGCACTAATCAGCCGAACACCGGGGGATCATTTACACCAGCGAATCTATTTCCAGCGTCCAGTATTGTGTTGTAAAGTGTATGAAATTGAAGTGGAGAACGAAGTGATACTCCTGGTTATTTAGGTGTTTATCTTGTGGCAGTAGAATCATATGTTCCGGTTCCTTGAATGCCACTTTAAGTGTTTACCAAGCTTTCAAAAAGGACAATTGATTATAAGAATACTTTATGTCCAGTTCGAAACTCAGTGAAGAGGGCATCAAGATATCATATAACCGAATCGAAATCGTACGGAATTAATTGTTTCGTCACAATGGGCCTATGCCATTGATTTTGCCGCGCTGCGGTTAACCGATTTGCATGTCCTGGCGCAATCCGCAAAGAGTTTCTGCGGGAAAATCAATTTCTTCGATACACTGCAGAAAAAAGTGTGCAAAAAGGATAGTGCAATCACTGTCACACAAGAATTTGAGTATTCTTTATCATTACGTATTATGTTTGTTCTTTCTCTCAAATGTCTTAGCCCTCCTTCACCTCACCTCTTTGTACGGCTCCCGCGATACCGACAAGTGATTGGTGGATGGATTTGCTAGTCGGCGGTATCCACTCCGGTTGAGTTATTGATTATCGTTAACTATGTATACCTACGCATGAAATGATGGAACAACTAAAGGACTGGGAGTACGTCAAGCAGGGCATCGCGTTGTGGCTCAACAACATGCCAAAGGCAGCAGAGGAGAGCTTCAAGAATCGACCGTCCAGTGTGCATATCGATGCAGGTCACACATTCATTTGTTTCATGGTAAGTACGACGTACGGAAGACCCTTCCGGAATTTTTCCCCTTTTCTTTGCGCCCTGGGTACTCTGTCCATTTGGGTAGACGACACCAACTAGGCGCCTCCACCAACATAGGTCCTTTTCGTTTTGGTCGACAAATATTTTGCTTTCTTTTCATTCACCTTCTTCACCATGCAAACATGTGACCATGGGGCGTATGACCATTGTTTGCATTGCAAGAGATGCGAAAGGATGTCTATTTACTGTCCCCTTAGGATGTACACACATTTTGAACATCTTAGCCAATATGCCGCGTGGTAGTAGTTGGGCGTTTTATTGTAGAATTTTACATTCGCGAGCATGTTCTATTGTAGCACATCCCTTGAAAGGTTCATGAAACAATGAAACAATGGAGTAACAAGGTTTATATGCAACGACATCCATTCCTGCGACGTCTGGGCCAACGCTAAGGACGAAGTTTGCCCTGTTGGATAGGAATAAAGCGTGCAATTAGACATTGCTTCAGGTAGTCCAGTTCTTGTTGACGCTCTTCTATTTCTTGCACAACCGACTACGCTTCATCTGATTCATCACTTTCGCCGGACTCTTCCGATTATCCAGAATCAGAATGGTGTTCCATTTGTTCTTCCTGTATAGGATCAGGTGCGTCTGCAATTTGGCCTTCTTTTGTAGTTTCTGCTGGTTCTACGATGTCCAGTGGCTCCTCAACCGAAGCATTCGGAGGATCAAATAGCTGCATTGAATCTTCCGAAAGATTACGGCGCGTACAGTCCGAGGCCTGCAAAGGCCTGTAGCCCGACAAGTTACATGAAGTAGTAACCCGAGTTATCTTAACATGAAGTAATGTCATGGTTTAGTAAAGTATGAACGAATGACCATTGTTTGTATTGCAAGCAAAAGGACGTCTATTTATTATCCTTTTAGGATGTACATGCATTTGAAAGGCACTGAAAGGTGGAACATTGTTACAGAAAACAGAGTAACACGGTTTAGAGCATCTATGGACGGATGCCGGTTCTGTTACGCATGAGCCAAGCAAACCCACATGTGCGTGGGCCTGCTAGTTGGAATCTATCCTCAATAGGAATAAGACGTCCAATTAGATATCGCTCCAGGTATTCCAGTTCATGTTGATGTTCTTCTATTTCTTGCACAATCAACAGCTCTTCGTTTGATCCACCGCTTTCTCCGGACTCTTCTGATTCATCAGATTCAGAATGATCCCCGTGAGCATGTGGATGTTTGGGTCCTCGATGTGGGTCAGAAGGAGGATCTCGTTCTGGTGCTTCATCTCGTGGCTCTTCGCCTTCCGCTGGATGTTGTTCCAGTGTTGGTTCTTCCTCCCTTTTAGGTTGTTCTTCATGAACCAGTCGTTCTTCCAGTGCAGGATCAGGAACGTCTGCTTGTTGATCTTCGTACGCGGGAGCAGCTGGCTCTACGATGTTCGACGACTCCTCTACCGGAGCATTCGGGGACTCAGAATCAGCTAGCTGCAGTGAACCACCCGGAACTTCTGGGACACTGTTGCCGTCGATAGCTGCCGCTAGCCCGACGAGAAGTACGACGGCAAATGTAACAATCTTCATGACGGAGGTTCCTTCCGAAGCTTCCTTTGCACAATGAAACGTTGAAAATTTCCGTTATGATATTTATACCGGGAAAACATGCACAGGCAACCAACTTAAAGCTTCAATTAAATTTAAAAAAAAGACAACACATTGCTATTTCGATGGCAAACAAAATCTTATCATAAAAGAATTTCATGGTTTAGTAAAGTATGAACGCATGACCATTGTTTGTATTGCAAGCAAAAGGTTCTCTATTTGTTGTCCTCTTACGATGTACATGCATTTAAAAGTACTGAAAGGTGGAACATCTTAGCAAATATGCGGCATGGTAGTAGATGGGCATTTTATTGCATCAATTTACATTCGTGAGCAGGTTTGAATGGAATACATCCTTTAAGGAGTCCATAAAACGCACAACGGGGTAACAAGATTTAGAGTATGCGACGGGGCAGGCCCCTGGGACGCCGGGACCAACGCCAAGGACGAATTATGCGCGCCTGTTGGCGGGCAGGCTGAATAGGAGTAGGAAGACGTCCAATTAAATAACGTTTCAGGTAGTCCAGTTCTTGTTGGCGTTCTTCTAGTTCTTGCACAATTGCCAGCGCTTCATCTGATTCATCACTTTCGTCGGACTCTTCTGATTCCTCAGATTCAGAATGATCCCCGTGAGCATGTGGATGTTTGGGTCCTGGATGTGGGTCAGAAGGAGGATCTCGTTCAGGCGCATCATCTCGTGGCTCTTCGCCTTCCGCTGGATGTTGTTCCTGTGCTGGTTCTTCTTCACGTCCAGGTTCATCTTCCCGTGTAGGATCTTCTTCCCCTGCGGGTTGTTCTTGTGCTGGCTGTTCTTCCTGTGTAGGTTTTTCTTCCGGTGCCGTTTCTTCTTCCGGTGCCGTTTCTTCTTCCTGTGCCGGATCTTCTACTTGTGCTCCTTCTTCTTCCTGTGCTGGTTCTTCTTCCTGTACAGGTTCTTCTTCCTGTGCAGGTTGTTCTTCCTGGGCAGGGTCAGCAACGTCTGCTTGTTGTTCTTCGTCTGCTGGTGCAGCTGGCTCTACGTTGTCCGACGACTCCTCTACCGCAGCATTCGGGGACTCAGAATCAGCTACCTGCAGTAAATCACCCGGAACTTCTGGGACACTGTCGCCGTCGATGGCTGCCGCTATGCCGACGAGAAGTATAACAGCAAATGTAACTAGTTTCATGATGGCGTAGGGGATTCCTTTACACACTGAAACGTTGAACACACTCGTTGTGGTATTTATATCGGGAAACAGTAGACAGATCACCTACTTGAAATTTTAATCAGTTGAAAAGTAAAAGAGACTGCATACATTTGCCATTTCGATAGTAAACAAAATCTTATCATATAAAAACGTCTTGTTTTATTCAAGTGTTTCTCGCAGAGAAAACCCGCCATTCATTTTACTGCAACGTGTCATGTCATCGTATTTGCAGTACTGAAAAGACAAGTGGAAACCATAGCAAGCCGTTTTTTTTTATCTTAATTGCATTTTTTTAATAAAACTAGGTATAACGGCCCCGTTACACGGGCCCATGTTGATGAAAGATGAAATTTGCATTAGAATCTAGTAAAATTGTGGTAAATTGAGTTTCTCAAAGCTTCAGTCCAGTTAGAAGATTGAACCTGTATCAAACTGTGAGATGCCAAATTCAAATTCCCAGTTATTCTGATATGATAATGGCTCACTGGCTGCCGTATGGCATTCTCATGGCTGAATGGTAATGAAAAATTGATCGGACCAAACAGAAGAATTGTTGATCACTGAAGACTTTACCTGAGGAATGTGTTTTACATTGTCCGGATAGAATAATTTCCTGATTATCATAATGCCAAATTCAGCCAAAGAAAAATAACAGGGCCAATACCAAAATAACAGGAAAAATGTGGCCAACTTTAGAATCACGCAAGAAATATGATTTTCTCCTGTGATTTTCTGAATCCCGTTGATAGTAAAATGGTCAAGCCATAGGGACTGAATGGCTGAAGCTGTGCAATTGTGTTCTTCTCACCATCTTAATTTAAAAACCGTTAAATTTAAAAATACAATGCAATAGGTATAGTCTTCGGTGAGTTACCATACAAAGTTGAGGTTTTGCACTATTTTAAGTGCATCACCTTGTTCAAGTAAGGACATCAGCCGGAAAATATCACACATATCAATCATTTCAAACACTACTTTTTTCGAGTGCTCGTTTTATGAATTTTGCTATCAAAGTATCCTTTCGTTTTCTCAAGCGAGCTGATTGCCATGGTGATCAAAGTACAGAGAAACGTAGACGATAGGCTCTGTAAGCAGACAGCCGTAGACTTTGTAAGTTAGCGCTTAAGGTTCCGCAAAATTGGCTGTGGATTGTTTAGGAAATTTTCTAATTGTGTTTTTTAGAGGCGCGTGTGTGTTTTCGTGTGATAGACGGTTCAGAAATTTGTGTTTTGGGAACTGACCTGTAGTGCGTTTTTGTAAGAGATTTTTTGTGATTGTGTTTTTGTTTCGGTGATAGTGTTTTGTGTCGAAAACTGTGATATATGTGCTTGTCTTTAATTGTTTTTTTATATTTTTTGTGTTTGAACCTTTCGAAGAATTGTTCTTGCATTTCCGGTATTAGAAAATACACAGCAAAAGTGATTTAATTGAGCTGAGCTAGCTTGCCCGCGCCCTTTGAACACGGATTTGGTGCACATTTTTTTTAACCATGTTGAACAATTAATTATCAATCAAGTGTTTCCTTGATATATCTGATCAACCGAACACATAGTGCCCGGGAACGGAATTTTACAACATTTAGAACCATTTTGCAAAACCAGTTTTCCTTTTTTCCCATCGAGTTGGTTTCCCCAGGTCAACTGTGATTGCTATAGTGATTCTTCAGTTTTTCCCCAAGGAAGCTGATTGCTATGGTGATTAATGCAATGCAATGGGATGAGCGTTTTGAGAATTTCCATACAAAGATGAGGTGTTGCAACGATTTTAGTGCGTTACTTTATCCAAGTAGGAGCGTTATCTTTGGAGCGTGACGTTAAGGATTTTTTATAATAAGACTAGGTAAAACGGCCCGGTTACACGATCCAGTTACCGGACCCGATAACAGGACCCGGTTACAGTGCCCGTTTACAGGTCCCAGTTACAGAGCCCGTTTATAGGACCCGGTAACACGGCCCGTTCACAGGTCCCGGATACAGCGCCCGTTGACTGATCCCGGTTACAGGGCCCGTTTACAGGGCCCGTTTACAGGGCCCGGTTACATTACCCATTTACAGGACCCGTTTACAGGACCCGTTTACATGGCCCGGTGACACGGCCCGTTAGCAGGACCCGTTTACGTGGCCCGGTAACACGGCCCGGTTACACGGCCCAGTTACAGGACCCAGTTACTGGACCCGGCTACAGTGCCCGTTTACAGGGTCCGTTTACAGGACCCATTTACATGCCCCGGTAACACGGCCCGTTAACAGGACCCGTTCATGTGGCCCGGTTACATTGCCCATTTACAGGACCCGTTTACTGGACCCGTTTACATGGCCCGGTGACACGGCCCAGTTACACGGCCCAGTCACAGGGCCCAGTTACTGTAACCGTCTACAGTGCCCGTTTACAGGACCCGTTTACAGGACCCGTTTACAGGACCCATTTACATGGCCCGGTGACACGACCCGTTAACAGGACCCGCTTACGTGGCCCGGTAACACGGCCCGTTTACAGGGCCCGGTAAAAGGTCCGTTTACTGGGCCCAACCTTATGGATGTGATGTTTTATTGTTGATTTTATTCTGCGTTGGTTATTTTCATCACGTTGCAGCACCACCTTTCCCAAGAGTAGCTGCAATGTTCGAAAAAATTGTCCCCCAAATCAAAAAGTATCATTTCCTTCCTATTACAAACTTTGAATGAAACTGTGTAGCAGATTTTCGCTTTGCTTTGTTTTATTTTCCGAAAAGGTAACCATCGATAATCAAAGTAACCATCGATTACCAAAAATAAGAGTGCATGGAAAATGTCCCCTTCCATCCTGCATCCTTGGTATCCTTAGCAACAGTATAGCGTTATAGGGGAAACTAACGCGTTAGCTGAGTGCATCTCACTTTCGCCCTCCCTACGCTCGCTTTCAATGCTATTGCTATCTAATAACAACGTCACCTCTAAGCGCAATTTAAGAGGGCGATGTTTGTGTTATCTAAGTTTATTGCTATGAAATATTTAGCAACAGATCGAAATATTTTAATGTTAATTAACATTTCAATTGCATTCGATCTGTTTTTCAAACTAACCACCACAATTCTTTCTGCTTATTTATAGAATGCCGTGATATCGTGGGAAACGGAAAAGATGAACGAAGCACAGTCGCGTCTTCGGGAGTTGGAAAAGCAGTGCGCCGGTGATGTTGGATGGCTCAAATCGGTCCGTTCGAAACTGTTTGGTCATTGTGAGAGCCGCAAATCTTTAACCGAAACGCTCGAGGAGCAGATCATTCTGGCCGACAGTCAGCTGTGCTTGGCCATACTGGTGTCGCTGAGCCAAGATATAAGCGGATTTATGAAGGGCGGCTGGTTACTGCGAAAGGCCTTTAAAGTCTATCAACATACGTATCAGCAGATTTACCAACTGTACATTGGCACTTTGGAAACCGACGAGGATGCTGCCGGCCCGCAAGCTCCATTGTTTCAAAGGCACACCGCAGATGGGACACTGGCAGAACCGCTCGATTTAGGGACTCCTTCCTCCACCGCATGGACGGTACCGAACTCGAACCTCCAGACACCCGAAGGTGAATGGTAAGGCGGAAAGTGGTCCAGCCCTAGCAAATGGTGAATGAAACATGAATTCTTTATACTTTACAGGTCTCCAATCCAGTTGGAAGCATTACGCAAATCACAAACTACAACATTTGAGTCAATGCGGGACGTTCGCCATCCACCGGGCGAATCGGCCCGTGGAAGTGGTGTGAGCTTGGAAAAAAGTTTCACCGCTGATTTAATTGGACTTCGTGGCAATGTGTGTTCCAGCATCGAGTCCCTCGAAACTAACGATTCTTCCACAATGTCGTGCCGTGTACCGAGAAACCATATGTCACTTGATTTGAACTTACGGAAGGCTGGTAAAAAGAATGGTATCAACAACCCCAGCGGATTAGAAATGTCCGTAAAACATGATCCTACTGAAAGGTAAACCAGAAATGTTTCTCGAATGGCAACATTGATAATACCTTTACTTGCTCCTCCTTCTATTTGCTTGCAGACACATCGAACCACACGAAATCCAAAGGTTGATGGGGGCCGTGAGTTTTGGATATGGAATATTCCAGCTAAGCATTTCGTTGCTACCTCCGAGCCTTTTGAAGCTGATCAGTTTCCTCGGCTTCGAAGGTGATCGGGCGATGGGGATCGCATGTTTGAGATTTTCACGACAAAGTATTGACATGCGTGCCCCGCTGGCCACGCTGGGACTGCTTTGGTACTATACCATCGTGACGCCATTCTTTGCCCTCGATGGTTCCGATTTGAGCAGCGAGATTAGTGCCGCCCAAGAGCTGATCGATGAAGCGAGTGATCAGTTTGCAAAATCGTCTCTGTTTCTCTTCTTTCGTGGACGTGTCGAGCGATTGAAGGTTTGTGATGGGGTGACATTAAATAAAAAGGATTCGTTATGTATAACTTCACTATTATTACAGTGCAATATCCAGGATGCAATAAGAGCCTATGAGTTTGCCTATCGTTCATCAGCGCAGCGTGAAATAAAGCTACTGTGTCTGCATGAAATCGGCTGGTGTCGGTTAATCCAACTGGATTACGGGACTGCGATGAAGAATTTTAAAGAACTTAAGTAAACTATCGGGATGTAACATATGATGCTTGTACGATGAATTAACAGATTTAACCTTTCTTTACCCTCCCACGCAGGACATGTAGTCAGTTTTCGAAGAGTTTTTATTCATATTTGACAGCAATCTGTGAAGGTGCCTTCGGGAATTTCTCGAATCTCGTCCGGTGGCGTGCGGATATACTGGAATTGATAAACCGATCCTCCCAGAAGGTAGCTAAAGTCGCTGTCGCGGGTAGAGTCAGGTTGATGTTCTTGATAATTATTATTTTATTATTTCAGGACTCTCAAATCGAGAAGTACATTTTTCGCCGTTGCTTGAAATTGCCGCGAGCGGAAAGTGGCGAACCGCCAAAGTACAATAGCTCGCTGTATTGGAAGTATCTCGTATTCGAGATGCTATTCCTCTGGAACGCCTTGAACACTTGCAACGTCGAGCAGTTGGAGAGTATGGTTGCCGATTGTTCACAGCCAGTGGATGCCTTTAGCGAACCGATGCTAGGCATTTCGCGCCTAATTCTTGGAGCCTGTCTGTGCTGCCTTACGCGATACAATGAAGCGATTGAAGCGTTCCGGGAGTGTATCGCTCTGCGCGAAGCATCTTCCGACCACCAACAGCAGGACGTACATGTTTCGGCATTTGCTTACTACGAGCTGGCCGTACTGTTACTTCGTCAACAGCAACACGAGAAGGACAGGGTAGAAGCGCGCAGGCTGCTTGTGTATGCTCAACATACCTTCAAGAACTACGACTTTGATAATCGTATCAGCGTTCGTATCCATTCGGTGTTGAAACGATTGGAATAGGTTTCGTTAACGAAAGCTGATAGAGAGAAAAGCTTGTCGCGCTTCGCAAAGAGTTAAAACGGGACGTTAAATAAGTCATAAGAATTGTTACGCTAGTGCCTTACTCATGAACGATAGCTTAGAAACCAAACAATAGCATAACACGTTTTATAATCTTTGAAAAAACTTATATTTTTTGTAACAAGCCAGAGGTGTTTGATTCCAGCACTTTAAATCAGGAGCAATAAAAGCACCTCATTCCTCCCAAGGCTACAAAAGGCTGTAGCTTTAACTCGTATTAATCAATTGCAAGCAGTTAGAACCCAAGCGCAAACGAAAGAGATGAGAAGTTTTAACCAAAGCTGAAGAAGAGATAGGAAGGTATTAGGAGAGGTACGTAAAAAGCTGAGGAAAGTTTGGTATCAATAAACAAATACACAAAAGTTCAACAATCGCCAAGAGACGTCAACTGAAAACAATAAATTTCTATTTAAACAAGAGTGCGTTTACTACAACTCAACTGGTATCCATAATATAGTGAAGGAAGCTCAATAAAATAGTGCATTACATTGAAAGATTCTTCCATCGTGTGATAGTACATGGGGGGGAAGGGAAATTTCAGATAATACACAGTAAATAAAATCATCCCATCGCAATGTTTTGTGTCGGATAATGCAGCAGTTTATTTTCATGTACAATACCTACATGTATTGGCTTTGAAATGTAAGTTTTAATCGTTTGCTTATCTGTATCGAGCTGTGTTTCAGTACCAGTATAATTTTGTAGATGATATTTTTTTTACTTATAATCTTGCGTCTTTATCTTTCTGTTTGTAAAGAGGTGGTGTAACAGATTTATTTTTATTTATTTGCTTAACTAAAGGGAGCTGCTGTAAAACTGGATCAAGGGAGAGGACGACTGGATCTAAAGTAAACAAGTTTTTATCAAAAAACTTTGCTCTAACCATCTTTGGCGATATTAATGAGACCACTTTTTTCAATCACAATGCAGTTATGTTAGACTTTTAAATATTTCATATTACGAGAAACACGGATGATATCCGCTTATGTTTAATCATTCATCGGTTGGTTAACGTCTATGTCTTTCTTACATTTTCCTATCGATGCCATTACTCTGCTGATGTCCTTTGAACGAGGAATAAACGTGTTTGACTAGAAAATATTCCGTGAGATCATAATGCAGCTATGCATGTTCGTTTCGTCCTGAAGAGAAACCCTTCTTTTCTTATGTGTATTGTAGTTTGAACTTGTTCGAAGCTGTTCTACAATGGTTCAATGTCTCTAACAGTATTATTTCAAAAAGGACGTGAGCAGCTTCTTTTTTTGTTGGTTGGTTTCAATTGCTGCAACCAAACGGTAGCGGAAAGCAATTCCTTGCTTGAATAAATTGTGTTAAAAATATTGTTTCCACCTACTTTCAGGTTTTGGTCGGTAAGAAGTCTTACAGTTTATCATTTTGTATTACTTTACATTGATGCCTAATTACCCGTTGGGAAGCGGACTTCCGGAGGCCATTTAACGGCAACGAGAGATTTTGCGAGTGTTGCTGTGTCTTGTGACTTAAGTAATTAAAGATTGGTTGATTCCTTTTTAGGGTAGTGTTATTTTGGATTAAGCATTACGGACCATAGTTCAAGTTAAATGGTGACTTTTAATTAAGCGCGCGACCCGTAGGCCTTAGTCTAGAAATAAAAAGTGCAATTTTTTTCTAGTTTCCGAGTCCCTTGGCAAAGCTAGAGCCCACTTTCTAAGTCCAGATAAAACAACCGAGCTGACAACCAACAATGCACCTAGAATGGAATAAAGACTTGGCGTTTCTTTGAAAAACATGATTTGCCACACGAAAGCAAACACAATATCCGCCGACCGGGCAATCGCCACAGGACCGGCCTGTTCGTATTGCAATGCTAGCGTCAGCAGTATTTGTCCACCGAAGCTGAACAAAGCGAGAGCCACAACAAGGAAACGGTCCATTCCACACAGTGGCCAGCACAGTGCTCCTATGTAATAACACACTACCAGCGTATAGATCAATGCAAATGAACCGAAATTGGTCATAATAACAGAAAAGTGTAGCCCTTTCAGGGCACGCAACAGCACGTACGCATTGGCGCCAAATAGTGTCGATGAGAGGGCAGCCACAGGGCCCCAAATGTCGTAGTTGGATTCCATTACCTGCTCGTCTATGATCGTAGCAAGGTTGTCCCCAAACAGAAACGGGGGTTTTGTGATGAGGACAACGCCAATGAGTGTTAAGAAAATTGTGATAATGTTGAACATACCGCAGGCTTCACGCAGGAACAGTCGAGCAAATATGGCAACAAATACTGGCGTTGAGAATATAATCACCGATGCATCCGCTAGAGGCATGTGACGGAAGGCGTAAAAGCTGAGCATTAAACCTGTTGTTCCAACGAAGCATCGCAGCACAAGTATGATCCTTTTTCCTTCCGGGAAAAAGTTTTCCTCTCGATAAATTGCAATCGGTATCGAAGGAAGTAATACACCGATAAATCTGCGAGTGTAAAAAAGAGGGTTGATGAGAAACATTACAATTATCTGATTAGAGCGAATACGAACCTGAAGGTGGCCAACTCGATCGGATTTATATCAACAAGTCCTTTCACGATAACGGAGCAAAGCGAAAAGAAAAACGATGATACTGTTGCAAGTATTATCCCTAGGTATGGACAAGAGCACCGTAGCCAGGAGAGGGTATGGTGGCGTGTTGTGCCCTGGATCACCCCATCTACCAGCTGTTGCAGTTCCAAGTGTTCGGGCATTTTGCTCTATTAAAACGTTCTTTAATTTGATAATTCTATTTATGTTGAGCTAAAACCCCCCACGATGATTCGCTGAGAAAAAGGAAAAGAAATCTTTAAGCATAGAATAGTAGGCAATCTACAACATAAATCTTGGAGTAAACAAACCTGTGTTTCGGTCGCATGTTCTTATGTTCGGACAACCAAGGACGGAACAGAACGAAGAAAAATCTCGATTCATCATTACACTACGTGTTTCTCTACTCCATCTTAAGCGCACCAGTTGCATTCACGCGGCACTACTTAAATTACCTAACACTGATACATTAAATGTATATGAGTAAGCTGGATGGATACCTAAATCACTACAAATCCTTAAAATTATTTGGAGAAAACACAGACGATCCTCCCCCCGACTGTTTTAAATTTTGCACATTTTTAATCGTGACAGATGACAGATGAAAAAAGGCAGACAAGAATTATGCCCATGCAGCACTTCATGCGAAATATTGAGGATTTGTTTTAAACAGAATCGATAGGGCAATAATGGTTCGAATGAAAATTGATCCACACGAAATTTTATGTTTTAGCAAGACATCGCATGAGTGATACATGTTTGTCATTTCCAATTAATATTTTGGGCATTTTTGCTGCATGTACTCTTTTCATCGCGCGCATGCGTTTCGATCAAAGTACATACATTTACCAGGTTGCTTTATTTAGAAACACTTGTCATGTCGAGCTACTTTTTCTTGTCTATTACCCTTATTAGACAAGGAATGTATATGTCATATTTTTCCAGAAGTTATCTGCCAAACGCTCTTGACAGATACATTCCTTCCTCAAAATCGGAATCAGGCATGACCGGTTCCGATTTTCTTTCGACTGGCATTTATATGTCAAAGTGGCGATTTGTTTACTTTTTGTTTTGTTGTTTGCAACGGATTTTGTTCGTTACTCTAGGATGAACAAAACGCTAAATTCAAACATGAAAATGATCAAATAATTGTAAAACCCATTTTGTGGAACTTTGCGTTATTACACGAGCGGTCATCATTTATATGTCAAACGCCCTGCCAGAACCTACTTTGACAGTAAAAGGATGGAAAAATATGACCGATACATTCCTTGTCTAATAAGGGTATATCTGATTATCACATAATGAAAAAGAGAAGCGTTGCTGCTAATGAGGAAAAACACTATCCAAATAGTATTGTAGGGGTCTTCTACAGTCCAAGTACTGGCATGCAAAATTACATTGACATTACTTCTTCTTCTTCTTCAATTCGGCGAGGATTTACTCCAGTACGGCTATTGAATCCAGCTTCCTGGGCCTTCGCAAGCTAACCTGGAGACATAGACCTCTTTAGGTTAAGGACTGGCAACTAAAGGCCATATGTCCTGATTTTCTGTGGTTTTCGATTTTCTGTAGGCGTCGCCTTTTGACTGCCACCATGCGGCCAGGAGCACTGCTAGCCAACCACGCTAGTGCGCAGTCAAAATGCGGCTGTTCACCCGCCGTAACGAAAGGAATATTTCCTTCCGTTTGTCAGATCGCACGAAACTCGTGATCCGCTTGATTACTCAAACAGCACGAGATGTGCGTCGGCTAGGATTTCTCTGACTTGAGCTCCAGCTCGGCGACACCACGCGGCCGTGCCTAAGATAACCTTACTTTTCAGCTAACCCTTTTCAGGAACCTCGTGCACTGCTAACCATCCGCTCTGATGCGACGCCGAACTGGGACTGACATTGACATTACGCTACCAACAAAATGGTGGTCACTAGTGAAGTGAAAGCGCCTTGCAATAAATACACCTTGAATTCCATCCAGTTTGTTTACTGCATCAAAACAATTCGCATCGAGGATAAACACAACAACCGGACGCGTAGGATAGTGTAACCAATTTCCTGGATTTCGTTTTGATGATTTCTTTTCGGTAATTAAGTGAACAGTTGTGTATGTTTTGTGTCATAAACTTAGGTAAGTTTATTAAGCGTGTATACAAAAGTCATGATATACAAAAATACTTATATCTCGTGCTCCGCTGTGTAGTGGAAGCACATTTTGCCATTCATAAGATGAGCTGCTTGCTGCCATGCTGATAATATTTTTGCAAGTGACTTAATAGTGTATAATAACGAGCGGAACGACTTCTAAAATGGTTGAACGTTCACGCGCTCCATTGTACATTAAGAAACAATACATTACATAAAGTCATACTCTGCAATCAGTACTAGAAAGTCGAAAATTGCATAGCTGCATATTGGAAAAGGCTTTTTGTAACATGGCCATCCCGGTGTTCCGGCTCATCCCAGGTCCGCTATGACGTTGTCCAAATCAGTTTGCAAAGTACAACACTCCTCTCGTACCTTGCTGATTTCGTCCTTGATGCGATCGACATTGGCTTGTAGTATGTAGTTGCCCTTTTTCAATGAAGCCAGGCGAGCTTCATGCCGCTTGACCCTAGGTTCCAGATTGGTTTTCTTCTTCTCATCAGCGGCATCCTGGGGGAAGGAAAAACGGTTACCATAAGCATACGTTTGTGATGATACGTTTTGTTCAATTTTCACTCACCTCCGCTTCATTTTCACTCTCATTTTCACTTTCTGACTCGGATTCTTCCGATTCGCTTTCCTCCTCCTCTTCCTCCTCCTCCGGTTCTTCTTCCGGTTCCTCTGGTGGTGGTTCCTTGGATTCCGCGGTTCCTTCATCATCGTCGTCCTCCATTTTCATCAATGCAGCCATTTTTTCCACCTCTTTCTGCAATTTTTTATACTTCTTCTTCTCAGCCCTAGAATAAAACGGAACGAAAGTTTAGTTCGACTCTGGCCCGCATCCGTCCGTTAGTCCCTTTGCTTTCACGTTTACATACTTCAGGGCATACTGGTTGGTTTTCATGGCGTATTTCAGTGCCTGCCTTTCGGCGTGTTTTTCTTCCTGTTTTTCCTTCAATCGCGTCAGTCGAGCCTGCAGCATGTTGACCTCCCGATTCAGTCGTTTGGCAGCCTTTTCCGCCTTCTTTTCCTCATCCTCTTCCTCTTCCTCCTCTTCCTCCTCTTCCGGTTGCAACTCTGGGGAGCTTTCCTTTTGTGCGGATTCGGTGGCCCGGCGAACATCGGTAACATTTCCCTGTACATAGCCCAAAAAACTGGGTGCGTTAGTGCACGTCTTTCCCATACAATGAAGACAAAATTACTAAATCGTTAGAAGCTACTAGCAAATGTTTTCCGTTTAAGCGTTAAACTTCATTAAGCAGCCTATCGTCCGATAACAGCCTCGCTCCAATGTTAATATTACATCATAATGCATTATAAATTACCTGATGCTCGTTCAAATAGTAGTCGTCGTCCGTTAAGCACTGCATTTAATATAATAAAAAGCAACATACAATCATAATTAGCGTTATGATAAGCGAGGAGATAAGAAATGGTAAATTAAATCATTCCCAAACAATCTCATGTAAGTGTTCCCAGGCTCTTTTCGTTAATGTTGGCGCTTCGTTCTGTTAGTGACATTTGTTTCGCATACCAAATGTTAAGAACCGATGCATAATGCCATCAATGTAAAGTGACCAATAATCGCTTTGAAAAGCTAACTGCCCGAATGTGTTCTGAAAGATGAACGAATGTTCCTTCTGTTTTCCCCCTTTTCCCCCCCCCCCAGGAGAGCTCTGCTTTTCCGATTCCCCCGCCTTTACCTGAAGTTTCTTCTCGAGCTCGGCAATCTTTCGTTTCTGCTCCTCAGTCAGCTTGTAGGCCGTGTCCAGCTCCTTGGCGACGGTTTGATATTTTTGCTCCAACTGGTGCGATTGTTTCTGGGCCTCCAGCGCTTCATCCTTCAGCGATTGGATGAGATCCGATTGCGGTCCGGTGACGGTCGATCTTTCCTCGCCGCTCAGCGGGTTCCAGCGCTCGCGGGACAGTTCCGCCTCGAGGTTCTGCACACGCGCCTGCAGTCGCTTGTTTTCGCGTTCCAGCGCCTCATTGTTGCGAAGCTCGTGGGCCAGCATCTGTTTTGTACTTTGCAGATCGTCACGAACCTTGTCGATGTCGTCCAGCTCGTCCTCCTCTTCGTCGGCCGGTGGGGCCTCCATGTTAGCGCGTGACTCCGACTTGGCCAGCTGCTCCTCCAACGTCATCTGACGCCGGAACTTGCGCAATCCACCGAGGATCGGTTTGCTGCGATCATTGCACTTGGTTGGCTTCAGCTGGACACCGCCCTGGATCTGTTTGAGCAGCTGATTGTGCGCCGTCGCCTTTTCCGTCTCGAAGATGAACTGATCTTTCACTTTCGTGATCGACTTGGAGTTGATAATCGGGTGTGATCTGTCGAATAGAGTGGACGCGAAGGGAAAGGGGGTGGAAACGAAACGATCGGCTGTTATTAGTGTACGATCCTTTACGGCCTGATGGAAGCATACATAAATACATAAACTGTACACATAGAAACATATTACACAAAATTGGACCAGCGACAGCTAGATTAAAGGGACAACCATAAAAAAAGACATATACATAAAACACGGAAAAATTCTTCAAGCTGCACAGAGATTGGGAATTGGCTTACAACCCCGTGCCGGACATTGGCTCATGTCTTGGTACCTGTCATTACACTCAACGTGGCGCAGTTTTCTTCCCTGTTCCACCTCCTTCATCATGTCGGACCAATCCGGACGTCGACGAGGACGTCGTCTGTGGAAAAAAGGGAAAATCCATAAAAGGTAACATGTGATTAGCTGTTAGTCGAGGTATTTCACGATTCACGTAGACAAACGAGATTAGCTACAATTGCGCCTGGCTTTAGTGTTAGTGGTTTCCATAGTTGAACTTGCAGCTTGTGGAAGCTTGGTGGGATCAAACGGGCAATGGGATGTCACGAAAAACAAAAGCGAAACGAATCGATGGCAATTCTTTTAATGCAGCTGCATGAGACCCTTGGGGCCGCTATGATTTCCAACGTGAGCGCGTGAGGAACTTACTTAAGTTTGTCCAGCACCTCCTTCTGCTTATCGGAAATATCCTTTTTCGCAAAGTCGGGCGGTGGTTTCATTCCCGGCGGCGGTGGTGGTGGGGGCGGTATATTAGATTTTGGCATCGGTGGTGGTGGAGGAACTGCAATATTCATAGTGGATGAATCAACAAATCGTATTGTAGTATGAGCTGTTGCGAAAACAAGCGTCCTAAATGGGTGTCTAATGCCAACAACAACTTTGTTGACACTTGACACTAGTTTTTGGCTACTTCGATGCCTCCTGACTCATGAAAAACATGATGATTGAAATGATCAGTTGGTCGTACGACGTGTTGCACTTACTTCTTTTGCTGCTTTCGGACTTCAGCATGGAAGGTTTGTGCGGATATGCTTCTTCCTTCTTCGGGATGTCCTCCAGCAGGGGTTTTTCGACCTTCTTCAACTGGACCTCCGGAAGCTTCTCCTTCACACGCGGTGCCTTAAGGTTCGACGGTACCTTGCGAAGCTGCACACGGAAGTTTTTGGCTGGTTCTGGCGATACGGATCGCTCCTTGACCGGGGCTTCCTGCTGCGGACGCGCAATCTTCTTCAGTAGCGGCTTCACGAACGTTTTCGGTTCCGGCGACGAGGACTTTTCCGAGGCTGACTTCGAGGACGACTTGCTGTCGGTGTCGGTTTTTTCGGGACTTTTCGATGGCGTCACTTTGCGCAGCGGCACGAGCAGCTTCGGTTGCGCATCCTCTACCTTTTTGGCTTGGCTCGGATCGGGCTTTTTGGGCGATGGCTTCGTCGTGGGCGGCGGTGGTGGTGGGGATGACTCCTCCTCCTCCTCGGACTCGGTTTCCGTTTCGTACTCTGTGCTGCCTTCCTCTTCCTCCTCTTCCTCCTCCACCTCTTCTTCCTCCTCCTCTTCTTCCTCGTCCTCGGATTCGGGAGTCGGTTCTCGGGCCTTCGTAGGAGCGGGCTTCGGCTTGCCCGGTTCCCGTAGCACCGTCATGACGGGGGTTGTATTTTTCAGCGCCGTTTTGGGCTCCGGCTTACTCAATGGTGGTGCGACCGGCTTTTTGTGCGTCACCACTACCGGCACCTTGATTTCTTTCGATTGCAGCTTGGCCGTTGTCGTTGCCGGTGCTGGCGCCTTTTTCGCACCCGTTTCACCATTTTCTTTCGGGGCCACGGTGGCCGTTTTCGTGGGAGACGACGTGCTGGTGGCGGCCGGGGCCACTTTGGAGGACGGTGACGATTCTTTGGTATCTGTGGCTGGTGTTACACTGGCCTTGCGGGTCCACGCCGGCGGTACGTTCTTGTTAACCGTCTCCAGCCGATCCTTTAACCAAGGCGGACGACTATTCACTGGCATTACGTTCGTAGGTGATTTTGCTGGGCCTCACAGCGCTGTACGTTTTGGAATAATGATGGATTCTATACACTTTGATTTATTGTATGTTGGCACGTTTTATGTGTTCCTTGTGTTTTGTGTATTGCGTAAACCAGTTGGTCAAATATTAGAACGGCACTATCTTGTGGCTAAAACAATTAAACTGAAGTAAAATTTATTAGGCAAATGAAACGCATTCACACTTTGTACGTAATATAACGTTACTTTCACATACAATGCCTGAAATCGCTTGAAAATCATTACTGTTCACCATAGAATGTGACTCAATAATCATTTTCGATTTTAAAACAATATTTTGCTCTTCATAGAACACGTCTCATATCTCATGAAGGTGAGTGAATCAGCTTCAACATTAAGTATCCTTCCTATCCTTTCCGCTGTCCCTGCATACGAGTAAGATTAAACATCTAAAATTGTAGGCCGCAACGTCATTGCCCGGACCGAAATCCTCGCGAAGGAGGGAGGAAGGATTGCAATTAAAATATTTCAAGCGTGCCGCAGTTTATTCTGAGGTTTGTCATTGCCATCACGACGATGACGTCCGGTGTAACGCTCCGCTTGGGGCAACCCGTCCACCTCAGGCTCAGGGAAGGATGAAAGGTTCACACCCGGGATCGGGGAAGTGGGATCGTATTATTAAAGGTGTACAACATTTGGGCTAAAAATAAATCGTAATCGTTGAATCGAGACAGCACACCGACTCGAAAAAATATTCGCAACGAATTTTGCTCAAAACAGACCTACTGCTAGAGAAAAGGAATGCCACGCGCATCACTCAGGTGGTGGAAAATTCTCCGTGGATACAAAGAAAAAGGGTGTCTGGAGCTTTCTGTGGGCGCAAAATATAATTTGCTGTTTTTTAATTGTGCAAAAACCTGCTTGAGAAGAAAGACATGATTTGTCGTCTCAGTTAGCACCAATGATGTCCCGAAAAGAAACGAAACGCACTTAAAGTGACCGGTTGACTCAATAAGACAAAAATATCACAACCGCGTGTGTAGCCATTTAAAAAAGGTTATTTTCCCACGAATTATTTCATGAGGGGTAAAACTCATAATTCATTCTCATACTTAAAATGTGTGATGGAATTTTTTTTTTGCATTTTGCAGGACGAATATTGTCAAGAAAAAATAATTACTTTATGCATTATTTATGGTAGACTTATGGATCTTTTGTTTTTGTTTTTGGTATTTGATATTTACACAAGCTGTGCAAAGTTCCCACAGCTTTGGGTTTTACAATGGTGTGTATAATTATTCCGCCGTCATCACACACGTGCCAATGGCGCAAGGTTATGGGCCACGTTGACAACGGAAACGAACTTGATGCTCGTGCTTAATAACATTGGGCGATTATGGATCCGACTCGAAGAGCAGCTGTACGTACGACGGGTCTAATCTTATCTCCTCGCAATGAATGGGCACTCCTCAGTCAATTAAAAATTCTAACATGTTCAATCGGGCCGCTTCGTATGCTAAATGTAATGATGCGTAACACGAGGCTATTTCGGTTCGAACAATTTCCTAATAATAACTCCCAACAGTCCTATAGAACACCGACCATCGACCGCCCTCCTCCACCCTAATGGAGGCGAATGGTGTTTTACTGTTTGTCAACAACAACGTGTGTGTGTGGGGGGGGGGGGGGGGGGGGGGGGGGGGTTGCGTACGATCGCGCACCAAGATCGTACGTCCAACTGGACCGTGACATCGCTGTTGGGTTTGAGTTCGGATTAATTTAGAAATTTATTTACACATTTTCTCCCGCCCCACTGCCCGTGTTGCGCCCCCCCAGAGGGCGTTTTCTATCGAGAGGAAAAGAATCGGCTAAAGGTCAAGACGACAGTTTTATGGGAGGCTGCTAAGACCCAGAACCAGTCGGTGAAGGTTGTCCGTCTCGATGCCGAAGGCCAGGCACAAGAGCATTGTAATAAAAATGGTAGCCAGGGCAGCAAATTGCATTGTTCTTTGAACAGCGGGATTATGATTCGCCATAAGGCTTCGAAAAATATTAAATTTATTTTCTTCCGTGGATCACTTTCGGCAACGATGGCCTTCTTTTAAATGTTCTCGCTGGACGTTGAGTGTGCGTGTTTATGTATGTGTGCGTGTGTGTGTGCTGTGTGGCTTTGAATGTATGAGCGATTTAAAAAAAGTAAATTCTTTCGCATTTCATTACAACAAAAAGTTTCTACACTTGCAAAACGTAAACGCAATCCAAAAGAGAACAAAACGATCGTAGCCCATTGAAGACGCGGAAAGAGGATTCCTATCCTAACGAAATGTTGAAAATTTCACTCATTTCAATGTAGGTCAGCACTCGACGAATTCCAACCGAGAAAAACTGGCACACTTCTATCCGCCTTTTTGCCAGTACTACAAAATCTCTTCGATGTGTTTTTTTTCTCCTACTCAACTCTGTTGTTGTCTGTGGCACTTTCCCTTTGCAGTACATGCTGGTTCGCCCTGCCCACGTCATTTTTCACACCCAACCTACACACACACACACACACGCACATACAAACACCACCCATGCACATTTTGTCGATCTCAACATTAGGGGATTTCCATTCTTTTTTGTAATTTTGCGATTGAACTGAACGAGGAAAAGCGCCACAACCACCACACAAGACGGAAAGGAGTTGGCCACATAGCTGTGTAAAGGAGGTCGAAATTTTCCGCACAGTTACACACACTCATACTCGTACAGGGGCAGGAAAATTCGTACACATTTTCCTCGTGAATGCATTCTTACGCGCAAACACACACACACACACACACCCCCACAGTGTGTGCAGGTAGACATTCTACTAATTTTCTTCACGAGTTGCGATCCTCGATTTTTCCTCTTGCTGCTAATTCAGCGTTACGACACAGGACATTTTCGCAAAAGGGGTAAATGTCTGTAGACAACGCGCACTATCAGTATGGGCATTTAAAAAAGGTAAAATGAAATCAGTTATAGAGGTTAATGTTGTTCACTATGTTTCAGACACCTTTTAACTAATCACCACCGTTGTTGAACCGTTCAACTTAATGCACGTAGTTGGGAAAACTACTACTGCACAACATTAGTTCGGAACCACCGTGCGCATCGAACGAACCTTAACGACTGATCGTTTGTGAGAAGAAAAATCGCGAAAACCACCCCAAAAACCACGAGAGCGCCGTCCGACGTAACGGACAGTGCGCGCACTCGGTCATAAGGTGGTTTTTCCGAATTTTGCCACAGATTTTCTGTCGGATGTGGTCAAAGCTGGACGGTAGGATGGAGGCTGGGATTGGGGGAAGGGTGCTCTCCAACCCATATTGAGCGCTTCGTCCTGGTTTGTTTGAATATCTCTCTTTTCCGTTGCTCTGGTGCGCAGGGTTATACACGCGCATAGCTAAAATTAAATCTCTGGCTTCGAACGAACAGGCTTGATCAGAACAGACGAGATCAGACATCGCAGATGCTTGGTTAGTCAGAGACCCCTCGGTAGGTCTCTGGCAAATGCGTAGGCATATGACGGAAAATTCGTCCGGCTGGCAAATATGAGAAAAACCACCAAACAAACGCGCTCGTTCGGCGCACGTGCGACAAACGTTACTAGAGCCCTCCCTGGTTCTTTGTTTTTCGGAAACTCTCTTCTTTGCACTAATCTCGGAGTGTGCACTTGGGTCGGTGGGTGGGGAAGCAACCGGATTGGGCACCGCAACTCTCACACGTGCGTCACGAAACCGATGGCATCATTAATGGGAGGGATTGTTTACTAATCGGTGATCGTGTCACGTACGGGTGTTAAATAATCGCAAATGTTTTTTTTTGTTTTCGCGCTTTAGTGGAGAAAAACCGTACTCTTGATTAAGGACTTCATTTCTTTTTATTTTCTTAAATTTATAATTAGTAGGAACAGTACCGTTTGGATAGTAAACATCGAGGTAGTGAGATATCTTAATCCTGTTTATCAAACGCTTATTATAAAACATCAATACTTGGGTTGCGTTTGTTTGCCACGGCAGTTGGACATGCTTTGGATTTTCCTTAAATTTTGTTTTGATCGACTATGTCCGTCATCGGGGAAAAGTGCGGCCACGTTTTGATCTCCTCAAACAGTCGATCGCCGGGGCATTCTGTGGATCGAACTTGTCGGTGCCCAAGCAGGGTGTAGTTCTGCGCGATGATTCCTTGCCGCACACCGTATTCGATGAGTTTTTGAGTCGCCGCGATCATGTTTTTCGGTGGTAAATCAGCTTCAAAAGAAAAGAAGGTGCAATGAGCTAATAAAGAAAAGATTGTCCAAGTCGGTCCCAGAGGGGAAACTTACCGACCCAGTCACCTATAAGGCATATACCGACGCTCCGATTGTTGTACCGGGGAGCGTGGGCACCGATGACGTTGAATCCTCGACCCTGATACACGCGACCATCGCCGCCGACTGCGAAACTGTATCCAATGTCGTTCCACTGTCGCTGAACCTGGTGCATCTTCTGCATCTCTTGCATCGCTTCGATGCACTGCAGCCCACTGTAACACGCGGCCGGTATGTACGAGTGGTGAATGATGACGTATGGAATGGGTCCGGCAAAGTGTTCGACTAGTTTTGCCGGCTGGGCATTCCACACATCGCGGGACACGTACGGAGGATGTCCTATCGATATGGAAGAGAAAAGATTAGAACACTAAGTAACTTCCACCGAGAGAGATAGTTGAGTAGCGTGCACTTTAATGGGATTTACTCCACACAGGTGTTAAAAAGACGCAATTCATGATTGCCTTACGTCCATATTAAACACAGATTGACAGATGATATCTGATTCACAGCATGCTTTTCTTTTTCGTTTGGAATCAGTGTTCATTTCATAAACATCTGGTCTTATTGCTTCGTTGATTGATTCGAAGATAACTGTAGCAGTCTGTCTTCGACGGGGATTTTGTGACAAACGATCATATCATCTAGCTGCAGCCATTCCTACGTCAATTGTAATTATCGGGCACTGGTTCGAGGCTAACACGCTGCATCGCCATCGATTACACTTACCGCACGCTTTACTCTCCACTGCTAGGTATACTATTCCAAGTGCAATTGCACTGAGAGAAGCATACATTTGGTTTGTTACACTCATGTTTTTTTAACCCAAATTTCTAACCGAAAACCTTGCTCGACAACTGGACTTTTTGCACACTATTTGCATAAGTCCCGGTAGCAGACAGCAAACAGTCTGCCCGAGGCCAAACTATCGGAAACAGGAACCGTACTTGATGCCTAGAGGCCGGGCATCCAATGGAAAACAAACAATGAGTTTCAAAACTGTTCACTTTTCGAGGCGATGAACACACAAATCGTTGTTGTCACTCGCGGTTGCGGGATTGGGGGCTTTACTTAGTTCCTCTTTTTTTCTTTTTTTTTTGTGTGTTAAATACTTTAAGGTTAACGTTCCGTTGACATTGTATTTTTTCTACCTCAGCGCGACTCGTTTCGCGTTGCTTTTAAGGTCCAGGGCGACGTTTGATAAGTTAATGTGCCAAATGACGCACATGTAAGGTCGGCGGAACATGCGTTATCAGAGGTATGGTGTACTCCCTTGGCGCAGGTTGAAATGATACTGTTGCCTCGAAAACCATCCATCCACGGTTAAATACATCCGACGAAGGTTAACCTTCATTTACCAACCTTCAACAACCAACAAATTTGTTGCGAATTCGGAGATGTGGTGTGTGGTGGAGAGCAGGACGGCATCCCCTCCCCTTCCCTACCCTTGCCACTCCAAAGAGCCACACGGAAAGAGTGAGAGGATGGTACTTCCCGTAGTTGACAGAGAGGTGAAGCGAGCCAGCCAGCTATAGACAGACGGTCGAGTGAAGATCGAGCAGTTTAACTTGAACGGAACACCCCACCAGCAAGAACCGTTTCGATCGCGAACCGGTCAGGCCTCCGCCGTGGATCAGAAAGTGACGCATACATCAGTCGAATTTGCCGTCGCACTCGCACCGCCGGCGTTCAAAATTTCCGGTTGGGAAAAGATGTAACCGATTCGATTTTGTACCGAGCGCTCGTTAAAAATTGCATACCTGCAGGGACTCTGTATGGAAATCGTATGGGAAACGGTATCACCGATTCGAATTGTATATGAGAGCAAAGAATGGAGAACGTAACATGTATGTCCCTCTCACATTTTTTTCATACATTTGTTTTGTTTATGTTCCGTTCTACCATTCGATGCAGCGAACAGTCGGAATGAAAACTACACGAAGTTCAAAAAATGCATGATATAAATTCCAAAATATCACTGTTGCGGTTTATCGTAGCTAAACACAATCCGAAGACATAATCTTAACCTGAAAAGAATCTGGTCAACTCAGGTCATAACTCCTAAATCGCTTTACAACTGATGGAGTTTTGAACGATTTTGAAAGCATTTGCAACATTGCCATATGGTTTTACAAAACAACAACTGGTAGAAAGATGTCTCTTTGGACAAAGATGGTACCTGCGAACAGATACCATGTGTTTGACATGTTGTTTGAACAAATCGATCACAGTTCAACATCAATGAAAATAACAAGCGCATACGCCGTGGTGTAAAACATAATTTTTGTATCGGGAACAAAGTACAAAAAAGACACAATCGAGTGATTTATCATATTTATGTGTTACCATGAAAGTAAAGTTGATGAATTAAAAATCCCGACGACCGCGTTGAATTTTGAATCCAACCACGCACTTTCTCGTTTTTAATCAGCGAACAAACAAATCACAACTTTTCCGTTCCACCAGGCTCAAGTAGTGCCAGGCTCAAAGCACCTTCTGTGAAGGGTGGAAGCAATGCGCAATCAAACTATGTGCATTTCCTGTGCTTAAAGGAAAGGTACAAAAGAACGGTATTATTTTTCCGGCCTCGATCACTCCTCTCGCGTAGATGCTAAATCCGATATTGCAGTATGTTTTGCAACAGTGTCACCAACACTGAATAATTGAATGCATACCATCGTGTTGTCCAAAGACTTCATGTTTTCAATAACCCACTCGATCGATTTTCATTATACAAACGCATCACTAGACGAACTCCAATATTACAGTTAGGCCATGTAATATCGAACCCCAAGCATTTGTGTTCATAGGAAACTTACAAAGTAATTTGTCCGGACGATAATTTGTCCGGCAGTGATCTTTTTTCTATGCGCCCGTGCAGTTGCTACAGCAATACAAGCGCATGTTTTGCAACAGCATTACCCACGCAGAATAAACAAATGCAATAATTGCAATAATTGCCGAAATAAACAAATGCAAAATAATATTGTGGAATTTCCAACCTAAATCCAAATTTTACATCAAGAACATTAGCTTGACGAAATCTTTTCTCTTCAACATTGGCATCACCTGCTTGAAGCCATCATAATACAGGAAAAAATACCATTATAGATATGTTGCAAATTGCTAACGTTTGAAGAGGAAACCGCGCGAGTGAAAACTAATGTTGGGATCAAAACTAGCGTAGAAGACGCTCTGATTTCCTCAATTGAAAAATCCGATCCGAAGCCGATTTCTGCATAAAAAGCATGGCAACATGGTGCTGGGTGGCAGGAGAGAAGGAAATACTGTGAAATGTCTTGTAAATATCGTTATCATTACCCGATCCATCCGGTCTGTTAAACTTTGGAAGCTAAGTACGAAGAAAAGTTCCTTGTGGAAAAATCATAGCTTTGAAAATCGTTATCCCACATTGCATCATATCCGCTGGCACATGGTATTATCGTTTTCTTTTTTTTCATAATGAACAGAGCTTGTTACATTATAACCACCTTTGCATCGTTTTGCAACAATTTTACACCAACAACACTAGAAGATTCCGAGTGGATGATTTTAATTGTTATAGTGTGTGTTTGCCTTCACATCGCAGTGGTGTGACCGACCGAATGGTATAACGAGTGTTGTATTTTGTCTTGAATGGTTTGAGGCAATTTTTGCAAGGGCACATATTTACACATTTGGGTTGAATTTACGGGCAGAAGGAAGGGTCTGAGGGAATCTTCGTGGAACTTTAAAAGTTGCGTTTTGAAAAGTACTTTAAGTTTGTCCAACACCGCAAGACGCTATCTACCACCGTTTGGGCGCAAGAGCAAAATACATGTTCCCATTGAATCTCACAAAAATCATTGACATCAGTACACAATGAGATGACGCGCATTCGATTTCTTGAATAAAAATTTTTTGGTCAAAAAATATATATTTTTCGAATAAAAAATGACGACCATCAATTCAATACATCCCTGATTGCACCTTGACTACATCACTGACCGGGCGTCTCCATAGCCAAGATAATCTATCTTGTTTGTTTTTTTTTATTAATTTCGTCCGTTTAGTGTGTGAACCTCATGTCCCAAACTCGTTGATATATATTGGGTACACAACGTGTTGGATTTATGGTTGGCAATAGCCTACCTTGTTTCCAGTATTTCTTTCAGATTCAATCATGCCATTTCAAGGGTTCGGGACGTCAACAGCGCTACATACACGTCGACGATGCAAGAGCGAACGAGACGGAAACACATGTCCCGCAAGAGCCAACACCTCGAATACACGTCCATTCCGCAGGAGCATCAACTACCGACTGACCGACCCGACTCCGACCGCTGAGTGCGAGCGTACGCGCACACACCAGCGGAACGAAAGAGAAGAGTTAGGCAAGGCAAGAACCGATATGGGAAAAGCGTGGGAACTTTTTTTTGCGGTTTTGTGCGTGCCTTTTGCATACTGATCCCCATTACCCGGGACAAAACGGGGTTTCTCAGCTCCTTCAAGTATGCAACACGGTGTAATCGGTATCGCGGGTCGAATGAATTCCCCCGGTTTGACTGGACGACCGTTGAGAGAACCGTTGAGACAACCGGGATCCATTTTGTATGGAGAAATGTTCATTTTGTGTTGGATGGGCATGTTCTGGCACTTGCCCAATGCCGACGATTTGCCGCTGTCCGAGTTCGCGGGGATTTACCTCGGGGAGCTTAGCATCGGTGGCTCCGGCCAAATCCCGTCTAGGCATGGGGGATATTTTTATGTTGCTTCATGAGCCCTATTTAAAAAGGAGTTTAGATAACGGCAGTATTAATCTTTGAAAACATCCTTATTGTGTGATGATTCATTTCACATGAAAGGCTGCGATGAACTACAATTCAGTGGAGCAAAATACACCAGGGCTTGATGGTATAAGAACTAATAATTTACTAGTTTTATTTTTTTAAATATGTCTCCTTAAAAAACATGTTTTTAATGTTTGAAGTAGAAAAAGTAGAACTAGACAGCTCGAACAAAATCACTGATGCTAGGGTTAGGCATTTTGTTGTTTGTAAGTTCTATGATTTATATTTATGCACGAGTCTTGGAGAGCTGCTTCAAAAATATGTCTGTTCATTAAGTCAACTATACGCCCATACGTACCGCGGGTATTAGTAGCGATAGGGAAAAAACGATCATGAATCACGTGAAATACGGTGCTTTTATATTGATTTAATTCTTATCTGTAAAGTAGTGTGCTCGCACAGTGACTTCGGAAGTGGCGCTACCCTTGCTGCCCCTTCAAAAATACTGTTTGAATTGTCCCACCGTGCGAGTGGACAACGAAAAGTGTTTAAACATATGTTTGTATAAAAAGCAAGTTATAGGCAAAAATGGACTTGACTTGTTGAAAACATTATTATTGAACCGAATGATAATATACATTGCAATAGTGATACACTTCTTGGTACCCAAGTAGCCTTAAACAGTTCTTTCTTTTCCAGTAGGTATTTACGAACGCCCGAATTCATCTCCATGGAACAAAAGATAATGTTGAGCAAGTACAACATCGTTTAATAACATCGTCCAACGAAAAGAAAATGCGTAGCGCCAAGCTGCAGGCAGCTCTGGTCAAACGGCGCGAAGCTGAACAGATCAAGTACCAAAAATCGGCCGCCGTAGAACGATACTACGACCAGTGGGGACGCATTACGAGCCGCTATGAATCGTGGACGACGCCCCAGTACTACCGGGAGGCAGAGGAGGCTCTACGGAAGCGGGAGGAAGAGAAGAGAAAAGCGACTGAACTGCAGGCCAAACGAGAAAGACTGAAACAAATGTTGCAGGACGAAGCTGAACAGCTACAGAAGGAAGTGGAAGGTAAGCTTAAAAAAAGACTGAAACATTCGGTACATTGTTGGTTTAACTGTAAAATGTATGAACTTCATTTGTTAGATATATCCCGCCCTAAGCCGAAGGCCCTATCTACTGAAATTTTGGAAGGAGTCCGGGCACGCCTGCACAGCGCCGAAGAATCGAAAAAAAGGTTGGACCTCGAGGCGAACCTTTACAGCAAATGGCGCCTCGGGTTCGATCGCGATGCGGTCATTATGGACTCGAAAACGTGCCATCAAGCAATGGCGAAATTAAATTGGATCGATCGGCAGGTTGAAATGCAAATTCAGGATGAAAAGAATCGCCGGGAAAAGCAGGAGCGGGAGCTGAAGCTGCAGGAAGAGTTTTGCCGGAGGGAGGAGCTGCTGCTGGAAAAGAGTCGTATGCGGGAGCAGGAAATGAAAGAGCTTCGCAGCATGCAGGAGATGCACATGGCAGAGCTGAAGTCACGCGAGCAGGAAGCAAATGAGCTAAAGCTGTACGAGGTGCGACTGAAGACGAAAAAGGACGAGATGGCTACGGAACTGGAGCAATTGCGGGTGTACAACGATCGGCGACGCGATCGCGTAATGGCAATGCATAACTTGAGGCGCATAAAAATGTTACTCCGCGAGCGCTCGGAAGCGGTGCGTAACGATCTGCGACATGACTTGCAACTGCTTCAGCGCATCAGCATCGATAACCCGAGCACCACGGACAGTGCCGAAGGTATCGAATATTTGCGCCGAAAGTTTCAACTTCAGTATGATCTTGAGGTGGAGCAGCAAATGGCGATCGAAAATATGTACGAATCGGAGGCAAAGCACAACTTAAGCAAATGGGAAGACAAATGGAACAGTGAAGCTATCATTCGTGAGCAACAGTTACGCTGCCTGTTGGAGGATCGATTGATGGATTTCGAAGCGAAACACGTGGAATGCAGCAAACGGCAGCGTGAGCTTATCGAGGTACGCGAGCAGCACCTGCAGGCGATCGAAAGTGCCAACCAGCGGTTGAAAGAGTTAATGTCTGATAAATCGCGCGATGAGTATGTCACTTCGTCAAACAATAGTCAATTGCGGGAGCTTCTGGTGCAAAGGGAAGGATGTGCTGATAACGGCAGGCAAATGAGAAGACCAACGTCCCAAACTTCCCAACGAAGTAGTACATTCAACAGTATCTTTCCATTCGACGATAATTTCAAGGAGCTCAAGTTGACCAAAACCCTTCCACGGGCTGAAACAAACACTGCGGACGAACTGACGGTTCCTAGGTACGGGCGAAAAAAGGTTGCGTGGAGTTAAAGAAAACAGGGCATGAGACTGTAAAAACCGTGACTGTAGTAACAGTGAAAAACCAAAATATTGAGGGAATTTATTAGATAAGGTCTTTAGAATGCTTTGAACCATTGTGTGTTTTGAGATAATATATATTGTTTGTATAAAAATAGAACATGTCCCTTACTATCGATTACTTACAACAGCAGTGAAAGAGAAAACGTTTTTTTTTGTTCAGTTTTTATTTAATTTGCACATCCTTTTCATTTCCGCGTATCCCCGATTACGTTAAATTTACCATTCAAAAAAGTCTACGGTATTGAATGTGTGTAGATGAGTGTTTTTATCTGAGCAGAGAAGTTGTCTTTCGATCGCACGATAAAGATATACATTTATTTCCGTTTTCAATTACCACACAAATGCCTTCGAACGGCAACATAATGGTAAGTGAATTTATGTTGAAGCATTTGCCGTCAGGCTTAGATGTATTGAGTCCAAATGAATGGTAATTATAGTATGCAGTGCTCCATTTTGTAGAGCTTGTGTCTCATATCTTCCGAGTCATAATTTTCATATATTACTACCATACGAAAAATTGAATTATCTTTAACCTGATATTGTTTGTGAATTATAAATTGCTCTATTTCGACTTAGTCGTGCAAGCAAATGTTCACAGACTGCTCGAAACAGAAGTTTTTCGTGATAGTCCGTCATAATGGAATGGTGGTGTTGAGTGTTGATCCTTGTGTGCCGCGAGAGGTAAAGCATTACCTTGTTTGACGATAAACTTGGTGAAACACATTCAAAATCGAATGCACAGATTACAGAAAACTTACGGTGAACTACAGTTCACTACATCCAATACAAAATTCAAAAACTATTCATTCGAAATCACTTGCAAAGAGAAAGCGCTTTCTCCTAGACAGGGTCTACACATTCTTGACGGTCCACTGTTATTCGCAACGATGTCTAATCGTATCTTCTAATACTCGCATGCAGAGACATCTTTTTCTTAAACCATAACCATTTTTGAGAAACCGTTCGAACCCGGGACAAATGGAGGAAATGATGGTGCGTGCTGAATTCCCAAATGTATTCCTAGCTATCACAATTTGATCGCGTTTTGTAGGGTTTAGTTCCAGGCGGAGGTGTCCTTAAGTTGTTTCTTCGTTTGCACTTTTCTACAAAAAGTTTGAAAAGGGTCGCAGTTGCAAACTGACGGTAGAGGAACGCATTCATCTCGCTCGTATCGATCGTAGACGTTTGAAGTGGATCTTTTTCGTCACTGCTCATTTCGTGAGAATATTGTATGAACTTTCAGTTTCTTGGGGTAGATTTTCCTATTCCCCCTAATGCCAGAGTGATGATAATGCGCCTTCCAAGGTGTGACGTGTTTATTGTTGCCGTGTGGGTCTTCAGTTGTCCCTAGACATTATCCGTTTACATACATTTTTAAATAATAATAATTATTATTATTTAGTGTGTTATATAAAAAAGTAATAATTATTAATAGGACTATTACAAGGTCAAAACAGATTGCACTTCGATAACCAACTGGGTGGCTTTCGAGGTTCGCCGGGCGGTTTGAGTTGATGTCCACCCTTAGGAGGATTATTTGCTTCCTGCAAACAAACAAACAAACAAAATCATTTCACCTTCGCGACACAATTCATTCTTCCTCTCGCATCTGCATTGCTTACCATTCTTTTCTCCATTTTGCACTTGATATCTCGAGCTAGGGTGAAGAAAGCATCATCGACATTGATGCTTGCCTTTGCTGACGTTTCCATGAATTTGATTCCGTACTCTACCGCAAGCTGTTCACCGCGGACGCGTGTTACCTGAAGTAATCAAATAGAAGGGACATTGTAGTGTATATTGCTTTTATGCACTGTCAGCTAGCTTACCTGTCTTTTTTCGTTTAGCTCGCACTTATTGCCAAGCAGCATCTTTTCCACATCTGCAGCCGCGTTTTCTTCGATGTTTCGTATCCAATTTTTAATGTTTTCAAACGATTTCTCCTGTGTGATGTCGTATACGAGCATGATACCCATCGCGCCCCGATAGTAGGCGGTGGTGATCGTACGGAAACGCTCCTGTCCGGCAGTATCCCTGTGGGAATGGTTTGCGATGTTACTTTGTGTGAAAATTAGTGTTTAATGACATCAGTTGCTACTCACCATATCTGTAACTTGATTTTTTTACCATCCAAGTCGATTGTCCTAATCTTGAAATCAATTCCTGAAAATAGAAAACCCCATTTAGTACTAAACATGACACAAAAATACGATCTGATTTTAACGAAATTAAGGGTAGCAAACTGGTCTGTGTATGTGTATATGAGGACTTGCACAAATGTAGCAGGATTTTACGTCACGGGGTGGTCCAACTTGTAGCCTGTTGAATATTGCCAACTTTCGTTCAGCTGAACGCTTGCGATTAGAGATTTTTAAACGACGGGTGCAGCTGACGGATGATGCGGCGCAATTTGATCAACAAAGATATTTTTATCTTATTGTCACTCTATTTACATTTACATTCAATTCGTGCATATCGCTAACAGAGACTGCTTGGATTTGGATATTTCCAATTTCATCTGCTTGTAAAAGAAACGAATGATTATCGCTAAGTAGCGTGGAATGCTTGCTCCCTTAAGAATCAACGTACAGATGTCGCAGTCGTCTCGCTTCAATCATTCCAATTATGAATAATAACATTCCAGAAACAAGAAATGCTTAACACACACACAGATGTTACATTTGCAGATGTTCGTTTCAAAAATCTTGGCCATAAATAGTAAAATTAGAACATAAGAATCCAGCCCATGTGCATAAAGAATGATCTGCTCTGAAAAAGGTCAAACCATAGATATGTGTTTCCATTCCTTTGTTTTGTTGTTGCAAGTTCGTTGCGACCGTCTGGAAAAGGCAAGTAATGCAGCAGCACTAGAAGCACTTTGTGCGGGGGAAATAAAATGAAGAAAAACCTTTAAATAATGACAAGTCCGGCGTGTGAGCTTATGTACGACTAATCAAACACAAACCACTACCAATTTTATCCTCATGGTGGCACAAACAATAAGAACATTGGGCTAACGAAAACTGTGTTATCAGCTTCCAAACGTTTGTATGCTATCGCAATTCCGTTGAACAGTGTGCCGGAAGCTGAATCAGTCATCAGTCATCAAAGAAAGACGGGTTTTAAGGTGGTATTTCTGTCCCAAGCAAAAGGAAAACACCCCACCCACGGTCATATCCTGGGCGGAGAAAAGTTTATCAATGCCTTGGTGCTATAGTACGATCGACTCTGATCGTTACAATGTTCGCCTAAAATTGATTCCACAAGCGGAAGTGCGAGGAGTTCATAAAGGAGCTACGCCACCACCAATAGTGGCAATAACGGCAGGTGTCTTCATCGTGCCGTGTTACTCACTACCTGGACCAGTTTTTTTTGACGTGTGTTCGAGCATTATAAAATCTCACCGACCACAGAGAATGGATCGAAAGGCACATTCAAGGCCTTGGTTCGCGAATAGGCAGTTATTACTCACCGATCGTACTGATGAATGTGGTGTTGAAGGCATCCTCCGAAAAGCGGAACAGTATGCAGGTCTTGCCAACGCCGGAATCGCCGATAAGCAAAAGTTTGAACAGATAGTCGTACGTTTTTGCCATTTTGCTAGCCCTGTGTTTGCTAAACTAGTTTTCGTCTACACGATTATGAGTATTCTTTGCGTCTTCCGAAATACGACCGCAAACCGACGAGCTGCCCTTCGGGCAGTCTGCGAAAGTTTCTGTTTTCTAAAACACAGTGCTCGAGAGGAGCCACACTTTCACGCCTTCCGGAACCAATTTTCAGGTGGTGCTTTGACTTCTAGCACTGCCGTCACACGGATCACGAGAATGTATAGTCACTGGGGTGCCTCTAGGAGGGCGAGTCGCGATGGCGTTCGGTATGTGAATTTGGTGCCCCGCAACCTAGGGGATATGATTTTTCGCAGAACAAAACTGCTGCCAATGGTAACCGAAAAATGCGAAAGAAAATGGTGTTGCGTTTACTATGATGCGAATAGCTGTCGCAATGAGTCTAGGCTATTGGAAAACAGGTTTTCTTTTTTATCGCCAGACCCACAAATCGAGACGATCCGTCCAGTGTAACGTAGAAACAAAAACGGGAAAAGGGGAACTAAAGCGACGGTTTTTTTAATTTTCGTTGGCTGAAATCACTCGTGGCTCGATAGTTTCTTTATTTATTCGTGAATTACGCACAATAATTACACACGGCCACCAGATAGCGCCGACAATCACAAATGCAAGATTTTTGCTGCGGTCTTTTCGACGACTTTCCAGTTGTCCTGCTGGCTTTAGTGTTGGCAGAATCGGGATTCGGAAGATTCGAAGAATCAATCCCTAGACGGATTCTAAAGGATTGGAATTTGATTCGTTTGGGATTTTAATAAGATTTGATCCGCTTGGAATTTAAATTGATTAGATTTTGACTTGATTTTATTTACAGACTTGATCCGTATTCGAAATAAATTGAATTTGATGTGAACTACATTTCCCCACAAAAATTCCGAAGTTGAGTCCAATTAGTCACTTTGCGAGAGGATGTAGAGACAATGTGATTCATTTCAGTTTCCTCGAATTCAACGCTAGACAAAATGATTAGACATAGATTGAGTTTTTCGCATGATTTATTTTAGATCGAAGATTTGAATCGAAAGATTCGAATCTATAGAGACCCACCACTAAACGTCACCGCTGCAAAAACTCAACTTCACATCTCGATCAAGATGTTGGACAGGTCAAATCAATTTTGATCAACGAATGGTCATGTAACTCAAGTTTAGGAACTTAGATATTCAGAATAATCGTTAGCATAAACAATTTTATAAATGATTATTATAAATAAACAGATTTTATTGTTGATTCTAGATGATTTTGCAATGTACAGCGACATCTGGCGTATTTTCGTTGACTCAATTGACATTGCGCTGCTTCCGACTGTCAGTTCACAGTTCATCTGAGTCAGTTGACAATAGATTTTTGTTCGTGACGGTCGTAGAAGAGTGCTCGTCTGTTGATTGTACGTTTTTTCCCGTTTTTTTTCTAATTATTCGTAATACATTTGCTATTGTAATGCTACAAACAATTCAGTAATGTACTGTGCAAGTGAAAAACAAAAAGAAAATGATTGAAATTATGAATAGAACTGCTGCGCGAAGTTTTACGCCGTGAAGTTATGTTTTTTTTTTATCGGCAGCAGATTCCGACCATTCCTATGCAAGTAGGGTTGAAATTCCCTGCGGAATAAAGTGGATTCAACCTCCTAGATAGTAATCTTCCACCAAACTAAGGAATTATGTGCCGTATCAATTCATTCGTGCGTTCGTTTGCAAAATCGAACATCATCTCGGAAATCACGCATTATAATTGTTTTTATTTTTGCTAGTTTTGCATGGACATCAAGTTCTTAATCTTGTAGGCATACTTTTTTCTCAATTTATCATTATTCGCATGCTTACTTTATGTAGTGAAATTGTGTTTCGAGCGATCTTTCATTTTTATAGACTCTAAACGTAAGGCCTATATCCCCTTGTAGGGTTTAAATGAAAGGTATGTCCATCATTTCCCTGGCAAACCAAGGATTACCATCGTTCATGTGTTACGACTAGTGCAAAAGTGATGAAAATGGCGAAGCATTGTAGAATAGCATAATACACCTAAATCGTTCTCGGCAGGCAAAACATGATAAAACGCAGAAAACGAAAAGAAAAAGAGGCGAAGTACAAGTAAATACAGCTGCAGTGCCCCTCCTACCTGCTCTTTCTCGACGAGCCAAGTTGTTGGATCGACCAGTATACCGCGTACCGTTTGGTCGAGAAAGAAACACTCATGGCCTACTGTACGCCAAAAATCTACGACATACTACGAGTGGATGTGTAACCGTGCAGAAGAAGGGGGGCAGTGCTGTTCCGGAGTAAAGGCCTAGCGGATTTTGCAGAAAGAAAAGCCACGATGGGTGCGAAGGACTCGAAACCGTCGTGCATCAGCTACGAAGAGGCTGTCAAACGGGGTACGTAATATAAGAAAGGGTATTTAGAAATAGTACCTCCTGCACAGTATTTCTTTGCCCATGACGATTCCCCGTTGCAGTAGCTGCGTGATCTCTATTCAAGAACAGCAAGTGTCCTCCACCGCGGAGACCACCTAAGATGGGTTGAATTCCATCGTCATCACCTGCAGAACCCTGGGGCAGGGCGGAACCAGTTGTGCTGGACAGCAGTGGGGCGACCGCGGCGACAGTCGTTGATGAAAGCTAATTAACAAACAACACAAGGAACGGAAGGAACGGCCGCGAAGAAAGGGTCCATTGAGACGCGGCACAGGAGTGCTCCCCTTTCCACCCCTCTCTTTTTTATACGGTTCCATTTGCGTATAACAATTTGTTGTTTTTTTCCCTCCTGCTGCTGGCTCATTCCACTGAGTGTTTTTTTGAGCCATTCGCTGACGCTAGAAAGGGCACTGCGGACATTATACTTTGCATATACTACACTGCTCAGCTACTTTGTTATGTTGTTCTAATCGCTAATGATTTTGGAAAGCTTTAAACTACATTGACACTATACGTCACCTCAGGGAATCTACCATTTGTCGTGTAGTTTAGAAACGAAGAATCAGTAACAAAATAGTGACTAGAAACATTTATTGATTTTTAGTCATCCGGCTCACTATGCTTGGACTATTTCTTTTCTTGATCCAACTCAATGTCGACATAGCCGTTTTCATTGTGGGGATTTTTGTGCTGATAGCGTTTTTTTATCGCTATCGTATTGTCACACTAATTGATGAGCTACTTTGAAACGAGCTCTGTTTTGAGGGTCCCCAAACATCCGAAGAAGTAATGCAAAAACAAGCCTGCCTATTCATTTAGCTGGGCCCGTTCGGCTAATGAGACTTGGGTTAGAATTATATAGTGTCGCTATCGCTTTACTCTGATGTGTATAGAAACGAATTAAAATAACTCGGAAGAACGTTTCCTACTCATTAACGGATGGGGCCAGTTTTTCGGCTACCATCAATCTCTTACTCTATCTTAGTCTATGCTCTTGCCTGGCCAATTGCCGCTCGTTGTTTTTAGAGATAAGAAACGGGCCAACGGACCCTGGACTTCATCAAAACTCAATGAAGGCTTCACACGCGACGACTCGGTGTTGAAGAAAACGATTGCGAATCTACGAAATACAGTAACAATGTGTATGATCTCTTGTCTTATCTAATAATCGCCTCGATTGTACTGTAAAACAGGCGACGAGGAATTTCAGCACTCGCTGGTGTGTTTGTGAGTATTTTTTTATAGCATAGTGTCCTATGTGCATTCGTCCATGTTTCACAACATTTAAAAAACTAGTTCATTGAGATTAAACGGGACAGCCCGGGACATTTTATTCGTACATGTGTACCCCTTTTTGAGAATTTATTCGCCGATGGTAGCAAGCCGGCAAGAATTGGTACCAACTGCAAAAGTTGATCTAACGGAATTTGCCAGCTGGTGATAATTTGACTTTAATCAAAAGACAAATATTTGTCAACTGTTGGACCAAGGTGTGGCATGAGATGGGTTTTGGTGGTGTTTTAACCAAACAAACTGAAGTCCTTTTAAGAAATATTTCGGCATTGCTGTGTAGAATACGCTTTTTGTTGCGACAAACGTTTCTTTGTTAGCAAAGGAAATAGACCACCCGGATTTGGGGGGATTTTTGAGAAAGAAGCTTTAATTTTGGCTACGTTTTAAAGGACAACAATAATAACGCGCGTACTGTGATTCAGCTGAAGTGGCAACGGTCTTGGACTGCTCAATCTATAAAACGTGACAGAATTTGAAAACTGAAAATGTACGAGTTTTTGGAAGGGCCTACTACGTTTGTGAACAATTCGGTTTTTGCGCAGTATACTTCGCGGAGGCGGCAGATTCTAGACGATACGCTCTGCCCCTGCCATGAAGTGTGTGTTTATCTTGAATTGCTCGGCATGGAATGTTTGTGCATTCGACGGCGCGAGCGAGTGAAGTGGGGTGAAGTGATTACAATTTCGTACCAGTTGCATCCGCTCGTTTGCAGCTGCAAGTGCAGCGTGCAGGAAGGTGGTTTTTAATGAATGTAGCGCACTACTAATAGGCTGTAGAAAGAGTGGTGTTAGAACAGAACCGACGGAACGAGCGAGGTGTTGAAATGAAGACCGGTTGGCATTGAAGCCCTCAAGGGACTCAGAATGCAGCGGGATGCAGGAGTCGTTGTAATCGACGGTGCAACTAACCAGCTCGGTGAGGACAGTGTGTCAACAGGCGGCACGAAGTGGAATGGGAGTTATTCTGGTGCATAAGAAAACCTGACACAAATTGTGATTTCTTACGCTGTCCACCTTTTTTACCTTCAAAGATTGGTATTTTCCTTTTCAATTGGCGTTAAAGAAATCAAAGTCAGAAGGTGTAAGTTTTATTGCAAACATGTTGTATTAATTATTTCCTATTTTCCAATCTCTTCTTTTTATGTTTAGTAACGGACTTGGAGCTACGACGAATCAAGGATGCCTTCAAAAGATCGGCTGGCACTAGCGGTTCAGTGCTTAGCAAAAGTGCCTTCATGCAGGATGTGCTCGGCGACGGTGTCCCGTCGGTGGTGGCCGATTGGCTGTACACGGCTTGTGGTGGCACGGCCAAGGGAATCGCCTTCAAGGAACTACTCTGCGGGCTGGTGTTGCTGACGAAAGGAACACAGGATGAGAAAATAAAGTAAGCTTTCGTATTCTTCACGCCATGCTAATTCCGACCCGCGTTTGGAGCAGAATGGTTATCAGTTACTGTCGAGGCAGCTGCTGTATGTATGGACCAAACAAACCAAATCTTTCTACTTCGTCTTACGCTATTTGCCTCTGCAATATCAATAAGTAGACCAGCACCTGATTGTCGGCTGGTGAATAGTTTGCCTAGCCGTTTATCGTGTAGTGTCTTTCTTCTAGATAATTTAATCTTTCTTCGCATTGCTGGCCCACTGACGACCTAAGCGATAAAACAGTGAAACGCCTTCACGTTGCCCCCCGCTGGTCGTTGCGATTCTCGAGCTTTTTTTATATTTTAGTTTGAGATATCAACACCTTTGCTATTGTGACTGACCCCATATCATGTTGCGGTGTATCGAACGCTTGTCTTTTATCGCCGATAACGAAACTCGTAGTAACTTAATGCAACTTAAGGGAGGATAAGATCCACCCTTGATGTTGATGGTTGTTGTGACACAACAGAAGGTTTGCCCTAGTCACCGTTATATTCAGATTGTTGTGGTGTCTACTTATAATCGTTAAGAATAATATCAAGGACGATGTGGAAACATGACCTTCTTTAATTGCTGCAAAGAAATGTTGTAGTTTGTGTTTAGACTGGTAGATAAATGGAATGACAACCAATTTAAAGAACTTTAGATAATCTGTTTTTGTAATTGTATAAACCTCCTTTTAATTGTTTTCTGATTATTTTATTTCTTTTTAGATTTCTCTGGACATTGTACTGCAATGATTCTGGCACGCACATACTGAAACAGGAATTCCAAAAAGCCATACAAATAGAAACCAACTACCAAAGCAATGCCACCAACAGCAATCACACCGCAACCATCAATTGTAGCAATAATAATAGTCAATCGGTAGCGAATAGGAACAATACTCAAATGCAATGGAACCGTCTGCAGGTGTCACTGTTCGGGCAGAACGAGCGGGTCACGTTCGAGCAGTTCAAGTCCTGGATTCAGATGCACCGTGGGGCGACCGCACTGTCCAAGTGGTTGCTGCAGGACGCGTGTGTCAATCTCAGCTCCGAGCTGGAGACTCCCACCTTCTACCAGAGCCTGGCCGGCGTGACCCATCTCGAGGAGCAGGACATTGGCGATCTGGAGAAGGTTTTCTGGCTTCTGAAGGGAGCCGCTATTACGGGGCAGCTGGATTTGGAGTCACTCGGACCGCTGGTTAGTCCGCCCGTTCCGCTGGCAGCATTGGGTGGCGTTTTCCTCGCCTTCGACGAGAATCACGACGGGCACATCGATTTCAAGGAGCTGTGCTGCGGCGTTAGTGCCGCCTGCCGCGGCCCAAGCGTCGAAAGGAGCAAGTTCTGCTTCAAAGTGTTCGACATCGATCGAGATGGAGTGCTTAGTTTCGTGGAGGTCCGCCAAATGATCGACATACTGCTTTCGGTGGCCCGGGAAGCCAATGCCGCCGGGTACCGTAATTTGACGCATGAAAAGGTTCTATTGGAGTTGTACCGGAAGGCGATGGAATCGTCGGGAAGTTCGGAGCGAGTTAGCGAAGTTGCCGGAGTGTCGGATGTGCCAGAGTTTAAGTTTACCCAGGAGGATTTTCTCATTTGGAGCATTGAGAGCAGGTCGAACTTGGTTCAGCCGTTTTTGGACCTGCTGTTCGAAGTGTGCCACATTGTACTCGGCTTGCGCCCACAGTGTCGCCATCTGGAGGGAGACATCGTTCGTGGATGGCTTGCGCGGGAAGTGCGCCGTGGATACAAAGTTGGACAGTTTTGGTATCTGATTTCGTCGGATTGGTGGCAACACTGGTCCCAGTACACGCAGCAGCTGACTCCGTCGAGTTCCTCGTGCATACACTGCAAGACCACGGGGGCCGGTTACGCGAGCAATCGGACGGGAAGCGCAGGATTTGGAGCAGCTGGTGGAGCCCCGATTGGAAATGGCATCGCTGGAGTCGGGGGTGCGGGAAATGTGGATGAAGCAATGATCTGTGATGAAAGCTTTACGTCCAACTCGACGGAGAGTATGGGCGATCTGTTGGGAGCGGGAGATTCGTCCAGTCTGGGCTCGGGGAGCAGCGGAATTTCGTACGGCCGGCACCCTGGCAGTGCCCCTGGAACGATCGACAATGGGAGTTTGATTGCACCGCACATTTACAAGCAGATTCCAACGCTCACTGGCGAGGGTGGTCGGCTCAAGCGGGATCTTACGCTGGTGCAGCATCGAGACTTTGAGCTTGTGCCGGACTCACTGTGGAAGGCACTGGCGCAATGGTACGGTGGACCCTTGCCCCTGCCAAGGCAAGTCATTCAACCTCACAGCAATGGAGAGGTCGAGCTGGAGTTGTATCCACTGAACTTACGGATCTTACGTCATCAGAGCCAAACGCTTCAGCATCAGCAAAGCTCTCAGATGGCCGGAGGAAGTGCATGGGCCAGTATGTCCGGTGGGTACGGTGCTCTGACGACCGGAAGCTTCCCAACAACGGTATCATCGGCCGTTTTGCACCCGCCGAAGAAGTATCTCGCGTACACGGCCGCATTTAGTCGGCTAGCGACGGTGAAACAGGTGGCCGAGTTCCTATGCCAAAGACTGAAGCTGAAAACGGAGGATATTCGTGTGTGGCATCTGGTGCCTACGCCGACCGGAATTACCGAGTTCCCGTATCTTCTGGAGGAGGACCACCTAACGTTGAGTGAGCTATCGATCTCGGACAACGATCAGATCCTGCTCGAAATTCGCAACAAGGATCTCACCTGGCCCGAGGAGCTGGGATCACTGGCCCTGACACAGGGAGCCAGTGGTACGCAGGGCATGGATCGTCGGGGAACGGTTTCCTCCATTCAGTCGCAGCATCCACCCGGTGCCACCGGGCTCCACAATTTGGGCAACACGTGCTTCATGAACGCGGCGCTGCAAGTCCTCTTTAACACACAACCCCTCACGCAGTACTTCATCAATAAGATGCATCTGTACGAGCTCAATACGACCAACAAACTGGGCACCAAGGGCCAGTTAGTGTTGCGTTACGCGGAACTTTTGCGTGACGTCTGGACCGCTTCTACTCGCTCGATTGCACCGCTGAAGCTACGCTTTTGCGTCACGAAACATGCGCCTCAGTTTTCTGGCGGTGGACAACACGACTCGCAGGAGCTACTCGATTGGCTCCTGGATTCGCTTCACGAGGACCTCAACCGAGTGATGGAGAAACCGTACAGTGAGCTGAAGGATTCCGATGGACGGTCCGATGTGATCGTAGCGACGGAAGCTTGGAGTCAGCATCATGCGCGAAACCAAAGTATCATCGTGGATTTGTTCTATGGGCAGCTCAAATCGAAGGTTACCTGCCAGGGCTGCGGCCGCGACTCGGTCCGATTCGATCCGTTCAGTCTGCTGAGCCTTCCATTGCCGGTGGAGAACTACACCTACTGTGAGGTTCTAGGTAGGGCTGAAATTAATCATAACTTTATTTTCAAAACCAATTGAAAATTAACCGCAAATCATTTGCTCTAGTTATGCTCCTGGATGGTTCGGTTCCAGTGAAGTATGGTTTGCGTCTAAACTCCGAGATGCGGTACTGGGATCTCAAGAAGCAGCTAAGCGATCTGTGTGGCCTAGATCCGGAGCAAATGTTAGTATCGGAGCTGTCCAACTCACAGATCCGGTTCATTTTGCCGAACGAGCATCGGATTAAACCGAGCTCGGCTTGCGAGCTGTACGTGTACGAGCTGCCGAAAGTGGACAGTAGTGTACTACGGTCACGTGCCGGATCAGAGCTGGGCATTAATATCGAGAAAGGACTTAAGGACATCCAGCGGAATCAAGGTAAGTGAGGTTATGTTAAATTATGTTCCTTGTTTTACATCCACATTCGGTTTGTGCAAATGTTTGCGCTTATGTGCCATGATTGTATTGACAAATTTGGATCGTGGTTTCCATAGTTACCAGAACACAGTTCAGTTGTTTTTCGGCAATTCAGTACACGATTATATTTATTTAGTATCAACTTCGTTGTTGTGTTATTAATTGTTTTGTTTCTTTTTTTGTTTCTGTTCTTATTGTCTTGCGTTTCCTCAATGTTCATTTCTCTCTCTCCATGCATTCTTTAATGAAATGTTAATAACCACACTATTTGTGACGACTTCTATTTTCATCACTCCATCGTTCACACCTTTCACACGTCCACGTCCTCCGCATTCATATTCGTGAATTCAAACGATACATCCATCGCGCCATCATTTGTGCCATTCTGTTGCCTCTCTACATCTGAATCACTTCGCGATTCAACCAACAACACCCATCTTCCCACTCTACACCGTATCGATCAAATTCGAAAATTCGACCACTACTGCAATGCAGCTCTTCTACTACCGTCATTAGACCCGCACCAGCTAACGACCAGCTCGATCGCCACCACCATATCGTCCGCATCGTCGTCCGCTTCCTCCTCCTCCTCCACGGCAGCCATGGCGGATGATACGGTGGCCATTACAGGGCGCACGAAGCCACCGATCGCGGAAAGCCGCCTGGTGGTTGTTGATGGTAGTGCCGGAGCAGCCAGCACGGCCATTACCAACGGCATCCTTTCCGGCACCGGTGGCACTGGCGGCGGAGGTGTGGGGGGCGGCAGCGGCGAAAGTAACGGTACGACGCTGGCTAACCGCAGGACTTCTGCCACGTCGAAGGTAAGCCGGTGCTTTGGCAACACACTCTGCATGCCCCCGAATATGTTGTGCTTCAAGGTATGGTTGTGTATATAAGTTGTTTTTTTTTTTAAATATGATATTACGAGAATGGTAGATTGTTTGAGGCAGCAAGAAGCAGTATCTAGAGCTACTTTCGATAACCTTAAGTTAAACTAGAAACATGATCATTATCATTTAGATTGTTCAGTAGTGGTAAAATTAAACAAAGTTAGGGTTTGTAAAAATCAAGTTTAGTGTGTGAAATGAAGCAGAACTCGAAGATAGTAAATATTTGATGATATAAACTGTGTTGCAACGTGGAAATATTAACACAAAAAGATACAAATTTTAAGGGAAATCTTCTAGATTTGTAGATATAAATTGATAAGACATAGATATCAGAATGAATCACATAAAAATACTTTAGTTTAAAATTGAAAACCCTTTATTTGTATATTGCTTTTATCATTTGTAAATAGCGCTGGTAACGAAATATTGAATTTTTGTTATTTTTTTAAATGCAGCTATTTATAAGTACAGATGGATTTGTAAATCACTTTTTCAGAATTAACACAAAATAATTGTCCTTACTATTGTATTAACAATGTTCCTCCATGACTAGGTTGTAAATGATTAGACTAATGATTTAATAGGCAATTATAACTTTGAATTAAATTTAAGTTTGATTTAGAAGTAGCTTAACAGACTATTTTCCCCGTAGTTTACTTGGTATTGGGACCAACCTCGCGCTAAATGACATTTCAGGGGGCATTTTTTTTTAGTAGTCACACTGCAAAACAAACAAATTTTTATAAAGCCAAACTTGTAAGTTCTAGTGCAAATGTATTTTAGTTAGCAAAGAAGGTTCAACTGCTGTGTTGAGGGGTGATTGTGGCAAGCTTAACTGGAATTTGTTTTGGAACGATTATTGCAGCACATTCCCGAAATTAGTGCGAGTCCGGACAGCACGTTCATCTATGGCGGAGGCCAGTATAGCGAAATTACGATGGCATATGGTGGGGCAAATAATTATCAGCAAAAACCGTCGGCCATCCAGCAGCCAACGAAAGAGGCGAACAGATCGAAGACGATATCGACCACCAATTTGTTGAACAACGGTGACAACAATGGGTGGGACAGCAATAACCGTGTTCTGGTCGGCCCTGGTGGCTCATACGATGGTGGCGCTAACCACCAACACCACTACCACCATCCCGGGTATGAGTGCAGCGATTGCGATAACATCTACATGAGTGAAGACACTGATTTCCAACATTCGGACACCATAAGTTTGGGCGCAATGAGCAAACGGCTACCGCCCGTGCCGTATGGGGTAGGAGGTGGTGCTGCGCAGAAGGCAAACTACCTTATAGCGGTCCACCGGAAGCTAAGCCGACAGGATACGTACTTCCTCTCACACCACAAATCGAAACCGGGCCTTTTCGGGGTGCCTCTGCTGATTCCGTGCTACGACGGTGTGACCAACAAGGAGCTCTACTGTTCCGTGTGGTTACAGGTGGCCCGCTTACTCAGCCCCCTTCCGCCGACACCACCCGATCAATCGAACCACGCAACCGACTGGTGAGTCATTGTTTATCATGGACCACCGGAATTAGCTTCTAGTAGCTTCATTTGCTCGCACGGGGGTTCGGTGATTAAACGGCGTATCTGGCGAATGGATGGCGATAAATAATAATGATCCGTCTGTATTGCTTTTTGCGCCCCCCTCCCTTTACAGTGATGACAGCCTAGGGTATGACTTTCCGTTCACTTTACGAGCGGTGGCAAGCGGTGGACGTGTTTGTGCCCTATGTCCGTGGTCACGTTTCTGTCGCGGTTGTGAGATCCCGTGCAACGATGGCCCCCTCTTGCAAGGGTTGATTTGTTCAGTTCCCGCTTCATCGAGTAAGTAGTGACTCCCCTTCATACCATTCATAGATAACGATGATCAACTTTCATCATTAACCTATGATCAACTTGTTCTTCCCACTGCGCGACAGGCAACGTTTCCACACCAAACTTGTCATCCCGCGAACAGACACCTACCTTCCGTCGAAAGGTGTACGCGACGAACTCATCGTCTGGCTCGTCGTCACTGGAAGGTGCAGCCACTACTAATCAACAACCTCCGCCGCCACCGACGTCGAATGGTACGGCGGGTGGCTCATCTTCGTCACCGATGTCATCCTTGCAGGGTTCCATTAATACACGCTCTATTCAGATTGCCATCGATTGGGACCCAACGGCACTTCATCTACGCTATCAGAGCACACGCGAAAGGGTATGCGCGCAATTGTTTATGTCGTTTAGTTTTGTTTCGTTTCATTAATCCCCCGGTCGGTGTCTCGTGTTTGTTGCAGCTGTGGACGGAACATGAATCTGTAGCCATCTGCCGCAAGCAGCAGACGGAACCGGTCGATCTGGATCATTGCCTGAGGGCGTTCACGTCGGAAGAGAAGCTTGAGCAATGGTACCACTGCTCGCACTGCAAGCAAAAGAAACCGGCAACTAAAAAGCTTCAGATATGGAAACTGCCTCCCATTTTGGTATGTCGTTTGCGTTTGCGTCGATCCGGAGATCGTTTCAAACTGTGTTTTGCTTTCAGATCGTTCACTTGAAGCGCTTCAACTACGTCAATGGCAAATGGGTAAAGTCTCAGAAGGTGGTAAACTTCCCATACGAAGATTTCGATCCAACGCCGTACCTGGCTTCAGTGCCACAGGAAACGATATTGCGGCATCGTGATTTACTCGATGGCACGCGCGGGGACGGACGTAATCGCGATTGCCAGGAAGAGTTTGTCGAGTTCGATCGGGAAATGTCAATGATCGATGAGGCTAGCGACGAGGTGTCACTCTCGTCGTTACACGTGAACGGCCTAAATGATGGAATGGTCAACGGCGAAACGGAAAGCGATGAGTCACGGAACAGTATTAGTCTCCCTGCCATCGCTGGGATGACCCATGTAGTGGCACCAAGTGCAAGTGGACAGTTGAAAGACGGTGGTGTTGATGTTGGTGACAGTGGACAGACAACGCCTCGACCGAAGCCTCAGCCTTCCTTAGTGCATAGCAGTGATTCGACTCGTAGGCAACGGTTAGTTTCTACGAGCCTTACCAAGACTCCAATCATCGATGGAGACTTGACGGATTACCACAAACACCATTTGAAGCCAGATTGCGATCCATTTGAACTGAAGTATCAGTTGTACGCCGCTGTGGTAAGTATGCAAACATTCCAACCTCCAATGTTACATGGCTAAACTCTGTTTTGCTGTGATTTTAGTGCCACTCTGGTATGCTGAACGGTGGCCATTACATCTCGTACGCGGCCAATCCGAACGGATCTTGGTATTGCTACAACGACAGCTCATGCCGGGAGATACCGACGCGACCCAAAATCGATCCCAGCACGGCCTATCTGTTGTTCTACGAGCGCCGGGACCTAGACTATGGTCCGTACCTTCCCAAGGTGGACGATCGGCAACTGCCCAGCGAGAGTCTCCTCGACGCGGACGACAGTGATAGTGACCTAAAGAAGATGTGCACGCTTATGTAAACGGCGCAAAGATGGCGTTTAGGCTTCTAGCAAAAGCAACAACGAACATAACTCACATGCTGTTTTCGTACCGTCGTACCGCGCGAATAGTTTAGCGAATGTCGATCTCAGAGTTCTACAAACCAACCGAAAGCAAGCTGGCCACAGCTTCTTCTCCGGGGTGCGTTCTGTAGGTTCTTCTGGATCTTAGAACCTCGTCGGTGATGTTTTTTTAAATTTTTCGTATGAAAAGAGCGTCATAGAATCAGTTAACAATACACACAAGGGACTATTTTACTGGAACCGCAAGTAACGCAGCGAATCACAATGCTTTGTTGAGGCTTTGCAGAGGAAAACTTGGATTGCTTGGATTTTGCTTCGCCGGGCCAGCGATGCTTACAAGCAGGCGGCGGTTGTATTATTTAGGAAAAAGCTAAAGTTGTGTAGTCCGTATCATTCCGTAAACATGGACGGTAGGCAAAGAAGGAAGCAATTTCGCTTGGTGCTTTACATTACGCCTAAGACTACACTGTTGAGTAATATGTTGTATAAACAGACACTAAAGTAAACGTGTTTGGGGATCTTCTACAAGTAATTTATGGCTATTATAAGTAATCGATATTATTAACACACTAAAAGCGTAACGAGAGGAACCGGCAGAGACCGTTTCGCTAGGGATCTCTCCCGGAAGTTCTACGTTCGTTTTTATAAAGATAAGCTTCTGTCTGGAATTGAAATGTGCTACACAGTTCAGGGCGCTCGCTCTGCGTCGAAAACGATGATAAGTTGCACGAGGGGTTCGTGATGAACACCTCTATATTTTGTTTAAATTGATATGTTTACGAATATTTGTGAAGATAAGAAGATCACATCATCGTCCCTTTCTGTTATAGTTCTCATTTGTTATCAACCAACCAACTATCACCGCGTGTACCCGCGGATAAGCGGAAACGTTCCTTTTTAACTTAAAGTAAGTTTATTTTCACGCCGAAAAGTGCGTTTAGCTACTCCCCATACTTTTTTTTTGTCAACACTGTTTCCGTTATGTTTGTACACTGTATATGTTTGTTGAGCAGCAGAGAGTCGTTGTTATGAAAATAAGTGTGAAAGCGAATAGACTTCCCATGGCGCGGAACGGCACTTCGGAAGGCAGTAGTTATACGGCAGGTTGGTTGAGTTTATCATCTGTTTATTTGTATGTGCCCTACCGGTGGACTTCAATTTGCCCGAAATAAAGATGTGAAACTATAGAAAACCGAAAGCGTTCATAGCCGCGATTTCGGACATCGGATCGGATTGGAAAGAAACATACGAAACCTTTGGTGCTGTGGTGAAGGTTTCGGATTTATTTCCGTTCAACGTTTGCCTGTTGTGGTACATTATTCCTAAAATAGTAGTTCTATATGTTGCCGCATGGGTCATTAAACAAGAACATTCGACTGTTTTTTTTTCTTTAATGGCATTTACTTACATTCTGCGCGGCCCAACACCGAGCGGAGGGTGTTGTTTTTAGAATTGACGGGCCTGCGAGCTAAATCCTAGTCCAACGCCACGCATCGTGTGCGTCACTTGACGTGCGACCTCGTACTGCTGTTCCATGGTGGAGAAGAGTTCTTCCTGCTTTTTAATACTGTCGCCTGGGAGTTTACTACTGCTGGTGCCTTTGCCACCGCCACCACTTCCACTACCACTGCCATCCGTAGCTGCTGTTGAAGAGGTTGACACGGGCATAGGAACCGCCGACGATGGTAACGCACCTTCTTCGCCTGGCTTCGATTGCGCATCCTTTACGCCCATGAGGCGTAGAAACTTGGACGCAACGCGACCGTCCGTGTCCTGGGCAAACTTGGCCTGCTCCCACTTGCTGATGTTGGACGAGACCTCTTTGCTCTCGGTCGACTTGTGGCTCCAGAGCAGTTTGCGTTTTTGCACCTGATCGGCGTATCGCACGGGATTGACGGCACCCGGGTTGTAGTACGAGGGTAGCGGTACGCTGTCGACCGCCTTCTGACTTTGCTGCAGCACATCGATGCCCATCTTTTCTAGCTGGGCCGCCTTGGCGGTAGTACGAAGCAACGCGCTGCGGGAGAGCAGGGCACCAGCGGCGGCGGCAGCGGCGGCCGCGTCTGGCGGAGACGACACGAGCGGAAGTCCGAGCTGTAGTTTCGATTCGTTGGAGACGAGGTTCAGTTTGGCCGCAACCGCTGGTGGAATCAGTGGGCCAACGGGGGGCTTCGTTGGGATGCTCATTAAGGAGGGAATTCCGGCCGTCGGGTTGATCAATGGAGCCGCCCCGAGGAGGGACTGAGATAGAGGTGGCGTTGGAAGCAACGACATGGGTTTTGGTTGTTGATCGTGTGACGGTTTGTTGGCGAATCTAGTTGGGAGCGGCAGCAAACCCATGCCCGCCATTGGAGCTACTGGTGGTACCGCCGGTTGGGCGGCATGCAATTGCGGTGGAGGGGGAGATTTGCTAGCCGATCGTGACCTTGACCGAGACCGTGAATCGCGTCCCCTCGATGACTTTCTCTCCTCGGGAGAGTAACGTTTGCGGGTGCGTGCATCACGTGAGTTGGAGCGACGATTTCTACGACGATCTTCGGTGCTTCGTCTTTCCTTACGATCCGCATCTTTCCCACCGCGAGCATCTCTTCGACCCTCATCACGATTGTTTCCTTTGCTGTAAGGTAAATACATTTTTTAAAAGTATTCTCAATGGATAACGAACCATCCCTTCAAACACGCTTACCTCCTGTAGTTACCACCACCACGTCGCGCGTCTCTGGAATCATTGCGACCGCCACGACCACGGGGCTCGTTACGATTACGGACTCGATCTCGATCCCTTTCGCGATCTCTCTCACGTTCTCGTTCTCGGTCACGGTCACGGTCACGATCACGTTCGCGTTCCCGATCGCGCTCTCGTTCACGTTCACGATTACGGTCTCGGTTACGATCACGGTCACGGTTCCGGTCACGGTCCCGTTCACGCTCGCGCTCGCGTTCCCTTTCCCGTTTACTTTCTCGATTCCTTTCCCGTTCATGATTACGTTGCTTTTCCCGATCCTTCCGGTCACGCTCTCGGGAATTGCTTCGTCTCACGCGTTTTGGTGGAGATTTCTTCCTGTCATATTGAGCTTTTACCGGACTCTACAAAGAACGATTAGTGGCTATAGCGAAGTTAAGAGAGTTTACCGCCTGGCATATGTGCTTACCTTGCTGTCGCTCCTACCGGAAGCCGCCGCACGACGATACTGGCCTGGAGGAGAGTGAGATTTTCGTCCATTGCTACTGCCACCTCTGACAGCGAGTGGTTTGCTGGCAGATTTCTTCTCGTCTTCACCATTCCTGCCCCTACCCACCGGCGATGCGCTGCGCGATTGTGACTTGCGAGAGTCTGAGCTAGAGGACGAGGAGCTGGAGTGCGATGAAGCGCGTGAACGACGGTCCTCATCCGCCGACGAGGAGGACGATGATTTCTAGAATTGGAAAGATACCACACGACCGTCCTTGGTTGTACGTGAAACTGCGTCCAATCCAAACCCTCATTTGCCGCACGGGGTCATTGCTCAACTTTACTACCCGCAAAGTAGAAGCAAACTCGTACGTAAGTGGCAAGGGTTCAGAGTTGGCGGTTTGTTGTAGAACAGGTGACAAATTAATCAAACTTTTCGTGACGAATAAGTTGATTCATTCGCTTTAATCGTGGACAAAAAAGTCGCATTGCAATGATTTACGTTCAACATAAAAAAACGCCTCTCGAGGAGCGTTAGTTTGAAGGTAATGAGGAAAAAGAAGAAAAATTGAGTATATTCCCTGGGTTTTAGTGTCGTTATTTTTAAATATACTTACACCAGAGCGTCTTACCCATAGCGAACGAGCGTATGGTGTTTTGTTTTCTTACTTAGTGATAGCTTCCAGCCACCAACTTTCAGCACAGCGGGGCCCTTTCTCCATCCGCGTAGAGTCCGCGCATCATTTTCCAAAACAACGGAACGCATTTCTGGCTGGAGGAGGGGAGGGAGCGACTCAAGCTCTACTCGCTTTGATGGAAATTCTGGAGGAAAATTCTGGTGTTCCGTGTGTCGGTTTGAGGTCGTCGGCGCCTTTCGCGCTCATGGCTGGTTGGTTCGGTTGAGGGCGATCGGTTGTTCTTGGAACATTCTTTGAGTGTGTTTTTGGGGGTATTTTGTGGCATATGCATTTTAAAGGCTATATGATTGAGGTGTTCTTTGGACGACAACATAATAGGCGTCAGAATTATTGGCGGTAACATTGGTGATAGTGAAAGAGAGATATATGAACGTACATAAAACGAAATGATGCAAGAGCGAAACGTGACAACACGATATATCAAAGAGAGGCGAGGGTATTTGAAGGATCATTTGATTGCAACATTGAAGCTTAAAAAGGGCTCTTCCGACAAGCCATTCTTTTTGTTGATGGTAACATACTAGAATTAAACACTCCCAACGAAAAAAGGGTAGCGTGCTTGTGGAACCAATAGTTTCTCATCTCTTGAAATGGGTGAACGAACGGGTGTAGGTAACGGAACAATAAAGAGATAGGAAGTCGAGGAGAAGAGCCATATATGTGACATTAATATTTACCTCTTTCGGCTCCTTTCGGGACCTGTACTTGTCGTGAGCTTTCTTTTCGCAGGAACCCTTGGCTGGAACCGCTTTACGGCCACCATCGTCATTCTCATTACGGCGGGACTTGGGTTGTCTCTTCGGCGAAGACGCTGCCGTGGATGATGAGCCGGTCGGTGACGAGGTTTGTTCCTAAGGGAATGGGCAACTATTCAGGATATATGTAGGCAAGATAGGCGAATTATATTATTAAACATGGTCTTTGCGAGTTCATACGAGAATTTTTCCGCAATTGTTTTATCTTTTTAAATCAATAGCGAATCTAGTGATCGACTATGTTTATAGTTTTTGTTATGCGCTGAGTTTCGCACATTGCATTCAGTAGAGTAACAAACAACCGATAGCTATGTCGCGGGGATAAAGCCAACATACAGCAAGGCTAGTCGTCTTCGAGCATACGATAGTCCCCGGGACCAGGAAAAAATCGATATATCATTGGTGATGCAGTAGCCATTTCAACACACGAGAAATCACCACTCCACACCAGAGGAACATCTTCTCGATTGAGGTAATCCAGGTACCAGAGGGTTGCTATATTTAACAGGCCTATTTTTTTATTAGCCCCCTCGTAAGGCATGGCTTTTTTTGTTCCTTATAGGGAACAAGTTAATCTTCCCACGGAAAGGTGGGAAACGCTTTCAAACAAAAACTTGCACTAGCTTCAATCGTCAATGCGATAGCTTCTACACAGAAAAACATTTTCCACATCATTGCCACACATCACACTAATGAAATATCGTCGAATTGATTGAATTATTTACCCGTTTCGACTCTAAATCCTGCGTTTCTTCCTGGTCAGAATCGGCGTAGTTGCTTAGAAGAGAGTCCATTTTGAAATCTATGATGAAATGAAAAAGAAATCCCGATGACACTGTTGACAGCAAGGTATGTAGACTATGTGGCCCAAGGTAGCTTGAACACTATGGGGTCAAAATTTAAAATAATGGTTTAAACAGACAATTTATCATGATGCTATCTTTGTTAGGGATTTAACCGATTTAAACCATAGACCCCTCAAAGGAGAAGACAACCGCCTTTATACATAGAAAGTTTTAGTCGTTATTTTGTATGTCTATAACACAAAAAAACTTAAAATTTGTTACTAACTTATAGTCCCTTCCCCTATTTGGATATGAGGCCCCTCAAAAAAAGATATTTGTTGTATTTTAAAATTATTTCATTTATGGTTCTTTATTTTTCTTCTGTATACTTTTTATCAAAGTTGTAATTCTCCATCGTATCACGAACGGATTTAAGCTCGTTCAGCAACAGCAGCGCATCATTCCGGTTGAGATTCACAGTGTGATTAGTTTTTTGTGGTACTCCGTCGACAATCTCGTTGTGTATTCCAATTTTAAGCTGAATGCAGTCGATCGTGTTCTTTGGAATGCTGCATTGAAATGTTTCCAGCTGATTTATACTCAAGCTATTGTCCCGCAGGACAGTTCTTATTTTTTGCACGTGGTCGCCGAGCAGCCGGCACATGATCGCGGTGTGTTCCTTTGGCAAACCGAGCTGTTGTAATTCCGTTCCGAATACGGCAATCTCCGTGTTGTACCGTGACGCAATGGTCAAGAGAAACCGCAGACAAGCCATGCCTCCCTTTGGTGCGTCCATGGAGCCCTTGGTGATGGCGTAGATTTTGCTAATTTCATCTTCCTACTCAAACAAACGAAAATTAATAAAATTACTTCTACTAATATGATGCTATTGATCGAACGTACCGGGATGACCGCTCCTAAGATGGATTTCGCTGTATGCTCTCCCAGTTGGTTCAGTTGGTCCGGTGTAAGCTGGGCAAGGTTGGAATGTATTTCGGCCAACACCCAATCGGGACAATCGCCGTCCCCGCAGAATCTAAATTTCTGTAGCCAAGAAGAATGAAGACATGAAACGGTCCAAATTAGAGACCAAACTTTCCAAAAGTAGCAAATGCTCCATATTTAAACCATCACCAAACTTAATCAAGCGAAATGGACCTGTTTTATGACGGGGGTGGTGAGCTCTTGAAGCCTTTACCGCATTCGTTCGTTTGTTGCGGATGGGGTAGGATTAACCTTGCGGTTTTTGGATTTTGTTGGTTTTTTTTTGCATTCTCCATGTAGAACGAAGATGCCGTTGTACGCTGGCTTTAACGAGTTCTACAAATGACAAAACTTAACCGTGCGTTTCTGGAAACGTGGGCTTTAACTCAAAGTAAGTGGAGATTGTCACGATCCAAGTAGGACTAGCAAATCACGTCACGAAACACGCTTGGCGGAGAGCTTCAAAAGTATGAAACGATTACAATCTTTCGAATGAGACGGACTAATGAAAACCAGCTCAAAGCATAAGCAAAGTTGAAATGTTTTCCACCACTGTGGGCGATCCTTACCCCGCGAGACACAGAAAAGGTGGACCATTTTGCATACGCTTTAAATGGTTCAGTACAAACTATTGTGAGCTTCACAAGAGTTCAAACGCTTCGACATCGTACTTCATCTGTTCCGGTCGGTTGAACAGATTTGATTGCTCCTTCCGGCAAGGTGGACTCTTAACTTTACAGTGGTCATTTGTGCGCAGCCACCGTGTCTCATCCCCCCGTTTTACCGTTTTCGGTTTAAAATAAGCCAAAAACTTTTCATTACGCACGCACACCTTCCGCTGCCGAACGACGTAGGCAAAGGGGTGGGCGCAATGCAGTACGCATCCTAGCGAAAAGGACTCCCCCTAACCCCTTTTCATTCCCCCTCTCCCGCCCTTTACGGAATGGGAAAATGAGCTGGTTGAGGTGTTGATAATGGGATGAATCTAAGATCAAGCACCAATCCACCTACACCACCACCAGGGCGCCGACTTTCGTAATGCTGTTGACAAATTGTAAGGAAGAAATACTTCAATCGTTTGTAATTGTCCGCAATCAAGGACCCTTCAACACCGCGCACCATTTCATTGCAGTTCTCCCAAGGGGAAGTATTTTACGAATCGTTGATTTGTTGAGGTTCATCCTTTGGTTGGGTTTGGAGAGGGTTGGAATAAGGGAACCGAGAGGTGCAAAAGTTGATCGCAACATCGCACAGGGAGCAGTATAAAAAGGACACTCGTCACTCAACAGGTGAACCAGTTAGCAATTGAGCGTGACCGCGTCGACATGTACCGTTCCGTCGTTGGGTGAACGAATCTCGGTGTGAACTTGTTTTTCACTACCATCCCAAAAGGATTGGAAAGTGGTTGTTAAAAAAAAAAAAAAAAAAAAAATAGAAAAAATAAGGAAAACGTGATTGGCAGGAAACGGAATCGGCCACTGATTTCCGGTGGTGGCGTTGTTTTTCTACGGTAATCTACGACGGTGTCACCCGATGGCAATGTTTTGTCTACTGCTGGCAGTGGCCGCATTCGTGCTAACCGGTGGTCCTTCACTATGCCGCTGTGACCGACCGCACCTGTCCCCCGGCCGTGCTTTCTATCGTTCCGATCCGCTCGCAGGCAACGGTTTCGAGGAAAGTGTTTGGAACAGTATCGGCCATGAAGCCGAATCGGTTGTTGCTCATGGCGAAGGAGCGAAGGTAATTCCGGTTACAAAGTTAACGCTCCCCTCCACCGTACCCTGGCAGCGCGCCGTCATGAGCGCGAGGGAGCTTATAGTTCTGGAGTCGCTACTCAATCGCTACCGGAAGTACATGGTGGACGAATTTTCGCGCTACGATGACGCGTGTTCGGTGCTGTACGACGATGACGAGGCGGTCGCGGTTGATTCGTACAACGATAGCGTGGAAATATCCTTGGGGCAAGCGGTCGCAGGACGTCTGGACGACACTAGCGGTTCCGGAGGAGAAAAAAGTGAGCAGCCACAACCGGAAATCAACGTACCGTTGATTGAATTTAAGGAGTTTTTTGATTTTTTTTCCTCCCACTTCTCCACACGGAAGACACGTGTGGCGGAAGAGGGTTGTTAGTTTTTCCTTTCTCTGTCTCTGCATGGTGGACAGTTGGGGAACATGTGTATGTTTACTTTCGTTGTTGACGGTCTATAATCCATTTTAGCGTGATTGCTTTTTACACCATTTCCTGCCGCTAGGGTGTGGTAGAGGAAAGTTAGTTCAATTAATGTAACGCAATCACGCAATTATGGCATGTGTAGACAGGGAATAGGGCTGTTTTAATGTTCCGTTTGGGTTGTGGAAGGGTCGAACTGAAATGCATTAAAAAATGAGATAGTTTCCCTTATTGATTCCCGTATTTACATCTTTTGTTTTTCAGCTTCTAATACATTAAGGAAAGATGACTCAATGAAGCTTTCCCATCCATTGAAAGACTATTGCTCCAGAAGTGCGCGGCAGTTTTATCACTGCCTAATAGAGGATGTTAGCGATCAGCAGCTTTTAGGTATCATACATGAATATTTGCAAACGATCTGCACCCGAGATCCGAGGGCCAGCAGCAATGTGCTGCAGAAAAGGGACACTCCTCGATACGTGTCGAAGCAAAAATTCCATTCCTGGGGTGGAAAGCGAAGCAACGACCCGGCATTCTATCCGTGGGGCGGCAAGCGAACCGCAGTTCGTCCGCACAAGCAACCGAAGGTGGTCATACGCAATCCATTTCATTCGTGGGGTGGCAAACGCAGTGATGTCGGGGCCGCCTCGGATGTCTCGGCATAAGCAGGGAACACCAGAATAAGCGCCGCACAGCCAAGCAAAAGGATGGATGAACCACCAGCAGCCATTAAACAGCCATGAGAAGCTTTCCCCTCCGGTCATTGCATGTTTTATGGTAGTAATTGTAAAGAGATATTATCGTCCGAGGTGCAGCTAATAAAAACACACTCGCAAATCACACAGAGCAGCAAGGATATTTCAATAAACTTAGCATTTCGAAAAAAAACATGTGCTCGGCTGTGCAAATGTGTTCTTCTTAACAATAAACTTACCATTTCTAGGCAGGAGTCACAGCTGAAATCTTGAACAATGTAAAATATCACTGTAGAACCGTGTTTTGGGTGGAATTTACTTTGTTGTTATCTACGATTTAGTGTTGACAAATCAGGATTCGGAAGATTCGAAGATTTAATCCCTAGACGGATTCGAATTTGGCATCAATAAGCTTCAAAAACCTTGGTCACTATTTGAAATAATGGTTAAAATAGCTAATTTGTTAATAACTAACTCAAATGAAAAGTCTTTTGAAGACAGATAACTCTGAGCTACAAAGGTTCTTCTGAAATTCTTAGTTTATGAAATAAATAATTAAATGAGGCGTTAGATTTAATTCAGGCGTCCGAAAATAATCTAAACTTGAATATTAGATCTGCTGAAGTATAACAGACGACTAGCGACATCTTCATTCAATGGGTACATCTAATGATTTGAAATTTCTGTTGATTTTTGTGATTTGTGTTGCTCAGTGTTTTGAAATAGTGAAATGTACAATAATGTATTCAAGTGCATATGCCGTAACATGAGATCTATGCTAGTCGATGTGGGCAAATATATGAACCTTCGAGGACATCAAGTTCAACTACAATTGTTTCCAAGATTTAAGTGCAGTCAGTGTTCAAGTCACAAAAATGATTAAACATCAAATATAATTCTTAATGATTATTTCGATAATTTCTATAACTTTGTTGTCTGTCAGGTTTTAAATCTTATGCATTTATTTCCCAAATAAAGTTGGGGCACCCGTTTGCAATACCCTTCGAGATTGCGCGTTGCAAGAGTAAAGAGCCCATTAGTGCACCAATTGCGTCAATTCACTTTCCGTTGCATCTGCAACTGCATGTACCGTTATTGTGGTTGCCGTGGTGGAGAGATGGTGGGTTTTGTAGAGGTTTTTATATTGAGATTCATGTGGCATAAGAGCTCTGTACTGTACTTCTTTTGTGACGTTTTAGTATACGTTTGCAGGGTCACCACGTGGGTATGATTCATAAGAGATTTTGAATATTTCTTTTCTGCGATTCGTGTGGGCAGCATTGGTAGATTATCGTAAGCGGAAGGAAGCCTTTCCCTTTTTCTTGACGTAAAACTAGGTTGCCATCTTCAAGATTTCCAAGTTATCTCCCTCATCATCATCATCATCATCCGGACAGCATCCATGACTCCGAGAACGTTCGCCGTATTACATCATATTGACCAGCCTCCATCGAGACCAGTGATCGGTGACCTTCACGTCCGTCTTACCTTGTATGAAAGGGATCGCTTGTTAGCTTCTAGTTCGATTGAGAAAACGCGGGTGTCGCGGGTGCTTCTTGAACTCACACACAATCAGAGCGCACAATGTTGTGATGCATGACGGTTGCACGACGGACTTTAGAGTGTCCAAGATATATAGAGCAACGTGCCAGACGGCATCGTTTTGTCGTTCAAGGTTTCCTCTGTCCTAGATACGGAAAAAGGTACGATGGGAACGTAAGGCAACGGAATCTCATGGAATTATAGGAGGACATCGCTTGCGTTCTCTTTAAGATCGACGTAGAATGCAAACAAATGGTCAGTCAAAGGCAACTTGAACATGATTGTCCTGTCTCATCTCCTCATCGTCTGTTCTTGTCGACGGGGGTTCTCCATTCTATGGAATGAGATTCGTCTTCGATTTTTTCATTTATCTTAAATCAATGTCGAAATTTCAAAAATAGTATTTAATCAAATGGCTATATCATCTAGATCATTCGAATCGTTTAATTAATAGAACTGTTATTAGGGACCGTGCCGCGGAATTCGGTAAAATATCATTCATCAAATCTCAAACAACTTGGTGGCGCATCCATTGCACTCTCTTTCTGTTGGTATTGAAACCTCGCGGCGGAATCAAAAGGTATGTCATGCCCAGATCGCAGGCAGATTGAAATAATTCGGTTAACTGCGCTTAATTAATAACTAATATTTACCTTGTCGGGCGAGTAACGATTGCATCTCCCGGAGTCCAGGCCACGCCGCGATGTTTAGTTAGTAATTTACATAATATCTTGTGTCGAAAACTTCTCACTGGCAAAAGGAGAGGGAACAGGGTAATTCAAGTGGCGTTGCGGGATAGTGGCGCTGGGTAGGGTATAATAAATCAAAGCTTGGTGCAATGCCCGGCGTTGCATAAACATCATGGCATGGGATTATCGACTTGGGATGGAAAGGAAAGAGAAAGGCAGGTGTGGTAGGTAATACTCCCGAAGACATTGTACCAGTTTCCTATTGGGATCTGTTTGCATTCCCAAATAATCCTCGGAAATATGCCACAAAAGCGGGGAAGCTGTGCTACGGCATGTAGTTCCATTAAAGTACTATTCTCATCGGTTTTTGGATCGGCACTCCTATACTTCTGACAGCGAAATGCATGTACATGCAGTGGAGGTTTTATCTTCCTCGTGAGAATTGTGCATTCCCATTCTCTCGCACGTTCCTCATCGTGGAGTGGAACACTTATCCTACGAGTATGTAAAATCTTCATAGTCGGGAATCGTTTTACCACTTGTTCGCGAGGGAAAGATCCTTCGCTAACGTATCCCCGCTATCGACGACCATTCCATTGTCCCATTAACACATTGCAATATGCACGCGAGAATTGACCCTTTCCGGAATAAACGTCGGTGGATGTTCGTGGTATGCAGTTCCATACCACAGAAGAACAGAGCTGCCGAAGGGCGTAAATATTTGAGTGGCAATGATTTTATTATGCACTCTCGAGCAGTGGCACGAGGCGGCAGGAGCAGGAGCTCCTTGTGTTCCTTGACGAGATTTACACTCTAATGGGTGTAATAGCCCATAGAGTGATTGTAAAGTTTTGCAACGACGAGAAGCCGCAAGGAGATAGAGGGAAACTTTGGGGTTAGTTGTGCAATGATTGTGTTATGATTATTTGACGCAAGAAAAATGGTAAAAATTTTATTTGTAAAGAACTTGATATACAATCACCTAAAAATGAATTCTAAATTACGGTTTCGTTAGGTTCAGTTTTTTCAACCACATGAAAATTTAATTTTAAGCACCTGCAATGGTTTGTCATTAACCTTCGTGACGAATTATTATGAGCTATGGGCGCTTTGTTTGTCAATCTCTGGAATGCAATACCTTGAATGTGTGGTATGTTGATTTTAATTACCGAAAGTCCATTTTCCCATACGATTCGTTTTTAACGTGTTCCGTTTCAAAACACCATCTACAGTGAGTTAATTAAAAAAATCATCGAACACCAACAACATAACACATAAGCACAAAATTATTTGTTGAACCTTTTGTGCTGCTTTTCTCGTAAATTTGAACCGACATGGTTCCAATCTGAATACGAGAGGGAGTGATTGTCCCAACGGCTCTGTTTTTTTATTCCCATCCCGTGGTTGGAGACATTTTCTGGTAACAATTAGCCCCCGTTGCACAGGAAATGACAGATTGTCACATCCACTCCCGGTGCTACTTCGGGTCGGGGATTTCGGTTGATGGCGGCAAAACACGGCTACTCCGGTGCATTCACAGTTTCCTGGGCTGCGCAGAGGGGGTAGGAGGGTAACATGAATGGGGCAAACGGACTCGACAAGAGAAGGTGACAGGCTAATTAATGTGCATCTGATCCACCGGACACCCTGCGGCAAATCGATAGGAAATCGGTTGCGATACCACATGTCACTGTTTAGTTTGATCGAATCAAAATCTAAATCAACTCTTACACATTCTGTTGGATTCCATGATGGTTTAACGATTGGCCCTTTCTAATCCGAAGTTATAAACGAAACTTCAGCAGCGTTGGTTTTGGCGCCAAAAAAGGTGTAACCACGTGGTTGATCATTTATCAGTTCCTGTGCTTCTTACGTTTGGGGAAAAAATGGGATCAAGGAACATTTATCTTTCACTACTTGGCCCACAACTAAAACAGTGCTGATGCGCGCATGTACGCAAGATCGGAATCGGAATGGAATGTGACAAGTGAAGGCAAAAGCTCGCGCGCAACCCACGCGCTTCACCAATGCACAACACGTTTCGCGATCGCGATCTCACGTGCGTGTTTGTGTGTGCAATGTCGGAGGTCGCGGAAAACATTGCGCCATCGCCTTCTCTCGGTAGCGCCATCAAAACCTTCACTGAGGATCCGTCGACAAAGATGCTGCTCATGACGATGATGATGATGATGGCGGAAGATAAATGGCGCAAAATCAGCGAGAAAATGTGCCTTCGATTTCGGGCTGTGTGTTTGTGTGCATGCGGGTGAATGGGCCCCCTGCCTCCTCATGGTATTCAGAGTAAGTGTATCTCGAGTCCCCCCAGCCACCCTTTCGGTACCTCTCTATAATTTTGATTATGAAGATGATGTCTCTGCAGAGACGGTTGTTCCTAAATGCTTTCAAGTATCGCCGAGTGCGTGGTGACTCTTCACCGAACGGCCATTTTTTGAAGGTCGTACGATCATGTTCATGTTGTTGCCATGTGTGAGGATTCGACACTTGGCACTGAACTTCGTTCGGGGATCGGGCATTCTCCGGGCATATAAAAAAAGGAATCTGCTCGACCAGCAAAGCATCCTGCAAGGTCGCCCATCAATTAGCTCTTATCTTCTATTTTCTTTGTAACTGACAATGTGACTGTTTGGACAGCTGTACAATCTTGGAGCGATCATCACACTCGTAGCCTTTTGTTTCATGTTGATGGGGAACGTGACATTCTCGATAAAAATCACACTCACGGTAGGATGCTCACATCTCAAGTTGGTGAAATGGCACATTTAAATTTATAAAAATAAAACAAATCTGCATATGTACAAACCATGCGGTAACGCAGGAAGCTCAAAGACGAGTGGGGCCGTACTTTCAGCTCATCAAAGCAACACAAGGTACTATTTGAGGCGGATTGCTTTGATTGAAATGAAAGCTTTCCCAGTCCCGGTCTGTCGGTTGATTGCTACGGAATGGTTCGTTGTTTGGCTTCTGTAAATATTGTTGAGCCAACCACGACTGGTGATTGATAAATAGAGCCCATTTTTGTGTGTTTGACAATAGGAATCAATGGTGTTTGTGGACTTGGAGTTTCGGAGGGGGATATTTGCAATGTTGCATGTACAGAGATACATAAGTAAATCTCTGGTGGTTGATATGGTAATTGCATTATCCGTATGCATCCTGTAGACTTGAGGTGTATCTTGACGGATTTATAGAAAATTGTCCAAACCTGTGTCATGTAACTAAAGCACACAGAGTGTTCCCCATTTTCGGTAGCTGTCCTACGCTTCATTCGGGTTTAGTCAATTAAGATACAAGATAAACTTTGACTGTGTACATCTGGAATAGTACCCGTTCAAAGTTCCATAATGTGGCGAGCGATGGGCTTCACAAGCACCTGGTCATTCTCTCTGAGCCATAGGCTGCTCTCATCTTCGAATGACAGGTTTCTTCGGTTTCATGAAACTCGTTAGACTTCAACCGGCACTTCCCTTCGTGCGCCTCCATCTTCGTCCTGCAGCCCGCTTGGTGTTTTGAATCGGCAGGAGTTTCGTCATACTAATCGTACGCACGCCAAGAGCGACGAGCTGAAATTGAAAATTAGCTGACCTTCCTGCTCAATGTCTGCACGGCGTGTGTTTGTGTTGTTTTGTGCCAGTGCAGCCACGAGCATCTTGAGTTCGGTTGGCCGACCAGTTTTCTCGAAGTCAGTTCAAACTGGCTGCTTGGAAGCTGATGAGCTGCGAGCCAAATTGAAGAGTATCGATAAAGGAGCCGCTTTCTGGGGGCAAAAGGTACTACTTATGCATTTTCGGCACTTACCCAATTGCTACTGCGCCGGTTGAAAGCGGAGGCACTCGAGCATAATTACACAACAGGAGCCTGGAGTGAAGGATAAGTGGTTTTTGTATGTGTGACTACGGGTCATCGAACGACAAACACAAACTAAAAGGATCTGTTATAACGCCAGATTGAATTCTTGCGTTCTAAATCAATCAGAGTTATAAGAGATTGATGATTTCCTTCTTTAAAAAGAAGTGCAATTTCATGAATTATTTTATTACTATCAGTGAAAGGAAAAACACAATAGAAACATTGAACCCTTGTGAAGTACCATCGTTGATAGAAATTCCGAAAGTGTTGTTTGTTTCGGTCAAACAAACGGACAATCGTTTGCTTTCGTTGAAATTATTATGCACTTGATTGACAACAAAGATAACCAGTTAGTCGTGGGAAAGAAAACTTCAGCAGAGAAAGGAAACAAAAAAAAAAAAAAATCAATCGTCGTCAAGAGTAAAAGTAATGACGATGATAGTAATTGACATTTTATAAGATTGTTGCACAATTCACCTTTTACGACTAAGAAGTAATGATTGGATAATTTTACTACTTCATAGCTCCAAAATAATACCATGAAGAAGTTAGAGATGTTTTTGTACGAGTATATTGCAATAATTTTATTATTTGTTGTGTACAATTTGTCTGAAAATGATGTTCTGTTCTGTCAGATAGTGTTTTAAGATATGGCATACTATTTTGAATAAGTTTCATTAAAAGTGCATTCTCCACGTGGTGTCGACAAGGGACTAGTTGTCGTCTTTGTTTAACGTAACATGTTTAAGACCGGCGAGCTGCAGATAATCTATGTTTAACGTAATCATTTCATTATCTCCAGCAGCATCGTTTTGTTAGAAAACACCGTTCCTAACATCGGGTCAGGTATGCGGTTGAGCAAGGTGCAACTAATTGTGCGCCCTCTTTAAAACGCGATCGTTTTGTGTGACCCCTAAGGGGCAGGCAGGCACGATTGTTCCCGCATAAATTAGTTCCGTTTCTTTTGGGAGACTTTGGGTGGCGGCTCTTTCAACATCCGGGGTTTCCTACCTTCGACTGCATGGGGGGCGTCGGTGCAGTTAATTTTTCCCACCTCGCGAAGACACGGTGCAGTTCTCACGTGCTGCAGGCCACCTTCATCGGGGGCCGATATGGCTCACCACAGAAACGAAAGACCTTGCGATCTACCAAGCGGTGCTACATTTTGCGGGCGCATCTTATTTTGGAGTGGTGTAATTTCGATGTTTTGTTTTGCGAGGATGAATTTTATTTTCTGATAAAGTTGTGCGATCGCGAAAAATAATGAAATTCATCGCAAATAAATTACTTTAACGAAATGTGGAAAACCATCCAAACTTTCGTAATGTAATTGTAGGTTACACACTTTTGTATTGCGTTATCGCACTTGGCAAGAAAAAATACGGCGATTATGACGAACAATAAAACCGCGTGCGACGAAGACCCAACGAGGGTCGGAAGGCATTCGAAAACTGGCAGTACCTTCAAGCGGAACTAACCGATGCCATATTGTTGCATTTCTTTTCAAACAATATCGGTGAAATTAATACCCCTCCTTTCCCGGTGCGCTCATCATCTTCAGGGGCACAAGGTTTATATTAAGTGGAGTGTTTCGCCCGGGAGCTTCCGAAATCGAAACCGAATTCGTAAACATATTACTTCCGCCAGTCGGTGACCACTGGAGGGAATGGTACGGACTGGTGGTGCTTATTTACAGAGCAATCTTCGCTAACATAAAGTACGTGCCTGGCGGAGAAAGCTTTCGTAATCATGCCAAATGCCGGCCATATTTACAATCGCTCGGAGGAGATGGTGCTTTGACTGCAAATTTTCAATCGCGATCGAGTATCAGATGGCAATTCAGGGTAAAGTGGTCAGTAAATCATACGTGGAAATAGTTTGAACTGTTGTTATGGTTTTGTTTTAATACGTTGCAAATTTTTGGCGTGAAAGAGTTTGCGGTATATAAATTCTATTTCAACTGCACAGAATATTGAAAACGTGCGTTAAAAATTTCTTTACACTGACATAACAATCCTACTTAACTAATCGATTAAAATTATGTAACGATAGAAAAAGTAAACAGCCGATGCACCATGCCCGGCACAATGTAACAATGAAATCGGCACGCGACCAGCTTAAGACGGTTGAAAGCAAAACCGTACTATCATCGGAGAAAGATCGTTTGTGAACGAACCGAGACCGCCTCTCGACACAGTTAGTTGCATTTCATGATTGGACAAAGCGTGAATTTCAATTCATTCCAATCATCGATGCATTATCAATGACACTTGCCCACCGATTGTTGTCGAACGTCCCTTAACAGGGGCACCCGGTTTTCTCGTCGATCTCCTTTTGAATTACCCTAACAAAAGTCAAAGAAAAACGACCGGACGAAGGGAATATGGTGAGGTGGTCGGCATGTCTTTGCATTGACATCTTACACCGAGGTAAGCGAATCGTTTTACCTTCCTCATGCTTACAATTGGCCATCGCGAGCGGGAGCGAAGGCGATCGAAGAGATCCAAGGGACAACACCATGTGGGATCGATATGTTTCTTCACCGGGGCACACGAGATTGGGAAGCTCGAGCTGCTGTAAGCTCGAATTACAAAAGCACCGTAACACGCGGTTACGGCACCGTCCTCCCGAAGGAACCCGTTCACTTTCGGGTACAGGTGAGCGGTCGAGAAAACAGCTCGATATGGTAAATATGATTAGTGTCGAAGGCATCAGCCGTATTATTGCGCAGACAGACGTCGTGCAGAAGAAAAACTGGCCACCGTCCGAGGCACCGGCACGGGGAATGCGGAAACGATGGCAGCATCTGGAGGTCCCTTTTTTCTTCTTGCCTTCCTCCCTTGCCGCCCTGGGGGAGGGTGAATTATTGAAGCGAGCGGGTTTTGCGGTTGCACTGAGGTGTTAGTCGGTAAACTGGAGAAGATCGAGAAATGACCATGCGGTGGAGCATGTTTGTAGAGGAGCGCACACAGGGCAAGTGCATATGGATGGGCCCAGACCATCACCAAGGTTCTTCCTTTCACAAAAAATTCAGTAAAAAGGTAAAGTAATATGTGTGGAAATAATCGCCATCCATCCGTGGTCGATCTTCGGAGCGCTTCGGAGGATGCGGTTTTGGAAGGGAAACGACGACGACGTTTAGGAACCATCCGTAAATGTAGTTATTTCTTTGTGGTGAGAAGTAACACGTTGGGGTGATTTTTTTTTTCTATGGCACTATATGAGAATAATTTATTCCGCAGTTGGCGTGACCCGCATTTAATTTTCATAACGATCGTTTGGTCATTCGTTGAAGCGGGTGGTTAGGGACGGCGGAATTAATTGAGGAATTACGGCGTATTATTGAGAAGCGTTTTCGGCTAATTTTGGGTGCAAAATTCCACCGTTTCGCGTGGCGTAAGTGGATGCATTTGGATGGTCTGAGAGCGCTGCACTGTTGGACATTCGCGACCTGACGATGTCAACGGGCAAGTAAATGGCAGGTGGTTTCACCATTCCGCCCGAAGTGCCATCGGGTGGTAGATCTTTGTTTCTTCAATGTGCGCTTCTGGGGTACCGCAATTAAAGGTGTCAAAACCCGTAGATCTCCTTCAACCGAAAGCGACACCTTCTAGGGGATTTGTCGCAAGTGAGCGCATCCCCGAAGCGTATTATTTCGGCTGAACCATTGCAGCCACGAATTCGCGCTGACCATCGCGTCACGTTTCGGGTTGGCGTGTGGAAAATCTCACGAAAATCGTCGAGAACTACATTTGGGCAGCAGCGGCTATACCCTTGAGAACGCCATAGATGGGGGGCAAAGGTTTTTTCGCCGGTTTTCTCGTGATACATATTTCTAAGAAGCTGCATGGCGCGTGATTCGTAGGAGCAGCAGTCGTGAGCTAGGCAATAGGTGAACGGCTGAAAAGTGTGGGCTACAATGTGTTATTCTGGCATCGGTTTTTGTGCCGCTTCTTCGACAATCAATTGTTTGACGTGTCAATTGATTGATTGCGGTTCTAGTTTGGCATTAAAGTGTAGAAGAGTAGAGTACGGCGAATGGTTACAATGAAAAGTACTACAACAAAGAACGATGATGCAATGTAGGTGTTGTTTGTTTGAAAACCATTCCTATGAAACGTGAACCATTCAGTGAACACTGAAATAAATCTGAAATAAGATTTTTTTACATTCTTTTGAAAACTGTGTATACAGATTATTTTGCTTTTATTGAAACCATTCAATAATTGTTTTTTATTCCAATATCAGATAGCTACTAATATTTAGTAAATGGTTAACTTCAACAGTAATAGATCTGAAATATCTCGTTAAAAACAATAAATTGCTCAATACTACTACAGTTTCACGTAGTTTAGTAATGTTATGGTATAAAATGATGTAATAAAAACTGCTACAATAGACCTTTCATTTGTTAGCCGGACTGCTCTATTAATAATAACTTCCTCTCACTTGTCTATCTGTATCGTGCTCTGTTTCTATTCCACATTTTCTCCTTAACGATGTCTAATTCAATCGATCGATCGTTACAGTTTCGTTCAGTAGTTCCACAACCGCCATAGAACCGCGCGAGATGAAGCACCACAGTCTGTAGACACAGTCACCAGGCGCATGGTGGCAATGGGTGGCGGGTATGCTTGGTACATTCTCTCATCGCGGTGCAGTCAACATGGCCAATCTACCTGCGCGATCCGCGCTTCGGTGAACTGCTGGGGTGCGCACGTGCACCCCACAGATTAGGCAAAGAGAGCATCGGGCGTAAAGAGAAGAAGCGACGGTCGTGGGGATGAAAGTTGAATCGAAAAGTGCCGCTCATCATAGCCACCGCTTTGTTAGGAGCGGAGGGGGGGGGGTCTAGGAGCGGAAGTGAACGGGCACAGTGGAAGGGACAAGCCGATGAGGCTTCCAAGTGAGCGACCAAGTGACCGAGCGCGCACGCGGGCTCGACAGAAAACAGAAGAGTACAACGGACCCCACGGTGCACGAACCCCCACAATTGCTGAAGATCCAAACGATCTGCGCGACACTCTGACACGGAGATCGGCGGGATCCACGAGCCCGCGATGGTTTTGAGGTTGTTTTTCATAAAATTCAACCACGCTACCGATGATGGCGTTATTTGGTGTTTGAACCTACGAAACGACACACGTCGAATGCTCGGTCCTACGATCGGGTTCGTCGCTTGATCGTGCATTTGAGTCTTTCTATTTCGACTCTCGATTGTGATGTGATTCCGACTGCTTCTCTTTGCTGTTCAGTGGCTTCAAGCTGTAGTGATTGATGAAACCAGTGGAAAGGATCATAAAGTAAACTCACAGTAGTATACCCTGCCAGTGATTAATGTTTTGCGAACGGTGACGAAGAATTCTCGCCCACGGTGACACGGTGTTATAAAACGGCCAGTTTCGGAACAAACAGGTGTTAATGTTTAAACATTCTAAGCATTCACAATTCGCAGAGTTTAGTTAACCCGCCGTCACAGTCCGGAAGCATTCCCAGCAGCAGTTAAGTAGTGAGTGGTTAAAACAAATCCTCTTTCCAGTCGATCCAGTGCGGTGGGGTCTAGAGGGTGTGGCGTGGTGCGATTTAAAAAATGATTACAACATCAACGCTCCCATCAGAGCCGTGGTCGGTAGATCGCAATCTAACAAATAAAGGTGGCGAATCAAGTGGAGCCTGTGCGGTGCTTATCGGTGAAAGGAATCCAGTCGAAAAGATCATGATTTTCCTTTCTACAAAAGCAAGCGCCGAGAATCTCGCCCTTGTTGCCAACGCTACCTGCGGAGTAGGCGAAGACGACGCGGAAAAGTAAACAAGTTCGCGAAGTTTTGTGTATTAATGGGTTATTGTGTGCCAGCGTGGTGCATCAGTTATCTGCAAGTGTGTATCTGCTGCATGCATGATTTGACGTCAGCTTTCAAACGTGGTGCTTTTTTTGTACATCGCAGAAAGTCAGCTGGAGTGCAAAGCGTATCGTTAGATGCAGTTGACTATCATTTTTCTGCGCATTGTGAATCTCCATGGGTTTATGTTTGATTCGTGTTGCGAAAAGCAGATGGCAGGAATTGTAATGAACCTATTTTCGGCTGATTAAACTTGTTTGGCAAAATCAATGCTCTGAAGGTACAATTCCACTGCATCCAGAGCTTCCCCTACCTTTGTAACATATGTTTGAGCGATGTGGCAAACTCTTGGATACTAAAAACTTTTCTCACCCGTATGCCCTGTTGATCTATTGTTTTATTTTCGATGTGTTTGTGGTTTTAAAAAGATGAGAATCACGTGCCTCCGGTTGCATGGTGGTCATAAATTTGGCGGTTTTCCTTGGCGGCACTAATCTTTTCGGGGCACATCAAGTCGAGAGCTACTGGCTACTTGCCGCCAGACGCTTCGTTAGTGAACGCGCATCCATTATAATGTTTACGAAATTATGTTAATATGTGCTCACGCTTGAATGTGGACTATATGCAGACAAAAGTAATGTTGGGTGTAAAGACGAGTAAAACCAATATTATGTGAGTTCTGTCGTCATCATCCAGCGTGCATGTCGGTCATTTTAGAAGGCAGGCAACTCGTTAATGGCGTTCGTCTCGATGTTATCATAGCACTGAGAAAAAAGGGGCATGAAGGAACATTCATACACGGTGATGAGTCTCAACCAGCATGTTTCCGCCAGGTCACGCTGAAGGTAGCTTATATTTTATAGCTTGCCGGTTTGTTACAGTGTTGAGGGAGAAAACATCACAATTATTTTTCTTAAACTCTCGCACACCCTTAGGAAACATAAGCTCTTGGTAAAATAACAAAAAAAAATCTTCTAAAGAAAAGAAATCAAAATGTTCGCTACGAAGGGACTGGGATAAAAAGTTTCAAAGACGTCTTGAACAGGATTCATTCAATTTAAATTTTTATGATTTCTGCCTTTGGTTAAGCTTGCGTCTGATAGTCTTAACATAATAAGTGCAGCTCGTGAAGATGTTCCAATTCGTTGCAACGGGTTTCTTTTTGTGCGGTAGTTCGTTTTCCCTCGACTGCATTCGACTCGTCCAGACGTTCACGTTTTACGGTGATCTGACTACAAAAAGGGAATGTTTTCTATTTTGCTGTTTTGCTGGACGGGAAAAGAATGAATAGAGTTTTTAAAATCTTAAGGCCATTTTGTTGGGCTAAAGTAAAATAGAATGTAGCCCGGACCTTAGTAAAAGGTGTCCATAAAAATTAACTTCAAGCGGAGAAGTAACATGGAAGTGAATAAAATTGAAAAAGAAAAACTATTTATTCCATATTCGTACATTTTTATCTTTTTGAAAACTGTTGCTCAAAGTGAATTTCATGAAAGGCGCTATGGTTCAGGAGGTAGATGGGAATGGTTTGATTAAAGTCGAAACAGAGTCTCGATGTGAAAGGTACAACGGAATGGTTTGATTAAAGTCGTAACCAGGATCTCGATGAAGCAGATTCTTGTTTGATTTTGTGTGTTGAACACTAGCAGAAAGGATTTTTGACTGTCGCTTGAATAATCATTTATTTTTACATAATAAAAAGTTGTCGAGTACCATAATAAAGGACGACACTCATGTCGGTATTCGTTGGATAGCGAAATGGACTCTCTGTAACATATGGCTTTGCCCGACATGGGAAAGAATGGACATATCCGTTACGTGGCATTGTGGTTGGTCGGGTTCCGAACCATCAGCATCCAATTCCCTACGCGTCAATTTTGTGGTTGCAAAGGGACTTTAGGTCCGTTTCAATCTTTTCACCATGCTCAGTTGCACGTTGGCTTGGCTGCGGTTCAGTTGATCTGATTTGTATGATTTTAACGGAGCTATTTTGCACCCGCGAGCTCTACTTGTGTATGACGGAAGCTGGTTCCGGGCCCGCTAGGACTTTCCCTTCACAAGGGCCGGTTTATTGGATTTTTACTCGAATCATTGATACCCAGATGGTAGCATGTACGATGGACATCGATTCAACATCCGTCCAGAAAGAGTTGCACTGCAGAAATGGCGCCAGGTTTTCGCAAAAACTCAATGTTTGATGACAATGCCAGGAAAGTTTTGTAGAAAAAAAACGAATAGATTGATTCATCCTTTCCACAGTTGTGGTCTCTGGTGGAGACAATTCATTTTGTATCGTTCATTGCTTGTTTCATTCGATCAATAGCAGACGTGACGATTTGATAGATTTATGTTTCCGTAAATAAAGCAGTTTTTTAAACCAAAACTTACACCTCGTTTATGATGAATCAATTTTCAAGGTCAGGACAATATCTTTACCAAACCGTAGTAGATCAAGGATGTGTTCTTTGTTGTTAACGTCATTTGTTGTGAATGAAACCAAATGATGGAAATATTTCATACGAAGAAACATTAACCTGAATTTAAGGTGAATTAATTGATGCAAGTTCCTTATACGAACTGACGAGAAACCGCACCACAATTCGGTAAGGTTTTCATCTGAGTATCCTGCTGCGCCGGAGTTTCAGATACAGATGCCACCGCACATAAAGATTAGAAACTTGCTTCCGGCCCCCTTTTCTCGCTTACTCTTTGTGGCTGATTTGTGGGAGAGTTTTCCCACTTCACCGGTACGTTATCGTGAGGTACGAGTAATTTACAGTTCATAAAGTTTGACCTCTACGAAGCCGCTGGGCTCTGGCTTAGCTCAAACCCCGCTGCTCACATCTATCGTTCATCATTTTCTTCGTGTGAATACTTACGACTCGGGGGCGTTGTTGGCCACAAGGACCAAAAGGCAGGGAAACGGGGTGGCAGAGGAGAGGGTTTTTCTAAAACCTCGAGCCACAAACCGACACAAACTCACACCTTGGCACGATTCAAACAACCGACCGATTGTAACGCGCGCGTAACACGAATTTCATAAATTCAATTTTAATCCGCTTCGGCTAAGCTGGTGGAAATTTATGGGTGTGATTTTACCTGGACCGCAAGTGAGCGCGTGCGGTATTTGGCCGTTCGTTTGTTTTAGCATTCCGTGGTGGGAAAATGGCGGCCAATCGAACGGGCGGGGCTTTGGCTGGGATAGCACACCTAGAATCGGGAGCTATCCCCCGGATGGCTTTCGCCGGAGACCGCAAAAACCGCAAAGGCTCTCCTGCAAACCTCGATGGCCGTTTGGTTTTCCGTGGCAAGTGAGGGTCTCAGCGTTGTCATTCTGCTGGGCTGGATTGATAAGAGAGTAGAACAAACGAGCAGCAAGATGAAGAGTAAAGCAATCAGTTTTCAAACCAAACAACATTTAACGACAGTTTAGTAATGTTAACGGGAATTTAACCAAATTATTATGTGTATCAAAAGATCAACAAACACTTAACGATGGGGATAATTGAATAAACGGTTCATTTGGGGGGAGAAAATGCCGATCCCGTACACTTTTCAGCCCGCTTTGAGCCATGTGAATTATAGAGACGACGTGGAAGCGTGAGGCCTAAGAAGGTTGCCGGTGGTCGCCACGTGGGGGCATTATAATCTCATTTCGAAATGGGAGATGGAAATTTATTAGCAGCTAACTACCGTTTCGTGACGTGTGCGCGTTGATAAATGGCTCACCCACCCCTCCACCAGTCCCGCGTCGAAAACAAAAACGGTGCTCCTGGTGCGCGGAGGCTGTGGAGGGTTGGAATGATTGGAAAATGGTGTCGATGGTGGCGGTGGCGATGATGAGCCTCATGACGCCGCGTAAGATGATGTTGCAATAGCCGGAGCTCCCGTGCGCTCCGGTACCATTCATCATTCTGTCAAATTGGAAAAAGGGGCGCGAAAAGCGTGGAATCCACGTACGCACTACTGTGTGGGCCCAAAGGCAAGGCTGTCGAAGCTTTTGATGGGTCCTGGCGTTCGGGTGCGTTGGCTGCACTGCCGCCTTCATCTGCCGGATCCGTACTCCATTTGTCAGCTGAGGCGGCGGGGCCAGCGGCACTTTAGGGAGCTCTGGCTGTTGAGCTCCAGTTGCTCTCCTTACATGCTGTCAAATGACTGTCCAACACCGATGAAATGGTAAATGAAAATGGAGTAATAAAAATCATTAAACGATGAACAATTCTAGCTGGAATAGAACTCCCGTTGGGTGGGGGTTTTTCACTTAGATGCAACCCAACTGCACGCACAGTTAATTGCACACGTTGGTGAAAGCTGGGAGCACAGCTTCATACCTTTTGTAAAACGTCCATCAAACTGGCTAAACTTCTCCGAACTGCTTCCCCGTGGTTGATGCCGTGAACGATGCATTTAATTCAACTGGAAACACCTTTCCGCTTTCAAGCCGTTTTCCCAAACCGTTTGGGGAGCCCACGTGTAGGCGAGCATTAAACGGCGGCGACGGCATTGAAGCTTCTAATGCGATTTGGTGCAAAGCTTGCGCTAATGCTCGATGCGCATCTAAGTGGGTAATTTCTTTCGCAGAAGAAGCGCACTTTATTCACCCGAACGTTTTGCTACGTTACGTCAATGTGGAACCGGTTGTATGTGCTGCAAGGGACGGAAGGCATCGTCGTCTGGTTCAATTTTCCAGCCAGCTTCAAAGTAATGGAATGATTAGATTTAATTGGTTAGGAAATCGAAAAAGTTACAGCTTGATCGGGAGAAAAAGGTGGTCGATAGTCGAGCAAAAGGTGATACCATCGATTAACCGGAGTGTCCTGTTTCGATGTCTCTTCGTCGTCTCTGTCCCGGGGACAGAGATTTACCGACTGATATCAATCGAGTTCAATTTATATCCCTCTCCGGTGGTGGTGTTTCCGTGTCCAC